>NC_133538.1:477579669-477896455 GCF_048544455.1 Silene latifolia | reverse complement strand
GAATTGGATCAGAGCATATCAATCAAAGAGATATGGATGATTTTAAGGACTGTGTCACCCAGTGTGGCCTTGTGGATCATCCTGCCACTGGCTGCACTTACACTTGGACCAATAAACAAGGTAACCATCTTAGATGGGCAAAATTGGACCGAGTTCTAGTTAATGGCACATGGTTTAGCACCACCACATCTGCTGCCACCTTCCCAGCAGCTGGGGTCTCAGACCATTCTCCTGCCATTCTTACTATTAGTGACTCTCTTGCAAAGAGAGGCCATACTTTTAAATACCTAAATTGTTGGTCCATGTCCTCTTCTTTCCTTTCTCTGGTTCAGAAGGTTTGGGCTACTCCTGTTTATGGGAGTAAGACAAGCATTCTTTTCTCCAAGCTCAAGATGCTCAGGCAAAGTTTAAAGCAGTTGCATAAGACTGAGTTCTTTCACATCTCTCATCAAGTGGCCCAAGCTAAAAAGGACCTCCTTCACTGTCAGGCTGCTTTGCAATCCAGGCCTACTGATTCTTCTCTGCTGGGACAGGAAAAAACTCTTAGGGACTCTTATTTGCATCTTAAATCTGCTGAGTTGGATGCTCTTAGGCAAAGAGCTAAGGTTCAGCACACTCAGTTACATGATGCCAGCACTAACTATTTCTACTCAAATATCGCTGAAAGAAGAACTAGGAATATCATTGGTACTATTCAGGACAAAGAGGGTCAGTGTTGTACTGGGCTTCCTCAGGTTGCTGCAGGTTTCCTTACTTACTACAAGCAACTTTTGGGAACAAGTACCACCATCACTCCCCTTCCTTCTGATCTTTTTCAGGCTAATCAGCTCACCCCTGACTCTACTTCTTCTTTGTTTGGACATGTTACTAATGCTGAAATTTTTGAAGCTTTAAAATCTATTGATAGGAATAAGAGTCCTGGTGTGGATGGCTATACCTCTGGTTTCTTTCTTGATGCTTGGAGTATTGTTGGAGCTGACTTTACTGAAGCTGTTCAGGAATTTTTTGTCAATGGAAATTTACCTAAAGCTGCTACTGCTACTCTCCTGGTCCTTATCCCTAAGAAGGCTGTCCCCAATTCTGTTACTGATTTTCGTCCCATAGCCTGCTGCACTACTTTTTACAAGGTAGTTAGTAAGGTTTTAGCTAATAGGCTTGTTGGGGTAATGGAAGATATTATTGGTCCTGAGCAAGCAGCTTTTGTCAAACACAGAGATTTATTTGAAAACTCTATGCTTGCCCATGAGCTTTCTTTTAAGTACTCTAGGTCTCTCATTACTCCTAGATGTCTCTTAAAAGTAGACATTCAAAAAGCTTTTGACTCTGTGCATTGGGATTTTCTAAAGAACAGTCTTATCTCTTTGGGGTTCCCTGCAAAGTTTGTCCTGTGGTTAATGGCTTGTGTGTCTTCCCCTACTTACTCTATCAGCATTAATGGCTCCACTGAGGGGTATTTCTCTGGAAAAAGGGGGCTGAGGCAGGGAGACCCT
The DNA here is from genome assembly GCF_048544455.1 of Silene latifolia. Lineage (NCBI taxonomy): Eukaryota > Viridiplantae > Streptophyta > Magnoliopsida > Caryophyllales > Caryophyllaceae > Silene > Silene latifolia. Next base: position 477,894,965 of record NC_133538.1, on the reverse strand, counting down.
TTGTCCCCCTACCTCTTTGTTATATGTATGGAAATTCTTTCCAGATTGCTGAGAAAACTCCCACACTACCCTGGATTCTCCTTTCACCCAAAATGTGTCAAGCTCAATCTTACTCATTTGGTTTTTGCTGATGACCTGCTGGTCTTCACTAGGGGGGACCTCCCTTCTGTTCTAGCTATTTCCAACTGTCTCAATCTTTATGCTGGTTATTCAGGTCTTCAAGCTAACCCTATGAAAACTTGTCTCTATTTTGGGGGGGTGGCTCAGGATTTAAAGCAGCTCATCCTTACTACAACAAGGTTCTCTGAGGGGGAGTTTCCTTTTAGATACTTGGGCCTTCCTTTGCACACATCTATATTGACAAACTCTATGCATTGTCCTTTGTTGGAAAAAATTCGAGCAAAAATTCTTCACTGGGCAAATCAGTCTCTTAGCTATGCTGGTAAGACCCAGTTGATCACCTCAGTTATCTTTGGCCTTCAAAATTTCTGGGGTGCTAGTATTCTTCTTCCAAAAGGAGTTATTAAAAGCATCAACAAGTTATGTAAGGATTTTCTTTGGGGGATTGACACTGGCCAAAGAAGGCATGTTTTCAAGAGTTGGAAATCCTTGTGCATGCCAAAGCAAGAAGGAGGCATGGGCATTATGGACATTAGTTCTTGGAATATGTCTCAAATGGTTTCCTGGATCTGGAAGCTAGTTTATAGGCCTCACAGCTTATGGGCTAGATGGACTCAGCATTATATTCTGAAAGCTTCTGATATTTGGCAAGCAAAGGCTAGTCCTAGTTTCTCTTGGTACTGGCATAATGTGCTGGCTGCTAGAAATCATCTCCTTAATGCTGCTGGGTCTCCTTCACAGGCTCTTCACTATCTGCAAACCTGCACTCATGGTCAAAAGTTTCAATGCTCTGCATATTATGATCTGATTAGGGACAGAGGAGCTCCCCTTAGCTGCTGGAAACTCCTCCATTCTGCTGTAGCTGTTCCAAAGCATAGGTTCATAAGTCTCCTTGCCATCCAAGACTGCCTTCCCACTGTTGACAGGTTGGTTAGCAGGGGTCTCTATTTGATTAGCCGTTGTTCTCTATGTGAACAGGCCTTAGAAAATGTCTCCCATATTTTCTTTGCTTGCTCTTATTCTCAAGCTGTTTGGAAGTCCCTTCTGAGTTGGCTCCCTACTCAATTCATCCCTCTTACTCTTATGGATGCTTTTGCCTGGTTGTCTCAGCATCATTCTTTGGATACACAGCGTCAAAGCAACTGTGCTCTGCTTGCCACTATATACTACTTGTGGTAGGAAAGAAATAGGAGGATATTTGCAGGTCTTCAACGTTCTCCTGAGCTTCTTGGGCACCATATCAGATTTGTTGTCTATAGTCGCATGTGGGCTTAGCCTGCTGGATTATTTTGTGTTTGGTCTAATCTTTTGGTTTGTCTAGGGAAACCATGTTTGGTTCCCCTTGTAGAAACTGGCCCAGGGTCATGTATTGTTTTTGATTCATCTAATATATTGATCCTTGCAGTTGCTGCAAAAAAAAAAAAAAAAAAAAATAATAATAATAATGTTGTTGTTGCCTTGCTCAAGCGGATCCAGAAATTCCGGGTATCTCGGGATGCGGGGGCTCGGGTGGCTGCTTACATTTTTACTAGACTTACCTTTGCTGTTGCTAAGGGTGTTGGAGCCTAGATTGTTTCTCAGCCCCCACCAATTTCATGTAAACTATTATTTTTCTTTTAATGAAAGCTGCGCGCATCCTTTTAATGATGATGATAATAATAATAATAATAATAATAATAATAATAATAATAATAATAATAATAATAATAATAATAATAATAATAATAATAATAATAATAATAATAATAATATTAATAATAATAATAATAATAAGAATAATAATAATAATAATAATAATAATAATAATAATAATAATAATAATAATAATAATAATAATAATAATAATAATAATAATAATAATAATAATAATAATAATAATAATAATAATAATAATAATAATAATAATAATAATAATGTTGTTGTTGCCTTGCTCAAGCGGATCCATAAATTCTAGGTATCTCAGGATGCGGGGGCTCGGGTGGCCGCTTACATTTTTACTAGGCTTACATTTGCTATTGCTAAGGGTGTGAGAGCCCAGATTGTTTCTCAGCCCCCCACCAATTTCATGTAAACTATTATTTTTCTTTTAATGAAAGCTGCGCGCATCCTTACATAACAAAAAAAAAAAATAATAATAATAATAATAATAATAATAATGCTGTTGCCTTGCTCAAGCGGATCCAGAAATTCTCGGTATCTCAGGATGCGGGGGCTTGGGTGGCCGCTTACATTTTTACTAGACTCTTCGATGTTGCTAAGGGTGTCAGAGCCCAGCTTGTTTCTCGGCTCCCCACCAATTTCATGTAAACTATTATTTTTCTTTTAATAAAAGCTGCGCGCAACCTTTTAATAATAATAATAATAATAATAATAATAATAATAATAATAATAATAATAATAATAATAATAATAATAATCTAGGGCTCTTGAGCAATGTCAAGATGATCTTAGGAACTCTCCCATGGATCCTACTCTCATTACTCAGGAGAAAAAGTTGCTTCAGGACTATTTGTTGGTGAAGAGGGCTGAGATGCAAGTACTCTTTCAAAGAGCTAAAGTCCAGCATCTTCAACTTAATGATCTCAGCACTAGATTTTTCTACTCTAAGCTTGCTGATAGAAGGCTCAGAAATAGTATTTGTAGAATTCATGATGAGGATGGGAACCTTTGCATTGGAACTGAGGAGATTTCTGCAGGGTTTATTTCTTATTATAAGCATCTATTGGGCTCCTCTTCCCCTGTCACTTCTCTTCCTTCTCATTTATTTCAACAGGATACTCTCTCCTCTGATGTTGGTAACCCCCTTGAACAGCAGATTAGGGTGCCTGAGATCCTTGATGCCCTTAAATCTATTGATAGGAATAAAAGTCCTGGAATAGATGGGTATTCCTCAGGTTTCTTCTTGGATGCTTGGAATGTGGTTGGGACTGATTTTAAAGCTGTTGTTCTTGAATTCTTCCAGACCTGCTACCTGCCTAAAGTAGCTACTGCCACTTTGTTGGTTCTCATTCCTAAGATGGAAACCCCCCTCACTGTTAAAGATTTTAGACCTATAGCTTGCTGCACCACATTTTACAAGGTGGTGAGTAAAATTATTGCTAATAGGCTAAAATCTGTTCTTGATTCCATCATTGGCCCTGAACAGGCTGCTTTTGTGGCTAATAGGGATATTTTTTATAACACTATGTTGGCTCATGAGTTAGTCTCTAAATATGGTCGTGCTTACCTTACTCCCAGATGCCTTCTTAAGGTAGATATAAGGAAAGCTTTTGATTCTGTTAACTGGTGTTTTCTTAAAGATAGTCTTATTTATCTCAACTTTCCTACTAGGTTTGTTGATTGGATTATGGCTTGTGTGACCTCCCCCCACTATTCTTTACTTATTAATGGTAAGGTTAAGGGTTTTTTCCCTGGTAAGTGTGGGCTTAGACAAGGGGATCCCTTGTCCCCTTATCTTTTTGTCATTTGTATGGAGGTGTTGTCTAGACTCTTAAGGAAGCTACCTAGGGAGGTTAACTTTTCTTATCACCCTAAGTGTGTGCAGCTTAATCTTACACACCTTGTTTTTGCTGACGACTTATTAATCTTTAATAGAGGAGATTTACCTTCTGTGAGGGTCTCGTCGTGTTTGGACAAGTTTAGCATTACTTCTCTGGTTTGCATGCTAACCACCGCCAAAACCGACTTATACATGGGGGGGGGTTGCTGATGAGGTTAAGCACCTTATCCTGGTCACTCGGATATAGCCTGGGGGCTTTCCCTTGTAGGTATCTGGGGCTTCCTTTGTTTAATGCTAGAATCACTCAAGACATGTACCAGCCTCTCTTGGACAAGATTAAAGGTAGGGTTATGCAATGGGCCAATCATAACCTCAGCTATGTAGGTAAGGCACTCCTGATTAATTCTGTCATTTTTGGACTGAATAATTTTTGGGGGGCCAGTGTGCTTTTACCTAAGGGTATAGCCAAGAAAATTGCAAAGCTATGCAAGGATTTCCTCTGGGGTATTAACGAGGGTGCTAGAAGGCATGTTTTTATGAAATGGCAGTTACTATGCTCCCCTAAATTAGAGGGGGGGATAGGTATAAAAGAAGTCCTTAGTTGGAATTGTTCACAAATGCTGAAATGGGTATGGAAGCTCTTCTATAGACCTCAGTGTATCTGGACTAAGTGGGTTCATGCTTATGTGCTTAAAGGTGATTGCTTCTGGGATGCTACTCAAACTATCTCCCAGTCCTGGTATTGGAACAATGTGCTCAAGATGAGAGATCTTCTCCTTAGGACTGTTGGATCCCCTGATCAGGCTCTCCTGTTGCTGCAGGACTGTACTTCCAATGGGAAATATGACACTAGTGCAATGTATGATGTTATTCGTACTAGGGGTGCCCCTGTGGATTGGTCCTCTCTGGTTTTTAATGCTGGCTGCCATCCTAAGCATTCTTTTATTGGAATGTTAGTCTTGCAGAATGGTTTGCCCACTGTTGATCGTCTTATTTCTCGTGGTTTATATTTGGTGAATAGATGTGCTCTATGTGAGTGTTGCTCTGAAGACCTGCTACATCTCTTCTTTGCTTGCCCATATTCTAGGACTGTACTTATGGATATTGCAAATTGGGCACATTTTTCTGTTATCTCTGTTCTGCTTGCAGATGTGTTGCAGTGTTTCCTCTCTACTCGAAAAACAAACAAGCAGAAGGCTAGTCTTATGGCTCTCCTTTATTTTCTGTGGAAGGAAAGGAACAATAGGATCTTTAGAGGGACTCAATCATCCCCTGAAACTCTTTGTATTGTTATTAAGAAAGTTGTAAACCTTCGTTTGTATGGCTTATAGCTCTCTTAGGTTATCTTTTTAGGCTTTCTTTTTTTTTCTTGTAGGGGACTATACTGGTCTCCTTGTAGGAAAGGTTTGGACCGGGTCTTGTACTTTACTTCTTTATTGAATGAATAAGATCCATTGCTTTTCTGCAAAAATAATAATAATAATAATAATAATAATAATAATAATAATAATAATAATAATAATAATAATAATAATAATAATAATAATAATGCTGTTGCCCTGCTCAAGCGGATCCAGAAATTCTCGATATCTCAGGATGCGGGGGCTTGGGTGACCGCTTACATTTTTACTAGACTTAGCTTCGCTGTTGCTAAGGGTGTGGGAGCCCAACTTGTTTCTCGGCTCCCCACCAATTTCACGTAAACTATTATTTTTTTAAATAAAAGATGCGCGCATCCTTTTATTAATAATAATAATAATAATAATAATAATAATAATAATAATAATAACAAAAACAATAATAATAATAATAATAATAATAATAATAATAATAATAATAATAATAATAATAATAATAATATTAATAATATTAATAATAATAATAATATTTTTGCCCTGCTCAAACGGATCCAGAAATTCTCGGTATCTCAGGATGCGGGGGCTTGGGTGGCGGCTTACATTTTAACTAGACTTAGCTTCGCTGTTGCTAAGGGTGTGGGAGCCCAGCTTGTTTCTCGGCTCCCCACCAATTTCATGTAAACTATTATTTTTCTTTTAATAAAAGTCAAGTATCCTTTTAATAATAATAATAATAATAATAATAATAATAATAATAATAATAATAATAATAATAATAATAATAATAATAATAATAATAATAATAATAATAATAATAATAATAATAATAATAATAATAATAATAATAATAATAATAATAATAATAATAATAATGTTGTTGACTTGCTCAAGCGGTTCCAGAAATTCTAGGTATCTCAGGATGCGGGGGCTCGGGTGGCCGCTTACATTTTTACTAGACTTACCTTTGCTGTTGCTAAGGGTGTGGGAGCCCGGATTGTTTCTCGGCCCCCACCAATTTCATGTAAACTATTATTTTTATTTTAATAAAAGTTGCGCGCATCCTTTTAATAATAATAATAATAATAATAATAATAATAATAATAATAATAATAATAATAATAATAATAATAATAATAAAAATAATAATAATAATAATAATAATAATTATAACTATAATTATAATAATAATAATAATAATAATAATAATAATAATAATAATAATAATAATAATAATAATAATAATAATAATAATAATAATAATAATAATAATAATAATAATAATAATAATAATAATAATAATAATAATAATAATGTTGTTGCCTTTCTCAATCGGATCCAGAAATTCTCGGTATCTCAGGATGCAGGGGCTCGGGTGGCCGTTTACATTTTTACTAGACTTAGCTTTGTTGTTGCTATGGGTGTGGTAGCTCAGATTGTTTCTCGGCCCCCACCAATTTCATGTAAACTATTAGTTTTATTTTAATGAAAGCTGCGCGCATCCTCACTCCAAGGACGCACTATTAGCGGTTTATTATCAAAAAGGAAGTGGCCCTGCTGTAACTCTTGAGATTGAGCAGCAGCAGTCCTAAATCTCACAATAAACACACCATTAGGGCAAAAGAAGATCTTATCAATGGGGAATTTAGACCAAAGGCGTTTGATAAAGCCCTCTAACACCTCAATAGGTGGATTTGCCCCTAGGACAAAACCATACACAGAATTCTTCCAATATTCAAGTTCTTCCTTAACATCTTCAGCCGTGAACCGTAACATATCCTCAGGTTCCTCTCGAATACTAACCAACGGCTGTTTCCCCTTACGATTTCTCTTAACAGTCCATCCCGAATCAGATTCAGGCACTAAAGCTTCCAAATCATAAGAAGCAACACCCACGATTTGATTAATATCCGCTGATTTCTGAGTTTGAGCGCTACCAGGTCCACTAACAACAACAGAAGAAGAAGCGGTTGCAATTGGCGGCACAGGATCAACATTCTGCGGATTTAGATTAGCATTAGAGACTAGAGGGAGAAATTGAGTAGTATCATTACAATCAATTGTTTCCATTTTTTAGGGTTTTCAATTTTAGAGTTTTTACGATTTTTTGTTCTTTTTTCTCTCTCTATCTCTACATCTCTAAATTGAAAGTGATTATCTGTGAGTTGCCTCTTACTATTTTTCCCATCCTTCTTGAACTTCCCCTTGCTCTTAGTGCTTATATTTAGCACATCCTTAGGTGGGTTAACATTTAGCCCCATGTATCTTTCGGCTTGCACAAGTAACTTGTGCAACTCTCCAAGAGACACGTCCTTGTCTTGCATATTGAAATTCACCCGGAATTGTACATATGCTTTGACTTTGGATAAGGAGTGAAGAATCCTATCAACAATGAGCCCCTTGGGGATTTCAACCTTTTGAATTTTCAATGTCTCGACTAGCTCCAACAATTTGAGCACGTGAGGGCTAACCTTTTGGCCCTCCTTGAAATCGAGATCAAAGAATCCCGAGGCCGCCTCATATTGGACGATCCTCGGTGTTTGTGAGAACATTGTCACAAGTTTGGAATAAATTTCATAAGCGGTTCCCATTTTAAAAGCCCTCCTTTGGAGATCCGCCTCCATAGAAAAAATCAACACATTTTTGATAGCGGCGGACTCTTTGTGGTAAGCCTCATATGCTTCCCTAGTGGCGGCACTCGACCTAGCATTAGGTTCGGGTGGAGAGGGTTCCATAAGGTAACGAACCTTATCGTCACCTTGGGCGGCTAGCTTGAGTTGGGCATCCCAATCATAAAATTTTGACCCATTCTTTTCTAGTTTACAACGATTCATGAAGGATCGGAGCCATGAAACATTAGTAAGAGCGTGAGCGTTGGTTTTTGGTGCGGCCATTTGCTATGAGAAATAAAAGTGGTCTACAAAACAAAAATAGAAGGAATAAAACACTTGTCATTTTTAAAATAATAATAATACTCGTAAATTTTAAATAAAACAAGTTTTATTGCATTTATCTAGTGACCTCTACCTAACTTGATAAATGATTCCAAGACCCAAATTCATATCAACTTGGGCACGCTTTAGCGATACAACCCTCATAAATATAACTCGGTGGATTAACTCTTTAATCGATTCTACTTTTAGAACTCTTGGTCGATAAAATTACATTAATCTTTATCTTTAGCCAAAAACACATCCGGCTATGGTCGAGAATACTTTTGTTGAGTTCAACAAAATTTCGAACAAATGTGTCCATGATCCAAATCCACATTAACTTGGGCACGCTTTGGCGATACAACCCTCATCAACATGAATTCGGTGGATAGACATTTATCACCCACTTCCCCTACGTAACAAGGTTTGTACCCCAGTTTGGCCGAGCGCATTCCCTCACGAAATAGGTTTTCATGGTTTCTAATTTTTGTAAGGCTAAGTCTCAATTGTTTATTTAGCGAGAGGTCATGTGAATTTATTATCTATCACGTTTAAGTGAACTAAAGCGGTGAACTACGATAATTGTAATTGACACGGTCGATAAACTCGATTTAAAATGCATGTTTAGTTATGGCGATTTAGCGATGCATGCAACATATAAATAAAATGCAAAGCATAAAAATAAAATCCTAGTATGGCCTTCCTAAAATAGTAAATTTAATAAACTATTACAAATTCGAAAACCAACTCCTTTGGTCCTTTGAACTTCGGTCTTGGCACGCACTTCAAGGCAACACTTTCTTTGATGGACCGCCTTCTCGAATGGCACCGTCTTCAAGGAACTCCGGAATAATTAAACTACAAAATGAATTACATAATTTCCTATTCTACATTTGTTATTAAAAATAAATCTATTAAATTACAAAACGGTGATACGAGATCACAATAATTACAACCGAATCGATATTCCCATACATTTCGGGTAATACCAATTAAAAACTAAGGCCATACTAAGCAAAATTACATAATTCAAAAATTACATTTAATTAAAAATATGACAATCATAAATAAAATGCAACATTATAATATGTATGAACATGCTAAGTTTTATGCTAAATCGCCTTTTAAGAGCCAATATCGTATATTTTATCGGTTTTTTTATGGATTTGCGTGATTTAACTTATTAAAATCACAAAATTTCTCATAAATTCATATTTTTGTTCAAGTTAATTACCCTAACCATCTTAGCACTCAAAACTTAGTCTTCACTAATATTTTGACAATAACTCAACTTGATTTCTTAATATTGTTCATTATAGACCAAAAATACATAATTAGGCTATAAACTTCAAATTAAATTATAAAAATTTCAAATAATTTCAAATTTTGAAATTTAAACTCATGAACATTCTGGAAAAATATCATGACACTCATAATGTTCAAAACATAGGTTAAAATTTTCGAAAATTTATCGAGAAAAACAATGTTGCGGTTTATCGGTTTTAACAAATATGACCATTAAAATAAGAGAAAATTTATTTTCATCAACTTTTCACTTTTATATCTGAAATATATGATAAAATGCAACATGTGACGTTTTTCTTTAGTCATGATAAAATGCAACATGTGACGTTTTTCTTTAGTCATGAAGTATGTTTTAGCATTATAACTAATTATAGTCACTATTTATGTGATTTTTCATCAAAAATTCATAAATCATGCAACAAGACTTCACTATAGCTAAATATTTTACACACATCTTGTAAAATTGCATGTGACAACATAATAAATTTCCATGACCAGATTCAAAATATAACTCATATTAACCTATTTACCCATTTAAATACGATTTTAAATTATAAATTTCATATTTCGAGCAAAACAACTTATTTTAACATGAAAAATTACAGGCCATCAGTAGATAATATATGTGAAAACATATCCAAAAACCACTGAAAAATTCGAAGTTTAGCTATTTTTCGCCCAAAAATGACATTTTTCTCATAAAAATCACATTTTAATGCCAATAATATATAAAATGAACAATAAAATCCATAAATGAACCAAAATATCCCAAATACATTTTAGGACCAGAAAATTTAACATGCAAAGTAATTTCGTGATATATCATAATAAACACAAAATTACAAGTTTTATTTGTTAATAAGATTAACTCGGAAAAACAATAAACCGATTTGCATGCAAACAACCTAAGGCTCATGATACCGCTTGTTCATTTCATTAATCTCATTAGTAAACATATTCATATATGAATTAATTTATTTGGTCATTAAATAAATACAAGATCTTATGCATGCAAACATAAAACAAGGTAGAGAAGAAACCGTCACTTCTCACATTTATGTTTCGGATTTTTGGGCACCAACAAGATCTCCTTCTTCTTAGTTTTTGAGCTTTGCAACAATGGATGAACAAGGTTCAAATTAGAACCTCTCCCAAAAGCTTATACCCAAGGAATACCCTTAATAACCAATATTATTATGAACTAGTAATAATATTAATCTTACTTAAAAATTACACAAAAATTGATTTATTGGCCCTTGAAAATTTCGGACAAGGGGAGTAATATTGTGAGGTTTATTTCTCTAAGTTTTTACAAATTGTAGAGAATGTAATAATCTTCTAAAACTAGAAAATATTAGGTAAGGTAGTGAATAATTATATAGGAAAAACCATTGGCATTTACCTAGTGGAAAAACCGGTTCAGGGGTGGATTATTAGGGAGCCAATGCATGCAAAAGTTGCTCTTCACAAAAGCTTGTAGGGTTGCATGGCTAGACATAAGGCTTAATCATTATGTTTCCATTTAAAATAATTAACACAATTTTAAACCCTAACCCTCCCCATTTTCGGTACACTTAACATAAAATGGAAGGTCCATTTTATTTTGTCATTTGTCAATTGTGACATATGTGACATGTTACTTGACATGTGAAATTGTAATATATTTTTAACATATTAAAAATCAACATACTCATAAAATATGTCATATAAAAAATCGACTAGTAATTCGTAATTACTTGTACCAAAACGGTTTATCAATTATAAATCACAACGTCTTGTATTTGTAATAAATTATTCATTCAACTTCATCTGTTTCGTAAACAATCATTTATTCTAAGTAATAAAACAATTCGATTACATCCCTCTTGTATTCTTAAACGTGAGATTTAAACATGTGATCATCATAATCGACAGTTGTGATCGCATTATTGTCGGAGGACACTTATTCCAACAGGCTCTGTAGATACCCAGTATCTGTTGAGTCTCCAACAAACACCCGATGATTATCGGACTACAACATGCTTAGGAATCGCAGCGTTTGATCGACAGTTTATGTACAACTATATGTCGAAAAACTTAAAACGATTTCGAAAATAAAACATTTTAAAACTTTTCAAAAGTACATAGAGTGTTTAATGCATGACGACGGGGTCACTATGACACTAATTAGAGTGAAAACCGACAACGGACCAAAAACCGACTCAAAATTCAAATCCCGACTCCAACAACGAGTCAAACCGAGTCAAACACAAAAAACAAACCTTTCAAATGCTTCCATGTTAAGATTTCCTGGAATCATACATGGTCAAGTACAAATTAAGTTCTTCAAAATCCTAGGATAGAACAAATCATGATTGCACTTGTGTGATAGCGACAAGACACCTCGAAGACGTGCGACATGGCTCGCGCCTCTTTGAGCAGCCCATGCGGCCACGTCGCTCAAAACACACACAACCACCCATTTTCCTATAAATACCCCTCAGATGCCACCATTTGAGAATTACACGAGTGTCCGCCCCCTCTTTTCTCCCTTAAAATTCTAGACTCGACTTCTCAAGTCACCAACCGACACGTGTTTACGACCTATCGATCGTAAACACAAGCCTTACACATTGTTTGGTACCGTCATCGTGCATTAAATCACTTGACCGACCATCTCGACCACTACACCATCACTAAACTTAACAAAACACTCTTTTACTTGATAAAACGGTCTTTAAACCGAGTTTTCCGACCAAACAAGTTAATACACTTACGTCGATTTCTCGCCACAAGCCTAGCATGTAAGTATGAGGGTGTAAAAATCCTCTTCTATCATGTTTTTATTTGTTTCGTGACTATAACATGCTAAATCATGCATGACATGGTCCAAAACATGGGAAGAATGAGCCGAAACCGGATTTTTGGTTGAGGCAGAGGCTAGTTATGTAGCACATAGGTTCGTGCCTAAAGCACCCTGCTCAACCTAAATCCAAACTGTCTTTGGTCTCTTCATCTCCTTCATTTTTATTTCATATTTGTAATCGGTTTTTTCCATTTTAAGTATTTTCAAACCATTTTTCTTTGTGATAAGTTTTTAACCATGAAACAATTTTCATCCTTGGTTCCTAATACCATGACGGTTTAATCCGTGTCCCGATGATAATATTTGGTTAATTACATTATAAAAGGCATTTTAAAACCTTTTATTTCATTTGTTTACATTTTGAAGTGTATTTTAAAGCCTTTCTGATTTCTTTAAATTTTGAAAACAAATGTATTAGTCACCAACACAAAGTCATCCTTGGTTCTACATACCATGTCGGATTTTAACCCGAGTACGATGATGAACATTGAATAATTACAAAAATATGAACTTAAACCAATTAGTTCATAATCATTTTCAAAACAATTCATGTCAAGTTTGCAAAACCGAACCCGACATCGAATATTGTCAAAACAATGACGATTATTCAAGTCCCGATCTTCAAATCAACATAAAAGCGGCCTAAAGGGTCTTTTCAAATCATGAAAGGTTTAAACACCCAATTTTCAATACATTTTACAAACTTTTTTCAATGGTCAGAAAATGTTTTCCATCGTCTGTTGAACCGCGCCTAAACAGGCCACTTATTTTTCTATTTTCAAATAAGGGGAGGCCCCTTTGCATCGCCAGCTGGCTCGCGCCTCTTATGGCTGCCTGATGCAGGGTCTGTTCCACTTCCAGCATTTGTCCAGGACGATCCCGACTTCGGGTAAACCGAATACAAGATGTATCAGATGATGAATCTGCTCATTCAACATTATATTTGCAAAATTCCTTACTAAGACAAATGGATCACGTTATGCACCATAAACCTAATTCGGTAAAAGGATGTTTAATTTCCGTCTTTCATGCAAATCAACAATAAATCCAACTTGACATGTTATGGTTGATACTTAGATTAAACAAACCGACATAGAAAGCTCACATGTTAGGTTCAAACTAGTGGATGCGTTTACCCGTTTTATCAATTTTTGCATTTAACCAACTAAGATCGATCAGTAGAGGCCGCTACCGCGGGCGGGATTGGGTGTCTGATTAAAGGGTTTCCAAATACGTACCTTCACCTCTTATCAGAAACTTTGGATAGTGGATGACCTTATCGAGGGCGTACGAGAGTCATTTTAGAGATAGGATGCTAAAGAGGGACGATTCCTTATCTTTAGTACCTATGTCAAACACCGCTTTTATTTGCCTTGATTGACCTAGGTATAAAGTGGATTCGAACGGGTTCCAAGCATCCCATAAGTGCTTGGTGGCGACTGCGAACATCTCTTGCATCGTTTCGAGACCCTTGTCGAGACGAAACCGACCGATCTAAAACGATAAGGTCGAAAGCATTTTTACGCCGCCAAGCGTGGCTTTCAAAAAGACCGCTGCCATGTCCACAGATCGGTTCGGCGTTGCAGGTGGTCCCACGTCCACAGCCGTCGGGAACATTTTAGAGTCTGTCGACTGTTGACGCGGGTCAGTTAAAGCCCATTAGACTATGCATGAAGGCTCGCAAGCTATAGGAAGGAGTCATACCTGAGACATCTTCGGGATACGTCCTTGAATCCACTATGCCAAATCGGACCATCAATAAGGAGCATATCACAACGGTTTAATGCATTTAATAACGACACTTAGATTACCGTTTTCAAAATATTGGCGGAAACCTAGACCGCGCTAATAAGAATAACGGTTTCCGTCGAAAATCGTTCTTATTATAATGTGACAAGGGTTGTATAAAAAACCGTTATCAAATACGTTTAACGGTTTCCATAAACTCGTTATATAATCACCCTTATCAACGGTTGTTAGAGAACCGTTACGAGTTTAAGAAAACGGTGTTTCGAAAACCATTACTAAATTAAGACTAGCAACGGTGTTTGGTACCCGTTGTTATGTTATAGCTACGGGTTTCTTGCAACCGTTATCATTTTCTATTATGATATAACGGTTCCTCTGTACCCGTTGTCATTTATCATTTACGGGTGAAAAATAACCGTTATATACTTTTTTCAATGTAAAAAATTCAACCGATGCATGTATGATAAATAATGAACCGTTGCATGCGTTGTTTTGTTTGACCATTATTTACTATCCGTCCATTATTATATCCACACATGCATACATATTTTCCTATAAATATATCACTAATAATGTGATCAATTAACCATATTCACTAATTCAACATTCAATTAATCATAGCCTATAATTTAATTAAAAATATTACACTTCGATCACCATGTCGTCGTCGTCTTCTACACCCGCCGAATCACAATCAAATACGCGCTATATCCATCCTATTACGTGTATTATACATAACCTTCCAATCATATATGATAACAATGGTAAGGCTTTTTCGAGAATTTTTACTTGGATGAGAGATATGCTTCGTCAAGGTGGTTATACGAACGTTAAAAAGGTCCACCCAGCTTGGACTAAAGTTCATGGTTTTCTTCGTTACGCAATGATCGAGTTTGAAGGTTTTGGGAAGAAGCTGGAATCTTTTCGTCAACCGATAAAACTCCAGGCAAGATACGAGGATCATGATGCTCGGAAGAAAAATTATTATACGGATGATGTGTTACAAGCGCAATATTTATGGATTGCAACTGATTGTGACATTAATCTATTAAGAACATATCGGCACTATATTGACACTGTGCCTCGTTCATGGGAGGCAGAACAAGTGCCTTTTAATAATCCACATATTGAATTCCCAATATTTATCGCAATCGTAAGGGAATTACAAGATGATTATGTTAATTAATTATTATTATTATTCTAATTAATGGTTTTATAACCGCGCGTCTTTTAATTTCTTGTTATGTATATGTTTTTCTCGAATAATATATGCGTGGTAGTGTATTTTATTATCTAATTATTTATTGCAAATTACATAGGTTTAAAATATTTGTTAATAAGTCAACTTTTACATTAAATTAACACAAAATCTCATTATAGACGGCACATATCCGTCTATAACTAAAGACGGGCCAAATACAATACCATATTCATAATAGGACAAGCAACAATTGGGGTGGTGGGGGCCAAAAATGTCACCACTTTCAAGCTATTTGACTCGTCTTTAGTTATAGACGGATATATCTGTCTACAGCAAGACTAGCTAATTAAATTAATTACCAACGGTTTTGAAAAAACTTATAAATGTGACTATAAATGTTAAAGCATCCTTTACTAACATTCATTAATCAAGTCACAATATTTCATCCCCATTACACAAATTTTAAACAACATGGCAATGAACCCTAATTTTATCAATAACGAAGAATGGCTTACACAAACAATTGAAGATGATGGGAAGGTTCTCGCCGGGCTTCCCACCGATCAACACCCATTAATCAAAGCATCCCTTGAACATCAACGGAAATATTGGATTAAGAGGCGTGAAGCAGTCCGACTTGTCAACAAAGCCTCATCATCATCATCATCTTCATACCCTCGTCGGCTTTTTACTGAACTTGGCTGGAGCCAGAGATATGTTGAGTTGTACTCTTCCAACCTTATCTCCACATGCAAGTCGTGTCCTTGCATATATTCAATCTGTTATTGCAAAATATAAAGCCAATGACCCGGAAGTTAGCAGTATACCAGAGTGACGTGATTGGTGGCAGGTTGAGAAGCGCTTTTTACGCTTAACCGGCGTTGTTCCGGCTTATTATACATCTTTTGATTTCTGATAATTGCTGTAATTTATTTGGTTTAAAATTAAATGAAATGATCATTTTGAAAGTGTTGAGTTATGCTTGTTTAATTTGCTTCCATTTTTCGAACTCCATAGATCACTCAGTAATCAAGATCCAGATTACTGCTACGTAATACTCATCAACAACGGTTTACCTGCAACCGTTGTCAATTGGTTCATCAACAACGGTTCAGCTACAACCATTGTAAATTGGTTCAATAACAACGGTTAGCCTACAACTACAACCGTTGTAAATTTTTTTCATTAACAACGGTTCACCTACAACTGCTGTCAATCGTGGCGTTCTAACTTCAACGTGCACCGTTTATTAATTGTTTGACCATACGACTCAATATATTAAAAAAATAAATAAATAAATGTAAGATATGACGATACGACTCATTATATTAAAAAATAATTAATTGTTTAACTATACGGTATTTTTTAAGCCGTGTGCCAGTGGCTAATACTCCGTATTTCTAATTATTCTTGATTTTCCCCCTTGCTATCCCAGTTGAATAATTGAGGAAAGAAGTTTGTACTAACTTAATACGGATTACCAAATATGGAGATGCTTTTTTTTGGCGAGAAAAACTTGACATAATGAAAAATAAATGACAGCGGTTAGGCACCAACCGATGTAATATAATGAAAACAATTATGGGTTTATAATCAGCCGTGGTCATATTGAAAAATACAGAATACGGTTTCGCTTAACCCGTGTTTACTAGTTTCAATAAAATATTCAAACAACACACATGCAAACCTTCTCCTCGCCCACTTAAAACCCTCGAACACTGAGTTTCCCTAGAACCACTACTATTCTCCGTCGCCGTCATCGTCGTCGTCGTCGTCGTCGTCGCCTCTGCCTTTGCCATCCCCATTGCCTCTGTCGTTGCCATCCCCATTGCCGTCCCTTCCGTCATGGCCATACCTGAAGTAATAATAAACCCTAATCCTTCGTCTCATTAACTTAATGTCTTTATTTTCTTAGTTGTGATATTATCCCCTAATTATCTTAGGTTTATTGTGTGTTAGACAACACCTATTATTTTAAGTATATTGTGTGTTAAACCACACCTGCTATGTCGACTTAATGCTTAAAGTTATTAGTTTCTTACTTTCTGGTTTAGATAGGGGTGGAAAACGGAAAATAAATGATGGGAAAAGGTCAAACGAAGAAGATTCAGGTGATGAGAATAATTTGGAATCGGATACTAGGCGAAGGACCCATAGGGTTTCCCTAGAAGCAATAAAAAGAGGGATACCTAATAAACTTATATGGTATCCATTAACGGGGCTGCCAGATGGTGATTTTGCTGCAAATTTCGCGGCTTGGATTGGTTATTGTGTAAGAGAGTATGTGCCTCTCGGTTTGCCGCGTATCAATCAGTTGAGTCAAGACCAGGAAGAAAAGCTATGTGGGAGAATAAAGGTATGTATATACAATAATAAATGCAATGAGATGAAATTATCATAGTATTCGATATGTGCTATTAGTCGAAACTAATCAATTATGCTCACCATATATGCAGGCCGCTTACACTGTCCCCTAAGAACATGATGGTTTCCTTAGAAGAAAGATATGGGATTCCTTCAGAGCATGGAAATTAAATGTTGCTCAAAACCACTTGTTCGACAAGAAGACCGGGCAGATAAACAAGAAACCACCAAAGAATAAGTATAAGTTTGTCAGCCAATAAAATTGGATTACCTTTATTGCTTATAGGCAGTCTAACAAGTTTAAGGTAATTTATCTGCGACTCATTGAGAACACTTTATTAGTAATCACTTAATAAGTAATGAAATATGCTTACGTTACTCGATACAATTCATTTTATGAAGACTATGAGAAGGCAGAACACAGAGAACATTTCAAACAAAGAGAGCGTCTTTCATGGCTCCAGAGGTGGTTATAGATTGATTAAGAAGAAGCTTGGAACTGTCAATCGTCATGACGCTTGGGTGGCCGGTCACACTCCTTACAATGAAAAGTCAGAAACTCCATATGATAAGGTCAGCAAAGAGAAAATTGTCAGATTGAATAAATATGTCACTCCTACCACTGGTGGTCGGTTATATAATTGTGAGTTAAATAAAATTTAGTTTCATAATGGTTTTATGTATATGTAGAGGATCTGTGAGAAGGAGGTACAGGAAGGAAAATGGAAGCCTGAAGGACGCGATGACATTCTTGCTAGGGCAATCGGCAATGCACAGTATCCAGGTCGTGTGAGAGGGGTATCGACGCATGTTGGTATCATTAAGTATTTTGGGAAAAATACTCGAAGGACAATGAGTGGTGATGATAGGGTATATAAATACTGTATTTTATTCAACATAATTTGTATATATATATATATATATATATATATATATATATATATATATATATATATATATATATATATATATATATATATATATATATATTCTTAAATTATACTAATTTTAATCATATTCATTTCTACTACACAACAACAAACAATGGCCAGGTTGATACTCAGAATGGTGGAAACGGGGAATAAGCCATCTGAAGAAGAGTTGGTTATGGTTCGGTAAGTCATAAAGAAAGCAGGGGAAAAGAAGAAAAAAGCGGGCATTCGTAGTGAGAAAGACATGGCAAAGGATCAAGATGGGGCAGATGAATAAGAAGCCATGAAGGCAGGGGAGAAGGATGTGGAGGTGGGAGTCGAAGACACGTTCTTATCATCTCCAATTCCGGGTTTTGACGAGGTATTAGCTACTACGAGTAGTTTATAATTGTTGTATATATACTAATTAATTAAATTTATTATTTAAAGTAGTGCATGTATATATACTAATTAATTAAAAATGTGAAGGTCGTTTGCAAGAAGCCTTGTGTTCTTTACTATCAAACCTCTACAGTGGCATCGGGCAGAAATGCTGTTGCTAGGGGAGTTGAGGTTGAAGGCATTGCCCCTCGCGAGGGATGGAGGGAAGCGGAAGTGACCGAGTTATATCTAGAGAAGTATGGTATTCTAATAGTACCATGTAATTATAATTGGCTTTTGCAAGATGTCATGGGTTCTATTGTGCAATGGCCTGAAGAATTCATTACTGTTGACATCTCCAGGGTAGTTATGCTAAAGCGAACGCATTTTATATAATGAACGCCTTTAAATTTATTAGGGTAACCTTATCTAACATATAGTAAGTATTTGGATTTTTACATTTTCAGGAGTTACACGAAGCCATTATGGCTGAAATTAGGACTACTACATCAACACCCAAAGTCACTGATTCGACTGCCTCTCCACCCAAAATTCAGGATGTAGTGATAATTTGAAAAATAAATTGTGAGTTTTTCCTATATTTTTTTGTTATTTAAATTATATATGACGTTTTGTGTAATGTATATATATTTTTTTTTTCTAAATTGTAGACCGAGGTTGTGGGAACACCCAACGTTGGTGTTCTTCTTAAAGCTAAATATCAGACCGATGATTATAAGCAAAAATTGAGTACTCCAGCATTCATAGCTTTGCACCGGCTGGCTGAAAGGAAGCTAGCTGTCGAGGAAGTACTCATGATTGATGTGACACCCCGCGATAACGCGGAAAATATAACTAATAAATTAAAGCGGAAATTTGTGATATTTTAAAAACTTTTAAAGTACTAGTTAAATAAAAACACGCGGGTGCCAAAAAGAAATGGAACAAATACTACAATAAAAAAACTTAGGGTATTACAACCCAAGTCTAGAAAGCGGGGAAAAGATATCCCACGAATAAACATATAATGGGTTTCTAAACTAGCAACTAAGGTCCAAGGGTTTAGTTCTCACTAGCCCACACGTCTTCCCCACGTAAGCATCTTCACAACCTGTCATTCATGTAAACATGAACGCCACAGTCAGTGGGGAGTAACTCAAGGTTCTCCCAGCCACAATGTGTCGAAATACACATAAGCAAGAACTTAATTGAGCATATTGGTCATACATCATACTTGGATAATAATGAACAAGGGGATATAACGATAATCATAACGAGATGGCATATTGCATTCTTAAAGAGATAGGCATGGTACATTATATTAAACATGCATTCAAGGGAACAAAACATGGATATGAGATTGGGCATCGAATCATATGAAGAAGGTAAATAACGGATCAATTAAATAGAAAATACATGGATGGAAACCAATAGCCATTACTTTGAAAACCTCTTAACAACCATAGCACGAGACGTGGCTACTAACGTCACATTCATACTTATGGCTTACATCTCACCATAAGAACGGATGGGAACATCAATCCCGGCGATCATATCGCAATTAGGGGCTTGCATCTCACCACTAGTATCCGATAGGACCAAGACTCTCACAAACAATAGGAGACGTGAACTCTCGTATATAAGAACACGCCAATGACCGTAACAAGCAAGAAATTTACAAAGGCTTTGACTCAAAACAAGACAGACCCCTAGACTCCAACCTCTTGGTAGGACGACGATCATAATACGGTCCTAGTCTAAACCTGGATCCAGACTCTCGGGATGGACGTCACCCGATTCGACAAACGATATACCAATCGTATCCAAGACTCGAAACATGGCACACACTCGTAACCAAAGGTCGAGTAACCTCTAATCGGAAACATGGCACACACTCGTAACCAAAGGTCTGAAGAAAGGCGGAAGGATATCCTAATTCGGAAACATGGCACACACTCGTAACCAAAGGTCCGAAAGAGGAAAGATAACCCAATCCGGAAACATGGCACACACTCGTAACCAAAGGTCCGAAAGGGGTAAATAAGGAATGTCAAGTAGTCGCACAATGTAAAACGTCACACTTGGGTCACAATAAGAGTAAGAATGATCATGTGAATATAAACACGATAGAATGTCATATAACACGGGAGCACTAATGTCACATTCATACTTATGGCTTACATCTCACCATAAGTACAAATGGGAACATCACTCCCGACGATCATACCGCAACTAGAGGGCCTATGGCCCACCCCTAGTATCCGGTAGGACCGAGACTCTCATAACAGAACAATACAAGACATTATCAAGAATATGAATCTTACAAGTACTTTAAACAAATATCTCATGCTTGTATTATATTAATGAATATTCCATTTTATAATTTAACACGCCGAATAAATAAAATATAACAAGTGATAATGAATAATTTACGTTATATGAAATATAGGGGATAAAATGTGACCAAGTCCAAGTAACTCATTTATGAGCCCAATAAACAAATTATGAGGAGTCCAACAATTAAATCACATTAAGCCCATCAAACAAGATATGTTAGGCCCAACTTAAAACTCGTGTAAAGACAAACATATAATCATGTGAAATCCAACAATTTGAACATGTGAGAGAAATACATATATATAAAGAACAATATTTAACGGATTACGTTATATAAAGCACGAGACGGGAATTTGATTATTCAAGTGAAGTAAACTTGGCACCCAAGGTACCCATACTATAGATGTGGCCCAACTAACCCAAAACAAATGAGCCCAACAAGTGAAGTCAAAGAAGCCCAACAAATCAAACTTAAAGAGTCCAACAATTAGAACCAAAAGAGTCCAACAAATTTAATCATGTATAACCCAAACATTTAGTCATATGAAGTCCAACCATTTACTCACATAAAGCCCAAAAACTAAAATCAATTGAGTCCAACCAACAAAACAAATGAATCCAACAAAATAAACATGTAAAAGGATGATATTTAATGAATCACGCTATATAAGACACGAGACGGAAATATAAATAATAAAAGCAAACCCACTTGATGCTCACAAACGGCCTAATACGACACAAGGAGGGGACTTGGACAACCATTTTCACGAGTCCACAACCAACGAGGCCTCAAACCCGTGACTATAGGCCACGGTCAGGCCATTGTCAACCTTCGACTCGTCCAAGAGCAGTGTGAGCAGCCAGGCACACCCCATGCTCGACTACCCACAACCGCCCATCACCTCACTTCATATCCCGACTCTCGATCGACCCAAAAA
The DNA here is from genome assembly GCF_048544455.1 of Silene latifolia. Lineage (NCBI taxonomy): Eukaryota > Viridiplantae > Streptophyta > Magnoliopsida > Caryophyllales > Caryophyllaceae > Silene > Silene latifolia. Next base: position 477,873,027 of record NC_133538.1, on the reverse strand, counting down.
CAGAGCCATAAGACGCCTAAAACCGAGCCTAAACGCAGGCCCCAAATGACTTCCATTTTGACAGTCCCAAAACAGTCTGAAGGTTGCACTAACACCGTTCCCAAACAGAGGAATAAACGGTCAATCGGTTACAAAACAGAATTTCAAGCAGCCCATTTTCGTTCCATCAAGGACGAACATAAACCCGGGTTGAGACGGAAACGAAACACGTCTACAGTATAAATGACCATCATAAGATTCACCCAAGGAACTCAAAAGGGACGAACAATCGGAAAGCAGCAGTACACAAACCCGACAACTATAGGGACTCGAAAACTCCCTTCCACGTACCCGAATCAAGAAGGAAACGAGCCGAAACTATCCAAACAGCCGCGTGAAATAACGACTAATACCACAAACTTAACTACAGACAAGAGTAGGACAAAAAGGACTGAGCTTTACGACATATAAAGGTGAAAAACGAGTGGGAAGGGTGAAATATCGACCTTTTGTCGAGTAACCTATCACCGTTACCTCATTGCTCTTCAAATCTCCGTGGAAAACGTCAAAAGAGTGCGAACCTCCCTGCGGGTCTTCGGTTTCTTCAACTAGAAGGGGGAAAACGAAATAAAAGAGCTAAAAATCGGAACTTTTAGGAGGCGGGTCAAACTGAAATCATCACAAAATCGAGTCTTTCTTACCTTGAAAGATGAAGGAGGAAATAAGGAGAAGAATGGTACAAAAACTAAGGGGAATGGTGAAGAAATGAGCCCGAAATCTGGGTTTTAGGGTCTAAAAATGGTGTTTGAAGGTTTACTGGTTATTATTGTTGTTGCTTGTTGTTTTGCAGGAAGAAGAAGGGAAAGAAAGGAGGGGGTGGGGACGTAACATGAGGACAACAGCAACAATATATAATAACAATAATAATATAATATGTAATAATAATAATATATAATATATATATATATATAAGAGAGATATTTAAAGGTGGGTGTAAGAGGGTAGGTGGGCAAGTTGCCGAATTCTGATTGGTCCGGATTAAAGCAGATACAAGGTGAAATGTGACGGTCTATAGCTAGACGGAATAATGTCTCGAGTTTATTTTAACTTGAGACGGAAACTAATATTATCACTGTCACTATTATTACTGTCCGACTAAAAATATGAGTACATTTATTCTTATATAAATTATGACTCAAAGATATAATTTAATAATACGTATTTTTATAAAAATGAGCTTTTATATAATATACGTTTATAAAAATCGAGTTTGACATAAAATTAATTAAATAGAATAATTCAAAAATATATAACAAAATAATTAAACGGTTTAATAAATTTTAACTGTCAAAAAGGGGAAATTCGCGGGTGTTACAATCACCCCATCTTTTAAGAAGTTTCGTCCTCGAAACTTGAAAGTAAAAATGAAAGGTTATATAAAACAAAACTGGAACTTCGGAATCGGTAACCAAAACATTTAAAAGGTTACTTATCGTAAGAATTAAAATTCTTTCAAAAGTTTCAAATAAAATTTCCGAGAGAACCAGATTCTCATCAAAGGAACGAAAGTGTTCTCGTTACGTATTCAAGAACATCACATTCCAAATCAAAGATACGGTAAAAAGGCAAATCATTTGTATAAATCGAAAATCAAAATGCTTTCAAAACATTTATGAAGAGTTTTCAAAAGTATAAGTCTCATTCATGGAACGAAATTGCTCTTGTCGTGCACACAAGAACGCTAACTTTCCAAGTCAAAGACAAATTCAAAACATTCGCCAACAAGCATAGAACAAGTTATCAAACGTCTCCAATAACGAGTTCTAACATCCGGTCAACGTCAAAATCAAAAGCAAATGGTAATTAACTCAAATTTTCTTTTGCAAAAGCCAAAATAGAAAGGGAGGTTCCAACTTTAAACTCAAAAGAAAGTCAAATTTCCCAAAATGTAATATCAAACTTTGACAAAGAGGTCATAAATATATCAAAGTTAACAGAAATTGGATAAAATTTAAAGAAATCTCGGGGTTAGCAATTAAAATCATGATAAATAAGTCTATATTTCAAAGAACAAATAGGAAACTAAATCAAATTTTCATTTTCAACCCTTTTAAAATAGGTAAATTTTTTAAGAGTAATATAGATTCTTAACAACGAATCAAAAATGGTAGTTTGGAAGGTTTAGGAATTGGACAGAAGAAAAGTAACTTAGACATCGTAGATACAAGTATGCTAAGAGGATTCAAACTTAACTAATCAAAAGAGCTATGATGAATTTCATAGGGGTAAAATTGAAGTCAAATCTACAAGGAGGTCCAAGATAGAGTTTCACAGGTTACGAGTATCAAACCTAAAGGAGGAGCAAGATGAGGCAAGGAAAGGAGGTATGAACGGTAACACTTATGGTCAAAGAAGAAGGGAGATGAGACGACAAGGAAACGCCAGATAGTCAACTCTCAAATAACACAACAATCTTAAACGGTTTCTAAAACTTCCTAATAAAGTAAATCTCACAACCATATTACCTCCAAGGATTCCTCAAGATAACTTACGTCACTCTACATCTAAGCTATTCCATGAAACAAAGTACTCCACCATAAGTGTGATCTCATCACTCCAACCCTCAAACATCTACAAACGACTTCCATAAGACCAAGATCAAAACTACTAAAAGAGTTGCACTCATAATCAACTATCGACCCCTATGAGTTCTCACTATGGTAAAATCCTTAATCAAAGATCATAATCCCAAGTTCCTTATACTTTCTAACATTCCAAACAAAATCTTATTCACACTCGAAACTACAAGCATAGATGATCACATTCCCCAAATTATAAAGACCACCAACAAAAAGGTAAATAAGTTTGTCGTACAACTTTTCCTACTCAACTTAACTCAAGTTCCTCTAATCCAATTTCGACGAAATCAAGGCTCACAAAGAATCCACCAATCAACTATACTCACTCGGTCAAGGAACTAGGTATAAGAATCACTAAGTATGTCTCATCACATTACCTAAGGCCTTATAACATCACAACATTTCAAAACCAGGGTTAAGGGTCAAACACAAACAACCTCCTCAAAAGACGAAATTTCCAACCAAGGTCAACATTCCTCAAAAGAAAGAGTACTATAAAAAAAACGTTAAGGGAGGATAAGCAAGGAACAAAGCGCAAGTTAGGAGGGTACAAGAGTAATTCCCAAGGAACAAGAAAAGAGAGTTTAGAAGAAGCAAACATTAAGAAGTAAAGAGCAAGGCAAGGTACATAAAGATGGAGGAAAACTTCGAGGAAGAAGGAGCATTCTTCAAAAGTTGAACCAATCTTCAATGCTCGACAATAGGCACCAAATCTTGATCTTCACATAGGTGAGCTCACGGTCATTGATCCAAGGATACAAAAATTATTAAATGACAATCAACAAACATGTTAGAACCTAACAAGGAGCAAACACACTATAGACTACCACCTAAGGTCCTTAAGTCTACCCATCTCTCATTCATTATTCAAGGTCAACTTCAATTTAAGTTTGGGGTATACGTGTGTGCGTCGGGAGCAACATAGGCTCTGATACCAACTGTGACACCCCGCGATAACGCGGAAAATATAACTAATAAATTAAAGCGGAAATTTGTGATATTTTAAAAACTTTTAAAGTACTAGTTAAATAAAAACACGCGGGTGCCAAAAAGAAATGGAACAAATACTACAATAAATAAACTTAGGGTATTACAACCCAAGTCTAGAAAGCGGGGAAAAGATATCCCACGAATAAACATATAATGGGTTTCTAAACTAGCAACTAAGGTCCAAGGGTTTAGTTCTCGCTAGCCCACACGTCTTCCCCACGTAAGCATCTTCACAACCTGTCATTCATGTAAACATGAACGCCACAGTCAGTGGGGAGTAACTCAAGGTTCTCCCAACCACAATGTGTCGAAATACACATAAGCAAGAACTTAATTGAGCATATTGGTCATACATCATACTTGGATAATAATGAACAAGGGGATATAACGATAATCATAACGAGATGGCATATTGCATTCTTAAAGAGATAGGCATGGTACATTATATTAAACATGCATTCAAGGGAACAAAACATGGATATGAGATTGAGCATCGAATCATATGAAGAAGGTAAATAACGGATCAATTAAATAGAAAATACATGGATGGAAACCAATAGCCATTACTTTGAAAACCTCTTAACATCCATAGCACGAGACGTGGCTACTAACGTCACATTTATACTTATGGCTTACATCTCACCATAAGAACGGATGGGAACATAAATCCCGGCGATCATATCGCAACTAGGGGCTTGCATCTCACCACTAGTATCCGATAGGACCAAGACTCTCACAAACAATAGGAGACGTGAACTCTCGTATATAAGAACACGCCAATGACCGTAACAAGCAAGACATTTACAAAGGCTTTGACTCAAAACAAGACAGACCCCTAGACTCCAACCTCTTGGTAGGACGACGATCATAATACGGTCCTAGTCTAAACCTGGATCCAGACTCTCGGGATGGACGTCACCCGATTCGACAAACGATATACCAATCGTATCCAAGACTCGAAACATGGCACACACTCATAACCAAAGGTCGAGTAACCTCTAATCGGAAACATGGCACACACTCGTAACCAAAGGTCCGAAGAAAGGCGGAAGGATATCCTAATTCGGAAACATGGCACACACTCGTAACCAAAGGTCCGAAAGAGGAAAGATAACCCAATCCGGAAACATGGCACACACTCGTAACCAAAGGTCCGAAAGGGGTAAATAAGGAATGTCAAGTAGTCGCACAATGTAAAACGTCACACTTGGGTCACAATACGAGTAAGAATGATCATGTGAATATAAACACGATAGAATGTCATATAACACGGGAGCACTAATGTCACATTCATACTTATGGCTTACATTACACCATAAGTACAAATGGGAACATCACTCCCGACGATCATACCGCAACTAGAGGGCCTATGGTGCACCCCTAGTATCCGGTAGGACCGAGACTCTCATAACAGAACAATACAAGACATTATCAAGAATATGAATCTTACAAGTACTTTAAACAAATATCTCATGCTTGTATTATATTAATGAATATTCCATTTTATAATTTAACACGCCGGTTAAATAAAATATAACAAGTGATAATGAATAATTTACGTTATATGAAATATAGGGGATAAAATGTGACCAAGTCCAAGTAACTCATTTATGAGCCCAATAAACAAATTATGAGGAGTCCAACAATTAAATCACATTAAGCCCATCAAACAAGATATGTTAGGCCCAACTTAAAACTCGTGTAAAAACAAACATATAATCATGTGAAATCCAACAATTTGATCATGTGAGAGAAATACATATATATAAAGAACAATATTTAACGGATTACGTTATATAAAGCACGAGACGGGAATTTGATTATTCAAGTGAAGTAAACTTGGCACCCAAGGTACCCATACTATAGATGTGGCCCAACTAACCCAAAACAAATGAGCCCAACAAGTGAAGTCAAAGAAGCCCAACAAATCAAACTTAAAGAGTCCAACAATTAGAACCAAAAGAGTCCAACAGCCTAATCATGTATAACCCAAACATTTAGTCATATGAAGTCCAACCATTTACTCACATAAAGCCCAAAAACTAAAATCAATTGAGTCCAACCAACAAAACAAATGAATCCAACAAAATAAACATGTAAAAGGATGATATTTAATGAATCACGCTATATAAGACACGAGACGAAAATATAAATAATAAAAGCAAACCCACTTGATGCTCACAAACGGCCTAATACGACACAAGGAGGGGACTTGGACAACCATTTTCACGAGTCCACAACCAACGAGGCCTCAAACCCGTGACTATAGGCCACGGTCAGGCCATTGTCAACCTTCGACTCGTCCAAGAGCAGGCTGTGAGCAGCCCCGACACAGCCCATGCTCGACTACCCACAACCGCCCATCACCTCACTTCATATCCCGACTCTCGATCGGCCCAAAAAAAGAGCCATAAGACGCCTAAAACCGAGCCTAAACGCAGGCCCCAAATGACTTCCATTTTGACTGTCCCAAAACAGTCTGAAGGTTGCACTAACACCGTTCCCAAATAGAGGAATAAACAGTCCAATTCGGTTACAAAACAGAATTTCAAGCAACCCAATTTCGTTCAATCAAGGACGGACATAAACCCGGGTTGAGACGGAAACGAAACACGTCTACAGTATAAATGACCATCATAAGATTCACCCAAGGAACTCAAAAGGGACGAACAATAGAAAAGCAGCAGTACACAAACCCGACAACTATAGGGACTCGAAAACTCCCTTCCACGTACCCGAATCCAGAAGGAAACGAGCCGAAACTATCCAAACAGTCGCATGAAATAACGACTAATACCACAAACTTAACTACAGACAAGAGGAGGACAAAAAGGACTGAGCTTTACGACATATAAAGGTGAAAAACGAGTGGGAAGGGTGAAATATCGACATTTTGTCGAGTAACCTATCACCGTTACCTCATTGCTCTTCAAATCTCCGTGGAAAACGTCAAAAGAGTGCGAACCTCCCTGCGGGTCTTCGGTTTCTTCAACTAGAAGGGGGAAAACGAAATAAAAGAGCTAAAAATCGGAACTTTTAGGAGGCGGGTCAAACTGAAATCATCACAAAATCGAGTCTTTCTTACCTTGAAAGATGAAGGAGGAAATAAGGAGAAGAATGGTACAAAAACTAAGGGGAATGGTGAAGAAATGAGCCCGAAATCTGGGTTTTAGGGTCTAAAAATGGTGTTTGAAGGTTTACTGGTTATTATTGTTGTTGCTTGTTGTTTTGCAGGAAGAAGAAGGGAAAGAAAGGAGGGGGTGGGGACGTAACATGAGGACAACAGCAACAATATATAATAACAATAATAATATAATATGTAATAATAATAATAAAATATAATATATATATATAAGAGAGATATTTAAAGGTGGGTGTAAGAGGGTAGGTGGGCAAGTTGCCGAATTCTGATTGGTCCGGATTAAAGCAGATACAAGGTGAAATGTGACGGTCTATAGCTAGACGGAATAATGTCTCGAGTTTATTTTAACTTGAGACGGAAACTAATATTATCACTGTCACTATTATTACTGTCCGACTAAAAATATGAGTACATTTATTCTTATATAAATTATGACTCAAAGATATAATTTAATAATACGTATTTTTATAAAAATGAGCTTTTATATAATATACGTTTATAAAAATCGAGTTTGACATAAAATTAATTAAATAGAATAATTCAAAAATATATAACAAAATAATTAAACGGTTTAATAAATTTTAACTGTCAAAAAGGGGAAATTCGCGGGTGTTACAATTGACATCGAAGAGGATGTTATGGGTTTCGGTTTCATTATTTATATGGATGGGGAATCACTGTGTCAGTTTCTCGACCTTGACGAGTTAGATGCTATGCACATTGGAACTTGGATGAAGTAAGTTTTTTATTTAAAACTTGGCATTTGGTTTTACGAATAGTGATGTTTATTTAAATCATCAATGAAAATATCATTCTTCGTTCCATTTGACGTAATAGGTACCTGTGTACACATATGGCTGAGAGGAACTATGTTTCTCATGACTACGGATTCGTGTCACCTGAATTGTTCTCTCATAAGTCCTTTGGATACACATACAAAGAGTACAACGAGACAATTACTGAACGGTTGTTGACGCCCAAAAGCCTATGGTTTGCCCCATACAATAAGAATCGATATGTATAGTAGTTTATTATAATGAATAACGATTCTATTTATTTATTAACACGCTTACATGCATGCAATGTATATGAACTAACAGTTCAATTTTCAATATTTCATAGCAAGCATTGGCTGCTAACGGAAATCAGTGTGCGAAAAGGCATAGTGTACTGGATTGACTCTGGGAGATTTGTAAAGATGATGACTGAGTAAGTTTACAACCTTACATTATAATGTCAATTGTTATTGTATGACCTTCGATGACTAGGATCATTTTAGTGTCCCATCAGTATTACTGAGCCAAATGCTAATTATAATTTCCTGTGTATATTTATGAATTAGTGTGTTTCAAACAATTGGAGCATCAAGTCCAACTTTTGTCACGATAGATGTAAGTGTATTCTTAATAATTACTCCTATCATTTAATTTATGTTTATGCCAAAGGTTGATCTAATTTAGCTTATTTCTATGTGATTTATATAATAGTCTCTTGTACAACAACCAGGCAGCAACGAAAGCGCCTTTTTCTGTTGTCAGTCCATGTGGGAGATTATCACCCGAAAGTATATCGACATACCCTCATCGGTTAGTGTGTTTTAATAACTATTTCAAATGTAACTTGGGTTTAATTCTGTATAATATTTCACTTATTCTGTCTATTTTGATTAAGTATATTTTGATTTGTAGTTCCCACCTACAATCAACAACAAAGACCCAACCTATTCGAAGGAAGGCCTCGAAGACATGAGAAATAAGTGGGCCACTTATTTTCTTTCATTACCCGAGTGTCAATAGTTCGCTCATTATGAATGTGTGTATATATTCTGTTTATAATATTTTGATGCTAGGTTGAATATTTTGGTGCTGGGTTGAATATTTTGATGCTGGATTTTTAGTTTGGTCACCCTGTTTATAATATTTTGATGCTGGGTTGAATAGATCAATCTGTGTAATATTCTGATGTTAGAGGATTGAAATTTTGCAATGCGCAGCTACTGAAATGCTATTTTGCAGTAGCATTTTAGCGGAACCTGCTACTGCAAAAATTAGCATTTCGCAGCTGCTGGAACCTGCTGAAACAATTTTTTTAAAAAAATATTTATAAATTCGATCACGGTTAAAAATAAAACCGTGGTCAATAAATCTATTGAAAACGGTCGCATTTAAATAGAAACCCGTTGACATTTTCATCCATAATATAACGGTTTAAAAATCACAAACCGTTGTCGAATTCAGGACATTTAAAACGGTTTAATAAGCATAAACCGTTGTCATATTTACTATTTTACAACGGTTGTGTTTCGATCAAAACCGTTGTCATAGGTTTCAAGTAGAGCATTCGACTAATACTACCACGGTTTCAATATTATAGACAACGGTTTTTGAACCGTTCTTAATATTGTATTACGGTTATCTGAACCCGTTATTTACATTTCATAACGGTTCCGCCTTTTAAACAACCATGGTCACGAAATAACAACGGTCGATGTAATAACGGTTCCGTATTTTGTATTACAACGGTATATCACCTTATCTAACCGTTGCACCGATTATTTGGCGTAGTGATCATTTGCTCGCCGGCCATGTTGAATGTGCGTTTTGAGGCTCACCAGCAATGTTGAAGGTGTGTTTTGTGGCTCGCAATCCATCGATGGTTGAATGATCGACTATGAGAAATAGCCTGAAACATCAGGCTTATTTCAAGATATTGTCTGGTGATGACTTCCAACTAGGTTGACGTTGATAGGTTCGGCTAGAGAGCAAAGAACTCCAACTTAATGGAGGTCCTAAATGAACTCCGTGGGGATAAATCATATAAGTAAGGCTCTCTGGAAAACCATTTAGGGAGAGTGTTGCATCGGGATCATGAATGATGTTGTGAGGATCTTTGAAAGAGTTGTGTGACTTCCATTTGAAAATCGGCACTCGCTGGGGAGTTAGAAACTTCTCAGGACTCGCTCAGGATATGAGGTGCCACTCGTTGGGAGTTAGCGTAATCCATGTAATCGAGCCCTTAGACTTGACGGGTCGACGTTTGTTGGGAAGAACCTAGTACTCAGTTGTCGTACGTTTTTCTTCTCAAGATTATCTGCATGGTTAGTGACCACCTAAATCCGCAGTCGTATAGACAGTCATGTAGGCATGGAAGCATATAAGCACGTAAGCACGTAAGCAATTAGCACATAAGCAACTAGCATGTAACATCTCACGTTAGGGGAGATAGGAGTTTTGAAGCTATGAAGCTTAAAATTGTGTCTTGTTGCTTGTAGATCCGTGATTTGATAGAATAGAGACACGTAACCGTTGTGACATTGACTCACACAGACAGACTGACAAATAGGCAGTCGTGAATGTGATGCAAACCCAATACCCTTACGACACAGGGGTGACTTTGACTGACTTTACTTATGTGTGTGAAACTCCTTTGCCAAGAAAGGGTGATAAGGCGCATCAGATCCTTGGAGTAGAAGGTCCGCTCGGCTGTGGAACACGAATTGACTATATTCTCCAGACATCTTTGCCTCTGTTTGCTTGTTTTGAGATCCTTTCTCGAGTTTTGAGGATTCGGAGAGTGGAACCAAGACCTTGTCATCGTAAGAACCGAGCACTAGACTATGGGCAGTTTTATTTTGGACTGTAGTCGAGACTCAAAATATGTTTGAGGATAAAGGACGGGTGGCGTTTCGAAAGAGAAGCTCTCTGAGTGAGAAGATGGGAATTTGGCAAAAGGATGAATGAGCGATATCTTAAGGAACAAGCCCCCAGTAAAAAGGTATATGATTAATTTTTGCAGCTGGGTGAGTTGCTTTTTGATTATTGATCATGATGGTTAAGATTGAAAGGGCTATGCGGTTATGTACTTGTTGGGGGACTGCCTACGTATTCACGTGAAGTGAAATCAAACCAGATCGTAATTCCGAGTGTGGTTTTTGAGGGTTGAAAAATGGAAATGTTGTGAAAGGGGTGTGCGGTTGTGTCCTTGTTGGGGGGACTGCCTACATATTCGCGTGTTTGCAAAATCAAATCAGATCGTAGTTCTTGCATGTGTGTTGATAATTGATTTTGAGATGTATGGTTGTGTCCTTGAAGGACTGCCTACGTATTCACGTGAAGTGAAATAAAACCAGATCGTAGTTCTGAGCGTGTGTGCCTAAGCTAACAGTTAGGACCTAGAAGTGTGACGGTCACGACGGTAAATGTTGTTTGGTGACTTGAAAATTGATTTGAGAGAATTCCTCCTTTACCATGAATCGAAGAGGTCTAATTTGTGAAAATGTTCCTTATCATGTGAGCACACTAAAAAGTGGACTCTAAGGGTAGATGGGGTATGTCCCGTTCTCGGTAGCAAAGCATTCGAGAACTCCGTATCTGGGTCATGGTGAAAATGGCTTCTACATTATGGAATGTGGAGCTTGGTAATATAAGGTTTGTTTGACAGGAAAAAAATCTGGAGTTGAGGGTAACGATAGTAAATTCCGTTTGGTGACTCGAAAATTGATTGCAGAGAATTCCCTCTTGATCATGAATCGAAGAGGTATAGTTTGTGAAAATGTTGATTGGAGAGAATTAAATGGGCTTGTCCCGTTCCGGGGAGCAATGTTTTTTGAAGACTCTGTATCTAGGTCAGGGTGAACATGGCTTCGACATTATGGAATATGGTGTTGGAGTATGTGTCCTCAACAGTAGCGCGATCACATTTATTAACTGATCAAATGTATTTGATACAGGTTGATCAGTCCCTTATATATGTATATTTGATATATATATTTAGTTGTGTGAGTTTGTTGAAGTCGAGTTTAGAACTCGAGTCAACACAAGTTTATTATTCAATTATACGATGATTGACTAATAAAATTTTATATCTTATTCTAATATGATTAAATAAGATTTAATTAAATAATTAAACGTTAATTCGATAAACTAATCGAGCTTTTGTATTTTTAGAGGTAGAGGTTATTTGTTGATTATATTTACAAAGGGTTGTAAATTAATTTAATTGGACATTATAGGACCCATTATATATTAATATAATAACATAATTATCACTTAAGAGTTAAGTGTATATTAAATACTAGTGTATATTATATAATTGTTATATGATCAGACTAACACTTATTTATATAAGATAAAAAAGTATATGATTTTACATTTGTGTGACAAATATTACAAAATCAAAAATGGACCATATTGCACATGTTGGACAACATTTTATTTTTGTCTTTTCTTTAGTCATCCACTTGCATGTAATCATCATACTACTTGCATGCTTGTGAAAAAAACCTACTCTAATATAGTCATTACCTATTTTTACATGGATTAAAATAAGGAAAAGAATCCACCTACTATGTGAGAGGGGGTGCCGAATTTTGGGGGTCTTAATAAGACCATTTGTTGCTCATTTTTCCTTATGAATAATTCACATGCAATCTCTCTCAAAAACTCTCACTGCAATATTATTTTCTTTGAATACTAAAGTAGTAATACATCTAATATTTAAGGGTTTATTTTCTTGTAATATCTAGTTAATATAACTAGAAATATTTGGGTGAAATCTTGGGTGAAATCAAAAGGAGAGTTTCTAATTTGAAACTTGGAGGATTATCGATCTTGTTAAGCTCAAGAACAAGATTAGGTAGGTACCCTACCTTGTGCCCCTTAATCCGTCCTTCACAATGTAAGAAACATTGTTTTCTCTCTTTATTTCTTGTTATTTTTGTTTGCATGCAACTAGCTTCTTATCATCTAATTTAACAAGTAACTTAGATCTTTATTAGAAGAGTCTAATAAGAGGGATAAAGAACCTAACAAGTGGTATCAGAGACTTGGTTGTTACATGCAAATCGTTTTATGGTTTTTTTACGCGTTATTAAGATGATTAAAATAAAAACCGATAAATATGTGTAATATATGATATGCACGAAATTATTGATGCATATATACATTCTGGTCCTAAAATATTTTAGGTCATTTTAGATGGTTTATGGATGTTTATTGCTCATTTTTATGATTTTTACAATAATAATAACATTTTAATGAGTAAAATGGTGGTTTATTAACTAAAGATAGTTAAACTTCGAACCTGAACATGAAATTGTAATATGATCTCATATGAATATTTTACTTATTGTATATAAAATTTGAGATTAATTTGATTAATTTTGCATGTTTTATGATTTTAATGGTTAAAATTGGATTAAATCGAGGTTATATAAGAAACAATAGCTAAATTAATTTATATGGTATGAAAAAATTATTTTAGGTTGAATTTATGTCCTAAATATCATATGTAAAGTTGGAAAATTGATTAGATTAGTTTTTGTATGATTTAGGTATTTTATTTGATAAAATTGATAAATCGCAACTATATTTTTCTCTAAATAAATTCAAAATTTTAGCCCAGATTTTTGATATTATGAAGTTCATGGAAATGTTCCAGAATGTTCAAAATTTAAATTCCAATTTTTAGATTATTGTAATTAAATTTGGAATTATTTCATAAATGTTATGATAAATAGGGTTAAATATGAGCAACAATGTATAACCAAGTTGCATTATTGTCAAATTTTGAGTGAAGACTAATTTTTGAGTCCTAAAACAATTAGGATAATTAACTTTGGGCTTAAATTTGATTTAATTATTAATTAGTGATTTTTAATAAGTTCAATATCACATATTTCTGTAAGAACCGAGGTATATACGATATAATCTAGTAAGGCGATTTGGCACATTCATTTTGCATGTTTGAATACATATATTTTGTTGCATATTTTAGGGATGAATGTCATTTAAATTTATGTAATTTTTGAATGTTGTAATTTGCCTTAGTATGGCCTTAGTTTTTAATCGGTATTACCCGTAATGTAAGGGAATATCGATTTGATTGTAATTTTATGTGATCTCGCATCACCGTTTTGTAATTTAATAGATTTAAATTTCATTACAAATGTATAATAGAAATAGCTATGTATTTTATTATTATTTTATAATCCCGATGATTCCTAAAGACGGTGCCATTCGGAAAGGCGCTCCGATCAAGACGGTGTTATCCTTGAGAGGCATGTCATATGAAGTTCAAGGGACCAAAGGAGTTGGTTTTAGAATTTTTAATAGATAATTAGTTTTTCAATTTTTTAGGAAGGCCATACTAGGAAACTGCTTTTCTTTACATGTTCTATTTTATATGTTTGCATGCATGCCAAATCGCCATAACATCTCATGCATTTTTATATCGAATCATCAACCTTGTCAATTATAATTATCGATAGATCACTAATTTAATTCACTTAAAAGAGATAGATAATAAATTGATAAGACCTCTCACATTTTATAAAATTGAGACTTAGCCTTACCAAATAGTAGGAACTCATAAATCCCAATTTCATTAGGGGTATAATACGGTATTTTACTTTACCGGGGTGCTTTCTTTTTACGTTAGGTAAATGGGGTAATAAAAAGTTATTACATTTCGAAATTTGGTTGATCTCAACGGAAGTATTAGGGACCGTTGTCTCAATAGGTCCGGGCTAAAGATGAACTTAATATAATTTCATCGACCGAGAGTTCTGAGTGTAGAATCAGTTAAATAAGTTATCCTACCAAATTATACTAGTAAGGGTGTAGAGGGCTCGTTGGCTCACAACCGAGTTAATATGAATTTGGGTCTCGGAATCGTTTATATAATTGGGTAGAGGTCATTATATAAATGCTAAACTTGTTGAAATGTTTTACAAATCTAAGACGATAAATGTAAATTATTTCCTTCAGCTCCATTTTGTACACCAATCACCATTGATTCATGGCTCAAATCATTCAATGAAAAATGCTCCATATATGACAATGATACGACTAGGGAACTACACTTTGGCATTGGTGAGGATGGGAATCTTTACTACCTTACCACTTCCACACCTCCCACTCCCATTATCATGCCCACCACTTTGGTGAGAGAATCTTATGAAGATAATCTCGCTAAATCCATGGCATCCTTATGTATAGAAGCAAGGAGAAATAAGAAATTGAGTGGGAGTTCTAGCAAGAATGTCCTTGCAACTAAAATGAGTAATGGTAAGTTTAAAAGAAAGGCAAAGAAGGGTAAAAAACCCAAACCCAATAATGGAATAGAAGTGAATTGTAGGACTACCACAACCAAAACCAAGAAGGGTGCCTAATCCGACGATAAATGTCATTATTGTAATGTCATGAGACATTGGAAGCGAAATTACCCCAAGTATTTTGGAGATATTAAAGCTGGACTTGTTACTCCAGTTGGTAATATTTGTTCCGAGATTTATGTTATTGGTATTAATTATCATCCACCTCAACATGGGTATTGGATACCGGTTGTGGTTCTCACCTTTGTAATCATGTACATGGGCTAAGAAATGTGGAAGCACTAAGCAAGGGTGACGTGGACCTCCGGTTAGGAAATAGAGCTAAGGTAGTCGCCATGTCGAAAGGAACCTATGTACTTGCTTTAGCTAGTGATATTGAGTTGTACCTTCATAATTGTTATTATGTACCCTCTTTGTCTAAGAACATAATTTCCGTCTCCGTATTAGACATGGAGGGATTTTCTTTTACCAATAAGAACAATTGTTGTATTTTGTCTAAGAATGACTTGGCCGTGGGCCAAGCCACATCTATTAATGGTATTTATGTTTTAGACACTTCCAAGTCAACCAATAATATCTACAACATAGAATCAAAACGACTCAAATCAAGTGATCCAAATGAATCTTATATTTGG
The DNA here is from genome assembly GCF_048544455.1 of Silene latifolia. NCBI lineage: Eukaryota > Viridiplantae > Streptophyta > Magnoliopsida > Caryophyllales > Caryophyllaceae > Silene > Silene latifolia. Next base: position 477,857,529 of record NC_133538.1, on the reverse strand, counting down.
CATTGTCGATTAGATCACATAAATGAGAAGCGCATCAAAAGACTAGTATCGACTTGAATAATCAAACCATTTGATTATGAATCATATGGGGTATGCCAATCTTGTCTCCTTGGCAAAATGATTCGTGCTCCCTTTAGTGGTAAAAGGACACGAGCAAGTGACATATTGGGACTAATACATACCGATGTATGTGGTCCAATGAGTATCACTGCTAGAGGAAATTATGACTACTTAATCACTTTCACCGACGACTTAAGTATATATGGGTATGTCTACTGAATGAAGTGCAAGAGTGAAGCTTTTGAGAAATTCAAGGAATTCCAAAGTGAAGTAGAGAACCAATTTATCAAAAAGATTAAAGTATTGCGATCCGATGATGGTGGTGAATATCTAAGTAATGAATTTGATTCTCACTTGAAAGATTGTGGCATTGTGTCGCAACTTACTCCACCTGGCACACCACCACTCAATGGTGTGGCCGAAAGGAGGAAACGAACCTTACTAGATATGGTTCGATCCATGATGAGTCAAACGGATTTACCAAATTCATTTTGGGGATTTGCAATCCAAGCGGCTATTCCATCATTAAACCAAAGCCCAACTAAAGCCGCTGAAAAGACTCCATATGAGATATGGAAGTGAAAGGTGTTAGGTTTATATACCTATTATTAGACTCTTCTAATAGTGAACTAATTAACATATTAATTTAAGTTTATTACATCTAGTTCATGCTTAACAAAATAAGAGATTAAATAAGAAAAACAATGTCCGTTACATTGTTATATGGCTTGAAATTATGGGCACAAATATGGTCACCTTCCTTATTTGTTCTTGAGCTAAAATATAATGGATGATCTTCCAAAATCCCAATGTAGAGATCCTCCTTTGATTGCACCCAAAACAAGTCCCTTAAACTATTATATTAATTAACTAGATTAATATAGTAGTATCCTTAAAATGATTCTAATAATATTATTATTACTACACTAGTAATGTAATATAATATTTAGAATTTATGATGAACAATATATAAGGTTTCTAAACCATTTTAGAGAGAGTTGTGAGAGAAGGAGAGAAAATGCATGTAGATGAATGTAGTTGTGTAAGGGTGAATAAGAGAACAAATTCTCTTAAAAAGGAGGAAGGGAAACCGATTGGGGGTCAAGGGAAAAATGCCAAAATGTGGCATCTCACTTTTTCTTTTCCTCTTCTCAATATCTTAGGTGTGTAAGCTAGTATGCACTAGCTATGATGATGCTCACTTTATCTCATAAAATAATATCATACTCACACCCTTCACCCTCCATAATTTCGGTCCATTTACATAAAATGGACTACCATTTTATTTTGCCAATTTGTCACTTGTCACACAATATGTCACATGTAGTATCTTACATGTTATTAATTAATTTAATGCATATTTATCAAATAAATATCATTTTTATAAATTAATTAACTTACATATAACAAATTGACTAGTGATCCTTGATAACATAGAAATAAAATGGGTCATATAATTATAATTCACAACATATTGTAATTATAATTAACCATTCATTCTTATCTCAATTATTTCATAAACAATAAACAATTTTAGTAATAAAATATTCCAATTACTAAAATAAATCTTATTTAATCCAATTACAATAAGATATAAATATTCTCTCTCACAAATGAACTGTTCAATTTTAACGAATTGATTAACTTGTATCGTCATACAACTAATCAATTTGTCTATTAAGAGAATTGTCCTTTATGTGTGACCTTAAGGGATCAACTGATCACCACCGTCAAACGACAGTAATGTCTAACTCTAGTTAGCTGATCATTACAGATTTATGTTGATCAGTTGACTATATAAATGAATCATCCCTTATGTATTCTTTATATGAGATTTAAACATGTGATCGCACTATTGTTGAGGACACATACTCCAACAATCTCCCACTTATCCGAGACAAGTGTGCGTCACCAATTCTCTTGTCCTATTACAATCTCTCACTGAATGCTATGTGTCTCGCAGGTCGTACTTGCATTTGATCATATCTTGAGTGGTTTCCTCGATCTGGAGAGTTACTCTCTGAACGGAATTATCTACCGCAGATAGCTTCCGAGCGAGGCCACGCATTTTCAGTTCACTACTCCTCGAGTGGCCTAGAGATTTCAAACAACCCTGACAAGGGGGTGGAAAATTCCTATCGCACTATTCCCTTTGTTCAGCCACAGCTCATCATAACCCAAAATATACCCATTTGACCTCGATTCTGACGTCGTAGAGAGCATAAATCAAAGCCAATCAGAAATTTGTGCCAACTTGGGCGAATAGTCTCTAGTCAAAAGAATTGACTCATAAGAATATTATAGCAGCTCTTGCCACGACCAGGCTTTATGAATTACCAGAACTTTATAAGCGGTCACTGCCCGACAGAGTGTCCCACACAGTCTGCCTATGTGATTGACTAGTCATCCCATATGACTCTATGGCACTTGAACTTGTCATCAATCGCATCACACTCTAGTCACTTCGAGACATCACCTCCTTTAAGTAACTTGGGACGAATACTATGTCAATCCAGTTCACTTTAATGTGGTTCAATATTGTTTTTCATTTCATATATTATAATCTATTACAAACTTGGTATGCGTTTTAGACCCATGGAAATAACATGTTGGTCATGCTTAGCCTGCGATAAAGGTTTGGTTAAAGGATCAGCTATGTTGTCATCCGTCCCAACCTTACAAATCGGTATTTCCTTTCTTTCAATGAAATCCCTAATTACATGAAATTTTCTATGTACGTGTCTAGACTTGTTGCTAGACTTGGGCTCTTTAGCTTGAAAGATTGCCCCACTATTGTCACAGAAGATCGTGATAGGATCTTTGGAAATGGGTACTACCCTTAGCCCCTATAAAAATTGCCTAATCCACACGGTTTCCTTGGCAGCTTCTGACGCTGCAACGTACTCAGCCTCCATAGTAGAATCCGCAATCACAGCTTCCTTGAAGCTTCTCCAGCTTACGGCACCACAATTGAGCATGTATATAAATCCAGCCTGGGATTTCATATCATCTCTATCTGTTTAAAAACTCGAGTCTGTGTAACCCTTAAAACATAGCTCGGAGTCACCTCCAAACACTAAGATAGAATCCTTAGTCCTTCGCAAGTGCTTGAGGATATTCTTAACTGCTATCCAGTGACTCTCACCTGGATTATCTTGATATCTAATAGTCATGCTTAAAGCATATGAGACATCTGGACGAGTGCATATCATGGCATACATGATTGATCCAACAGCGGAAGCATAGGGAATCAACTTCATGCATTCAACATCTTCGGGTTCGGAGGGAGATTGAGACTTGCTCAAAATTATCCCACTCCCCATAGGAATTAAGCCTCTCTTAGACTGATCCATTGTGAAGCATCGAAGAGCCTTGTCAATATAAGATTCTTGACTTAATGCCAATATCTTTTTGGGTCTATCTCTATAGTTCCGCTTACCTAATATGCATTGTACTTCTCCCAAATCCTTCATTTGGAAATGATTTCCCAACCACTCCTTGACGGAGGATAACATTGGAATGTCATTTCCAATAAGTAGTATGTCATCCACATACAATATTAGGAACACAACATTGCTCCCACTGAACTTCATGTATAAACATGGTTCCTCAAGACTTCGAGTAAAACCATTTCCTTTTATAACATGATTAAATCGATGGTTCCAACTTCTTGATGTTTGCTTAAGACCATAAATGGATCTCTTAAGCTTGCAGACTTTGTTGGGATTTTTAGGATTTGCAAAACCTTCAGGTTGCATCATATAAACCTCCTCTTCTAAATACCTATTTAGAAAGGTGGTCTTGACATCCATTTGCCATATTTCATAATCATGAAATGCGGCGATCGCTAACAATATCAGAATAGATCTCAGCATGGCTACGGGGGCAAAGGTTTCGTCATAGTGAAGACCATGAACTTGGGTATAATCTTTTGCCACTAGCCTAGCCTTGTAGACATCATCATGTCCTTCTATGCCATTCTTTATTTTAAAGATCCATTTGTATTGAAGAGGTCTTGCTCCCTCAGGCAAATCCACCAAGTTCCAAACTTGATTTTCATGCATAGAACTCATTTTGGATTCCATGGCTTCAAGCCATAAAGCTGAATTGGGACTACAGATTGCAGCTTTGTAAGTGGCGGGCTCATCACTTTCTGAAAGTAAAACATCATGACTCCCATCCTCTTGTATAAGTCCAACGTATCTATTAGGATGGCGAGTTAATCGACCCGGCCTCCTCGGTTGAGGAATGATAACCGAATTAGATGACGAAGGAACATCTTCACATGCCTCCACTTCGGTTTCTGGCTCTTGAACTTCATCAAGTTCAAAATTTCTCCCACACTGTCTCTTAGAAATAAACTCACTTTCTAAGAAGACAGCCTCACTAGACACAAACACTTTGTTTTCATGAGGTTTGTAGAAGTAATAGCGTCGGGAGGTATTGGGGTAACCTACAAAGATGCATTTTTTGGATCATGGGGCTAGCTTGTTGTCAGTCTTTACCCTGACGTAAGCATCACATCCCTAAATATTCATATAGGATATATTAGGAACCATTCCTTTCCACATCTCATATGGAGTCTTTTCGGTTGCTTTTGTTGGACTATTGTTCAATGATTTGATTGCAGTTTAGATTGCAAATCCCCAAAACGAGTTGGGTAACTCGGTTTGACTCATCATAGATCGAACCATATCTAGTAGAATTCGATTTCTCCTCTCGGCAACACCATTAAGTTGTGGTGTACCGGGTGGATCAAGTTGTGACACAATGCCACAATCTTTCAAGTGTGAATCAAATTCATTACTAAGATACTCTCCACCACGATCGGATCGTAGTGCTTTAATCTTCTTGTTCAATTGGTTTTCTACTTCATTTTAAAATTCTTTAAATTTCTCAAAAGCTTCACTCTTGTACTTCATTAAGTAGATATACCCATATCTACTTAAATCATCGGTGAAGGTAATGAAGTAGTCATAATTTCCCTAGCGGTGATAGTCATTGGTCTACATACATCAGTATGTATAAGGCCCAATATTTCACAAGCTCGAGTCCCTTTACCACTAAAAGGATTACGAGTCATTTGCCTAGGAAGCAAGATTCGCATATACCACGGGATTGAAAATCAAATGGTTTAATAACATTAGTTGAAACTAATCTTTTAATGCAATTCTCGTTAATATGACCTAATCGACAATGCCAAATGTACGATTCATATGGATCACTTGATTTGAGTCTCTTGGTTTGTATGTTATAGATGTCATTCTTTGGATTTGAAGTCTCTAGAAAATAAATGCCATTTATAGAAGAGCCTGGGCCTATGACCAAATCATTCCTAGAAATAATACAATAATTGTTTTTAGTGGCAAAATTAAAGCCCTCTATGTCTAACATAGCAACTGAAATAATGTTCTTAGAAAGAGAAGGTACATAAAAACAATTATGCAAATACAACTCAAATCCATTTACCAAAACAAGTACAAAAGTACCCTTGGATGTGGCCGCTACCCTAGCTCCATTCCCAAGTTGGAGATCAACATCATCCTTGCTCAGCTTTTCCACGTTTCTTAGCCCATGTAAATGGTTACAAAGGTGAGAACCGCAACCGGTATCTAATACCCATGTTGTGGTGGAAGTGAAATTTACATTAATAACATAAATTTCAAAAGGAATTTTACCTAGTGGAATAACAAGTCCATCCCTAATATTTCCCAAATATATGGTGCAATTCCTCATCCAATGTCCCATGCCATGACAATAATGGCTTTCATCATCAACTTTGGCTCCTTTGGTAATCCCACTAGCCATCTTGTTTCCATTGTTGAATTTTCTACCTTTCTTTCCCTTCCTTTTGAACCATTTCCCTTTTGTTGCCAGAACTTGCTTGCTAGGACTGCCACTAGTTTCGGCATCCCTTCCTTCCAAAGATAAGGATCCCATAGATTTAGTGATATGGTCTTCCCGAGACACATTCACAAAAGATCTAGTCATAGTAGGAGGTATGGAGGAAGTAATGAAATTAAGGTTTCCATCGGAACCGATCCCAAAATGAAGCTCTCCAGTAGTATCGAGATTGTTGTTGGAGCAAATTTCGTCAAATAAGTTATGAAAGACTCAATGGTAATTGGTGTTGTTGCATGTGCAGGATCCATTGCGATATATAAACTACAAACATGGAGGTAAAGGAAATATTAACATTTGTCCTTTTAGGCATACTTGTAAATACTTTAAACAAGTTTTAACATTTATATAGTGACCTCTACCCAACTATCATAAATGATTCTGACATCCAAATTCATATTAACTTGGGCACGGTGAGCCGATTCATCCCTTATCAATATAATTCGTTGGATTAACTTTTTAATCGATTCTACTTCTAGAACTCTCGGTCGATAAAATTACTTTAATATTTATCTTTACACCGGAACACATGCGACTACAGTCATGAATACTTCCGTTGAGCTCAATCCAAATTTCGATGTAATAACATTTTATTACCCAACATAACAAGTTTAGCACCCCGGTGAGCCGAGCCTACTTCCTTATGAAATTGGGACTCATGGTTTCTACTATTTGTTAAGGCTAGTTCTCAATTATCATTTAGTAAGAGGTCTTGTCAATTTATTATCTATCACGTTTTAAGTGAACTAAAGCGGTGAACTACGAAAATTATAATTAACACGATCGATGACTCGATATGATATGCATGTATTGTTATGGCGATTTGGCAATGCATGCAACATATTAAAATAAATGCAAAACAATAATAATAAATTCCTAGTATGGCCTTCCTACAATAGAAAATCAAATAATCTATTACATATTCGGAAACCAACTCCTTTGGTCCCTTGAATCTTCAAGTGGTATTCCTCCCAAGGACACCGTCTTTGTCGGAACCCCTTTCCGAATCGCACCGTCTTTGAAGATGCTCTATAATTACAAATATTTATAAAAATACAAGGCTATTCCTATTATACATTTGTAATATGAAAAACTAGTAAAAATAAAAGTGATACGAGATCACATTAAATTACAACTGAATCAATATTCCCTTTCATTACGGGTAATATCGATTTAAACTAAGGTCATACTAAGATAAAATTACATAATTCAAAATTATATAAATAAAAGACATTCAACAATTGAAATAAGCATCATTATAATATGTATCTATCATGCCAAATTATGTGCCAAATCGCCCTATTTAACTTATATCGATTATAGAACCCGATTTTATGGAAATGCGTGATAATAACTTATTAAAATCACAAATCAATACTTAAATCAAATTTAAGGTCAAGTTAATTATCCTAACACTCTTAGGACTCAAAAATTAGTCACCATTTAATTTTTGACAATAATTCAACTTGATATAATTTTATGCTCATTTTGACCTTAAAATCATAACATTTATGAAATAAATTCAAATTAAATAACAATAATTTCAAAATTTTAATTTTAATTTTTTGAAAATTCTGGAATATTTCCATGACACTCATAATATCAAAAATCATGGTTAAAATTTTCGAATTTATTTTGAGAAAAATATAGTTGCGATTTATCGGTTTTATCAAATAAAACATCTAAAGCATACAAAAATCAATCCAATCAATTTTTACAACTTTAGATCTGATAAGTGGGATATGAATTCAACCTAAAATAATTTTCTCATGCCACGCAATTCGTTTTAGCTATTTATGCAAAAATAGTCACTATTTATGCCATTTTTACTCTAAAAATTCATAAATCATGCTAAATGAAACCATTTCATTTAAAAAATTACATAAAGTGTGTAAATTGTGCATGTGACAACATATTAAAATCTCATGGCCCATTTCGAAGTTTAACTATTTTTAACCATTTTACCTCCATTTAATCCATTTTTATTTCATAAAATCATAAATCATGCATTATTTATCAAATTAATACGAGATTTTACACACCATAAGTAAAATATGCATGTGAGGTCATATAAAAATTTCAAGGTCAGAGACTTAGTTTAACTATTTTTACCATTTTATTTCCCATTTTAGTCATAAAAAGATAATAAAATAACCAAAAATCATTAAAATGAGTAATAAATTACCATAAATCATAAAAATGACCTAAAACATTTTAGGACCAGAATATATAACATCCATCATTATTTCGTGAATTAATCTAATTAATCACAAATGTTTAGTTTTATATGTTAACATTTTAACTCGGAAAAACAATAACCGATTATGCATGCAACATCCTATGCTCTGATACCAATTGTTAGGTTTATATACCTATTATTAGACTCTTCTAATAGTGAACTAATTAACATAATAATTTGATTTCATTAGATCTAGTGCATGCATAATATAATTAGAGATTAAGTAAGAAAAACAATGTCCCTTACATTGTTATATGGCTCAAAATTATGGGCATAAATAAGGTCACCTTCCTTATTTATTCTTGAGCTAAAATATAATGGATGATCTTCTGAAATCCCAATGTAGAGATCCTCCTTTGATTGCACCCAAGACAAGTCCCTTAAACTATTATATTAATTACTTAGTTTAATATAGTAGTATCCTTGAAATGATTCTAATAATATTCTTATTACTACACTAGTAATCTAATATTGTATTTAGAATTTATGATGAACAATATATAAGGTTTCTAAACCATTTTAGAGAGAGTTGTGAGAGAAGGAGAGAAAATGCATGTAGATGAATGTAGTTGTGTAACGATGAATAAGAGAACAAATTCTCGTAAAAAGGAGGAAGAGAAACCGGTTGGGGGTCAAGGGGAAAATGGCAAAATGTGGCATCTCACTTTTTCTTTTTCTCTTCTCAATATCTTAGGTGTGTACGCTAGTATGCACTAGCTATAATGATGCTCACTTTATCTCATAAAATAATATCATACTCACACCCTTCACCCTCCATAATTTCGGTCCATTTACATATAATGGACTACCATTTTATTTTGTCAATTTGTCACTTGTAACACAATATGTCACATGTAGAATTTTACATGTTATTAATTAATTTAATGCATATTTATCAAATAAATATGATTTTTATAAATTAATTAAATTATATATAACAAATTGACTAGTGATCCTTGATCACATAAATAAAATGGGTCATATAATTGTAATTCCCAACATATTGTAATTATAATTAACCATTAATTCTTATCTCAATTGTTTCATTAACAATAAACAATTTTAGTAATAAAATATTTCAATTACTAAAATAAATCTTATTTAATCCAATTACAATAAGATATAAATATTCTCTCTCACAAATGAATTGTTCAATTTTAAGCAATTGATTAACTTGTATCATCATACAATTAATCAATTTGTCTATTAAGGGAATTATCCTTTAGGTGTGACCTTAAGGGATCAACTGATCATCACCGTCAAACGACAGTAATGTCTAACTCTAGTTAGGTGATCATTACTGATTAATGTTGATCAGTTGACTATACAAATGAATCATCCCTTACGTATTCTTAATATGAGATTTAAACATGTGACCGCACTATTGTTGAGGACACATACTCCAACAAAAGGTCCCAAACTTGTCATACTTAAGAATTTGGGGTTGTGAAGCTTATGTCAAGAACAAGTCTGTTGATAAGATAGCACCAAAGTCTGACAAATAAGTCTTTGTAGGTTATCCGAAGCCATCTCGTGGATATTACTTCTACAACCGTCATGAGAACAAAGTGTTTGTGGCTTGCGAGGCTGTCTTCCTAGAATTAGATTTAATTTCTAGAAGACAATGTAACATCCCTAATTTCCGTAATATAATTCTTTAATTTTATTTTCCCATTTTTCATATTTTATTTTCCGGCAAAATATTCGTCTTTTGTTTTTTTAGCCCATTGGGTTCGAAAACGGTGAAGACCCGTTATTTCCTTGGGTCTCACGTGATTCTTGGTGTAGATGGGTAAGTTTTGGGCTTAAGCTTGGAATAAACCCATGAGCATTTCTATAAATAAGAAGGGAAACCAAACCCTTGCAATTATTTTCTCTTATTTCTCACAAAACCTTAAACCTTTTCGCTCCGTTCTTCATCGTTCTTCATCGTGCTTCGTGCCTAGATCGATCCTAGTCCTTTGTTCTATCTATCTTCTTCGTAAGTTTTATGTTTTTCGCGTAGTTTTTATAGTTTTATAGATTATATATATATATATACATATACATATACATATACGTATACATATACATATACGTATACATATACATATACGTATACATATACGTATACATATACATATACGTATACATATACATATACATATACATATACATATACATATATATATACATATATATATACATATATATATATACATATATATATTATATTCGTTATCTTTGGCACGTGGATGATCGAATAAAGGCGTGGAGACCGCAACTGGAGAAGACGTTTATATTGTTTAAGACGATCTATAGGATTATTTGCGTAATAAGGTAACTAGGTGTTTTCCTTTAATTGTGTTTATGCCAAATGATGTAATTTACATGATTTAATAATTGATTTGTTTTGGTACGTGTTTGATTGTTTATTATCATGTTTAATTGTGTTTGTGTGTTTACGTATGCGTTCTAATGTTTAAATTGCACAACGTATCTTGCCTATGCTCCGTTTGGGTGTTTGGGGCGTGCGGCTAGGGTTCCCAATGGAAACCCTTGTGCCGGCTTGGTGGTGGTTTATGAGAAGGCCTAAGGTTATAGATAAACTAGTATAACCTTCAGATTATAGCTCAATGTTATAGCTTTTTGGTAAATGGTAAGTATATATTAAAATCAAACACCAATATACATCACAAATGTCCTCATTGTATCAGGATCGTATCAAAAATAAAGAATAGAAAAATACAGAGCACCTAACAAAGTCTAGCATGCTATCTTTGCTAACCACTCTGAATCTTTCCTTGTCAATTTACCAGCATTCTTGGACCAAAACCGAGATAAAACTTCCTTAAGAACTTGTTTCACCAACACAAGCGAATGAATGACAACCTGATCAACCCGTGCCTTATTGCGGGCTTTCCAGATTGCAAAGACAACAGCTACCTGACCTAAGCACATAAGCTTCTTCTGCATCCTTGAAACCCCATGATGTTTACTAAACCAGTAGGATAGTTCAGGAGCAGGGAATGAGAATTGCAGTTGCTGCTGCGACAAACTAATAAACTGCTCACTAAAACAACAGTCATAAAAAAGGTGTGTATGAGATTCTGGGTCAGTACCACACAAAAAGCAAGTAGTATCAAGTCCACACCCCATCTTAACCAGTCGATCTTTTGTCAGGAGTCTTTCTTTCATTACAGCCCAAAATATATAGGAGGTCCTAGGAATTTTCATGGAATTCCAACAGGTGTATCTCCAACTGATTTTGGACTGTGGAGCTCTTAACCAATCATGGCCTCCCACAACAGTATACTATTTATCCTCTCCCAACCATTTCCCTGAGGTGTATGCAGGTGCAAAAGTTTTCATTAAGTGGGCAATTTTTCTCCAAGACCAGCTATAGTCACTAGGTGGCTCATAGCTAGCCCAATCACCTCCTTTCATATAAACATGATTCACCCATTTAAACCATAGGTGATCTTGTTTACTAGCTAGCCGCCATACATACTTCCCTAGCAAAACTTTGTTCCAAGTCTTCGTTGCTTTAATGCCCAAACCACCTTTATCCTTAGGAGTGCAATAAGACTCCCACTTCTCATTAGGAGTTTTCATATAGGTATCCTTACCCCCCAAAAGATAGTTCTTACAGATAGAGTCAATTTTATTGAGGATCCCATTAGGTATCAAGAACACAGAGCACCAGTAATAATGCTAACCAGAAAGGATAGAATTTACCAGCACTAGTCTCTCAGAATAAGATATATGTTTAGCACCCCAAGATCTTATTCGGGTAGTGATCTTGTCAATGAGCTTCATCCCTTCATTCTTAGTTAGTTTCTTGGAGGAAATTGGGATTCCCAAGTACCTGAAAGGGAGCTTGCCTCTCTGAAAACCTGATACTTGCAAAATATTATCATTATGCCCTTGATTATTGCCATTGAAATATATATTAGACTTGTCCTTATTGAGACAAAGCCCAGAAGAAACTGAAAAGGTTGAGAATGCTCTCAGGAGCCACATAATAGAAGTTTCATCACCTCTAGAAAGCATTAACAAGTCATCAGCAAAAAGGAGGTGATTAAGCCTAAGTGAACCACATAAAGGATGAAATTTGAAGTCCTTCTGTTGTCCAATAACATGTAAAATACAGATAGATACTCCATGCACAGAGTAAAAAGGATAGGAGATAGAGGGTCTCCCTGCCTTAATCCTTTACATCCCTTAAAAAACCCAAAAGAATTGCCATTCAAGGACAAGGAATAGGACGGTGTAGTCACACACACCATCACAAGGTCAATAAATTTCTTAGGGAATTTCAGAGCAGCAAGCATTTGAGAAAAAAAATCCCATTCTACAGTGTCGTAGGCCTTCCTGAGATCAATTTTAATGAGGCAGCGAGGAGAAGCAGATTTTCTATTGTATAGTCTCACAATGTCCTGACAGATTAGGACATTCTCTACAATATTCTTTCCTTGGATAAACCCTCCTTGACTGCAACTAATAATGTCAGGAAGCCCCTTCCCCAATCTAGAGCACAGAAGTTTAGCAATACATTTATAAATAGTGTTACAACACGCGATGGGTAGAAAGTCCATAACACTACCAGGGTTTGTAGTTTTGGGGATGAGAGTAATATTGGTAGTATTAATTTGTTTAAGTAGTTTACCAGTATGAAAGAAATTACTCACAACATCAAAGATATCCTACCCCACTATCTCCCATGTGTCCTTAAAAAATTGGCTGGAGTAGCCATCAGGACCAGGGGACTTAGGAGAGGGGATAGAGAAAAAATAATGCTTGACTTCCTCAATACTCACAGGTCTAAGCAGCTCAATAGTATGCTGATCAGAAACCATGTTACCTGTCCTTACAGTAGGAGTATGAACACACTTGACAACCTTGCTAGTGCCCAACAGGTCCAGATAGAATTCCAGGAAAGCCTTCTCAATGTCTTCAGGATCAGTCTCAATATTACCATGCATATCCTTGATCTAGAGCAGTTTGTTGTGAACTTATCTAGCTTTAATTTTCCTATGATAGAAAGCAGTATTTTCATCTCCCTCTTTAAGCCAATCAGTTTTTGCCTTCTGCTGATAAAAGCTAAACATTGCCTTTTGAAGACCGTAGAAAGTTTTGGCAGCCTCCTTCTCAGCTTGAATAATCAGAAGATCATCAGGTTGCCTATGCATTTGAGTTTATAATTCATCTAATTGTTGTCTAGCTACATCAGTTGCCTTTTCAATTTCAGAGTACTTGTTCTTGTTAAGTTCCTTCAAAGGTTTTTTCAGGTTCCTTAACTTAGTGGTAATCTGGAACATTAAAATTCCAGCAATGGGGTTATCCCATTCCCTTTTAACAATACTCTTGAAGTCTTCATACAAACCCCGCATATTGAAGTATCTGAATGAGGATTTTCTTGTCTGACAACTCTTCCTTCGATAGCAAATAACAGGCGTATGATCAAACAAACCCTCATTCATAAAATATGCATAACTGTCAGGGTACTGCTGAATCCAATCCTCAGTGACCATACATCTATTAATGTGAGAAAAAACCCTAGTGGTCGGGTCTTGTTTATTATTCCAAGTGAAAAACGCCCCCTGAGCTTGGATATCCATTATATCAGAGTAATCCACACAACGTCTAAAATCTGTAATTTCATTCTATAAAACACTCCTGCCTTTTCTTTCATTAAAATTCAACACAACATTAAAGTCCCCATATATACACCATGGTACAACAGTCATATCCTTAATCTGCTGAAGCTCAGTCCATAGGCTCCTTCTATCTTCCTCATCATTAAGTCCATAAACTACAGTAAACCAAAAAACATCTCTAGTAGCAAGCTTAGTGACTTCAACAATGATTTGTTGTGCAGAGCAAGCTATATGAGTAACATGGAACACCTGAGAAGCCCAAAGAAGCCAGACTCCCCCACCATTGTGATGTATATTATTATTCATACCATACCAATTCTGCCCCAGGTTATTTAAAATAAGTAAGAAATCCTGAGCCTTAACCTTAGTCTCCACTAATCCAAAAAGTCCTACTTTATTTAAATGCAAGAACCATTTTATTTCAGCTTGCTTATTGGGATTATTCATGCCCCTTACATTCCAACATCCTATGTTATCCATTATTACTTATAATTGGCACAATAGTTCCCCCATTCTTTTCTGGACTTCCATTACCAGAACTCACACATTCAGCATAAGTTTTCGAAGTAGATGCAGGAGTGTTATGTTCCTGTCTCACCACCTGAATGATAGGGCTAACAGGCACTAACACACTGGAATCATGGTAAGTAGGTACACCAAATTTCAGAGAAGGGCTTACAGGATTGGCAACAGTAGCTTGCATAGGAGCCTTACCCTTCTGATTAATTACAGGCCTTGGTCTCACAACAGGACGCCATACTTGCACCGGTCTAGCAGGGACTGGAACAGGGACTGGTGCAGGGGCAGCACCATGAGCAGAACTCACACCTGCTTTCCTGCATTTGCCTGAAATGTGACCAATACCCTTGCATATGTTACAGATATCAGGCCGCCACTCATACTCCACCAGAACACTAACTTCCACTCCTTTTTCATCCTTGAAGTAAATTTTATCAGGAAGATCTTGGCCAACGTGCACCTCAATCATTAACCTTGCATATCCTAGCCTAGTTTTATCCAGAGTTGCACAATTAACACGCATGAATTTCCCAAACAAAGAGCCCAACTTGGGTAAACAGTTCTCCCCCCAAAATTTCAAGCCTAAACCACATAAACGAATCCATATGGGAACAGCTTTAAATTTTCCTTGGCTAGGGATGCAGTTTCCGTCCATGGTTTAACCACAAGTGGTTTGTTATCAAACATAGGAAAACCCTGCTTGAGAACTAGTTCCTTACATTCCATGGTGGGAAACCGCACTGGAAACACTCTGTTAGGCAAAAACGAGATCTTATCATATTTTTATTTTCCTCACAAACGAATCACAAAACCAGAAACAAGTTCCCAAGGCGGATTACCCCCCAAAACATAGCAGATTACGACCGTAGACCAATACTCCAATTCCGGTTGAACATCATCAATGGAAACTTGAAACATAGATGAAGTAGACGATTTAGGTGAACTTACAGAGGAATTAGAGCGCTTTCGACAAAACACATGAGTCCATTCACCATCCTTATCCCCCTCTGCAACTTCCTTATCAGACACACCTTTAGATTCAATGATAGTAACCATCTCCAATGCAGGAGCTCGAACCATATCACTTATCGCTCTTGTACTCATCGCATCTGATGATTGTGGAACATATTGCCCTGGAGAATCCATTATAGGTGATGCGTCTAGATGAAGATTATTAAGATTATTAAAAGAAAGTCTTAATTTTGCTTTAGATTTGATTGATTTTCTGAGATGGGATGATTTAGGTTTAGGTTTATTTGCCATTTACAATAGGAAACCCTAATTATTCTAGAGAGAAGCTAGAGCTTTCGCTAATTATTTTTCTTAATGTTATAGCTGGGTTGGTACAACTCTGAGGTTGTGATAAAGTTATGGGTGAAGCCGTATAACTTTGAGATTATAGCTCAATGTTATAGCTGGGCTACTATAACTTACGTCACATGTCGATGTTATAGATAATGCTAATGTAAAATTAGGCTAATGAAGTCAATGTTATAGCTGAGCTAATATATCGTTGAGTTACGAGGTAAGGTTTTTGTTGAAGTTATAGTTGGGGTATTATAACATTGAATGGTTAATGTTAAAGTTATAGCTGGAGTACTATAACATTGAATGGTTGATACTTCTTTCACATGTTGAGTTGTGTAAGGTTATTATATGACAATGTGTGCATGTGTCGTTGGTTACTCTAGTTCATATGTTGGTAGGACAGTCAATTAAACTGTTCTACTATCTTGAGTCGTGTTGTTATTTACGCATGAGTTGTACAGTCAGTTAAACTATGCATTTGTATGAGTTGGACAATCAGTTAAACTGTTCTTCTGAATTGAGTCGTAATGTGGTTCATCTAGCATGTCGTGTGCAGTCAGTGAAACTGTGCTTTTATTTGTTGGTTGGTCGAATAGATGATGGTAGTATCAGTTAAATACTATCAGAATGAATCAAGAGCTGCTCTTCGGAGGTTGCTTTGGTCTATGTTCGGGGGTCGCCAGATTCGGCATTTAAACGTTCTGGGTCCCGAGTGTCTTTCGGTGTACAGTTAATGCATCGAGAGGTCTGGCCAGGTCTTAGGCATATAGGCAGTGGTGATACGCTATTCATAGTACTGTGGAGTATCAGTTAAATATTTCACAATCGATGGTTCGTTAGTTAAACGTTCCATATGCTTGTTCATCAGTTAAATGTTCTAGCGGCGTTCGCTCTATTCGCTGTGCTTTGTTAATAGCTTTGTGCCTTATGTGTTGTGGATCGTGTCTGCTTGGTTTGGAGTTGTCCATGGTCTAGTGGTTGTATATGGTCTAAGTTCATATAGCCTCATTCGTCTAGTTTTAATAATGTCATTAGTAGTATGTTTGAGTTTAATTTTCATGAGTATAGATGATCTCACATGCATGTTTACTGTTTATGCATTTCAATTGTTCTTGATTGTTGGTTATATTCAATTGTTGTAAACAGGATTGGGAGAGCATCTAGTTACTCCTGACTGATTGTCGACCCCCCCCCTATTAGTAACGAGGGTGCCTTATATTTGATGCATAGGAGTTTTTATTTTTGTTACTCCTCTTTTCTTTTGATGCAATTTGCAAACCTTTTGACTTTTCATTTCATTTCTTGAACTCAATTTGAATAATTTTTGTGCCCATTCCCTTTGATGACAAAATGTATGGTAGAACATAGATGAATGATGTTTGAATGGTTTCAAGGGTCCCCTTGGAATAAACGGTAGCCAAGAAGTTGTCACACCACAAGATACACTTGACTAGGCCTTAATACATGGGTCAAAGGATAATAGCATGACACATCCTAGGGTGTTTTACAAGTATTCTAACATGCAAAGTCTTAAGAAGAAAAAGCATCTACTACGGCCTATATACACTTGTCAAGCTTCCCAAATAGACGATTTCACAAAATATTTTCCTAAATGCAACTATATGCCACGATGCAACTAACATATATACATCCTAATGCATATGCTTCTACCAACTAATATGCCAAATAATTTAAATGAAAGTCCTAAATTCATATTATTTATACCGCATCAATCAAAATAAAGCCATATATTCATTAACATAAAGAGGAAAAAGGAGATTGGAAAGATCATACCATGCGGTCTTCAATATCCTCATGTCTCGGATGTGGCGTAGTCAAACACTGGGAACAAGGATGAACAAACACAATATATACAAATTGTTGGGAAATGTGTCCTCATCAATAGTGCGATCACAAGATTTAAATATCGTTATTAAATCTCATATAAACAATACGTAAGGGATGATTCAATTATATAGTCAACTGATCAACATTAATCGGTAACGATTGGCTTGCTAGAGTTTTACGTTACTGTCGTGGGACGGTGGTGGTCAGTTGATCCCTTAAGGTCACACCTAAAGGATGATGCCCTTATCCATAAAGTTGATTGATTGTATGACGATACAAGTTAATCAATTCCTTAAAATTGAACAGTTCAATTTGTGAGAGAGAATATTGATATCTTATTGTAATGGGATTAAATAAGATTTATTTTAGTAATAAAATGCTTTATTACTAAAATTGTTTATTGTTTCAGAAACAATAGAGATAAGAATGAATGGTTGATTATAATTACAAGATGTTGTGAATTATAATTAAATGACCCATTTTATTTATGTGATCAAGTATCACTAGTCAATTTGTTGAATGTAATTTAATTAATTTATAAAATGATATTTATGTGATAAATATGTATTTAATTAATTAATAACATGTATCATACTACATGTGACATATTGTGTGACAAATGACAAATTGACAAAATAAAATGGTAGTCCATTTTATGGTACATGGACCGAAATAATGAGAGTGATGGGTGTTAGTGGATGAATTATTTTATGGGATAAAATAAGCTAATGATGCCTAGTCTACACCTAGCCTTACATGCCTAAGGTTTTGATAAGAACAAAAGAATAAAGTAAGATGCCTTCTTTGGTATTATTGTAGTGCTCCAACCGTGAGTCACATTATGAGGGAGGCTTTTGTTCTTTAATTATTTCTCTTACATATTCATTCATTCAATACATGCAAAAGTTGATGCATACCTCTCTCTTACACTCTTCATCTTTCTCCAAAATTAGAGAAATCTTGATCTAAAATTGTTCTAAAAGATTACTAAAAATATTAATGTAATATATGAGTGTTAATAATCAATTTTAAGGTAAACTACTAAACTAATATCTACCTAAAGGATGATGCCCTTATCTGTAAAGTTAATTAATTGTATGTCGATACAAGTTGATTAATTCCTTAAATATGAACAATTTATATTTATGAGAGGAAATATGTATCTTATTATAATGTCATTAAATAAGATCATATTTAGTGGATTTATATGCTAATTCACTAAATTATGTTGAGGTTTTATAAATGTTTCGAGGAAGAGGTAATTAGTTATTTACATTTATAAGAGGTTGTAAATTTATCTAACTAGCTATTATGGGACCCATTATATGTTGATATAATGATAAAATATTACTCAATAAGTTGAGTGAATATATGTTTATTAATTTATCTCATAATTGTTGTATGTTCAAATTGTTATTTAATTATGTAAGATAATTATACTTAAGACTTATAAGCATTTGTGGGACAAATATTATAAGATAAAAATGGACCATAATAAGTGCATAGGTACCGATTTTTGGGAGGTTATAGGACACTTGTCCTAAGTCTTCTATTTTGTCATAAAAGTTTATGACACAAGCAACACTTGTAATGTTGTACCTACCAAAAAATACTCTACCAATTAAGCATCTTGCATGAGAATTTCGGGAAGAAAAATATGCTCTTATCTAGAGCATTTGGCCGGTTTTTAGAGAGTAAGAGAGAACAACTTTTGTTCTTATTTTTACTCTCTAATCTTCACATGCAAAAAACCTCCATTGTTCATGGTTTTCTTTCTATCAAAACATGAGTTTTTGATTCAAATTGTTCATAAATATTACTAATATTATTAGTGAAATATATGAGTATTAGTAATTAATTTTAAGGTAAACTACTAAACAAATATCTAGCAAATATTATTTAGTGGGGATAAGGGATAATCTTTGGTGCAATCAAGAGGAGTGACTTCTATACTTGAGGTCTTTGGAGGATCATCCTAGTACTCATCATAGCTCAAGAATAAGTGAAGGTAGGAGACCTTACTTGTGCCCATAAAACCGAAATTAGCAATGGAAGGGACATTGTTTTCTTATAAAATTTTATTTTGTTATGCATGCACTAGATCTAAATAATATATAATTAAAAAGTTAATTAGTTCACTATTAGAGGAGTCTAATAATAGGTATATGAACCTAACACAAATCTATACTAAAAAGAAATGAACATGTTTTTGGATTTTTAATTTTTCAATTTTTTTGGATTTTTCGAAATTTTTGATTTTTTTTTTTGGATTTTGAATAAAAGTCAAGTTAGAATTTCCCATCCCCACACTAGTATGGGCATTGTCCTCAATGGCCAATACGATAGGAAATTATGCAATGAGTATGCATGATTTCTAAACTAAATGCAAACTATACTAAGCTACACTACATGATGCATGTGTTTTTGTTATGGCGGAAAGCATAATTTAAATTAGCTCCCAATGCATATGCATGGACTTCCCCAAACCAAAATAGACATTATTTCTAACGTCATGAATTTCGGGGGAGTTTATGCACATGGAATGCAATGCATGAAACTAAAGATTGTCATTTTGGATTTTACAAGTTGGGAACAAAGATAAAGAACACCTTAATGAAGCCAAGGTGTTAGTCCTCTAATGTTGCTAGCACTCCACAAAATAAATGATCAAAACAAATATGGTATAATAAATTAAGAAAACATCAAATTCTTTTCATGAAAGTTAAAGAGAGAAGGGATAAGGCAAACTTCACTTAAGCCTTGATGGGTGCCTCTTGCCCGCTCCATCAAGCTATGAAGAGATCTCTAGAGATCGCCTTAATCCCCATCTAAGTCACTATCCCAAGCCTCTTTGGATGCATCACTTGCATTGAAGTCCATGAACTCATCTCCCTCACTATTGAGCTCCACCGTATCTCCACCACAAGATTTATCACTCCTTTCGCCTTCTTGCCCATTTGCTCCTTCATTGGCCCTTGCCGAGTTTGGGAAGACGATGTCCATTTGGGCCCAAGAGGGAAACATTCCCTCCTCGCTAACCTTCCCTTGTTGAACCAAATGGTGGAATTGTAGGTATAAAGCATAGTAGCTATCCACGGCGGCTTCATATTGATGGATATGCATGTCTTGGAGAATTCCCATCATAAAATCATCTCGGGGAAGGATGAAGGGGTTAGGGTGATTGTATGGTTGGTATTGAAAAGGGTAGGGAGGTATCTTGATCTTTTCATTTTGTTGTTGTGGCTCGTTTTGTTATTGTTGGGTTTGTGGCGGTGCTTGATTTGCTTGGTTCAGGTTTGTGGGGATGAGGTATGACGGGATTGGGGATAGAGGACCCCTCCTTGGTGAAATTCTCGGTAAACCATTCATTGGCAAGTAGATAGGATTGCTCCCTTTTGTTATCCATTTTATTTTCTTTTCAAAACCCTCGTGGGTTATCCAATGATGTTGCACAAGGATTAGCTCCTCATTTATCCTTGTATTTCCCGGAAGGGGAGTGTACTCATTGTTTTCATTAAACCTTGGATTGAAGTGTTTTGCGAGTCTTGTAACGAGTCATCCATTGACGATATGCTTCATCCCATCGTCGTCCCCATTTTGAAACTTAGCCCATTTCTCAAGGAGTACAAGTGGTGCATTAAAATGATATCCACTTCTTCCTTAGATCTCAAGATATGATTCCATGAATACCAGATCAAGCTCATTCACAATTACCGGGTATCGGCGTGCAAGAATAGTTCCGGATAAGAACCGGTAAGTGAGCCTTAGAATAGGGATTTGGATGTGAAATGCTAAACATTCCTTGATATACAAAAAGTCTCGACCGGTCATGGCTCTCCACAATGGTGCCACACTTTACTTCTTAGGTTTTGATGTTCGGGTAGGCGAAACATCCAAACCGAGTACATTTTCAAACTCGACAAGAGTCATCATCCTTGTTACATTCTCCAATCTAAACTCTATGCAAATTGTTTTGTTCAAAGTTGTGATCTTTAAGAAAACTCACGAACAAGAGGTCGGTAGGTTTGCTCATGTAAGTGAAACAAGGTAGAAAGACCAAACAACTCAAAAAGGGCTTCCGTTTGATGGTATATTCCAAGCTTTCTTAATCTTTCATGGCATAGAAATTTGGTAGGAAGAATATTTTTACCAAGTAATCGGTGAAAGACAAGCCTTTGAACATCGTTCACAAACTCAATGTTGGAAAAATTGTCAAGCTTGGTGAGATCCACAATCTCTTCATGTTCCCTCGTTAGAGTGTTGATGTGAGAAGTAGATGAGCTTCCTCTCACTCTTGGTCTTCTTGTTTCCCTAAATGAAGATCCTCTTGGTCCCATTCTTTGATTGTAGATTTGGAATTTGATTTGTTGAAATATAGAGATGCTCTTTGTGAATTAGATCTTGCATTTGAATCTTTTTGAAACCCTAGAATTTGGGGGTTTTTGTTTTTGTGGAGTGAATGAGAGCTTGGGATATGTTTTGGAGTCATAAGAGAGGGAGTTTTTATATTGTAAGTGGAAAGAAGGATGAGGTGTCACAAACTGTGTGGTGGGGGAGAAAATTGATTGCGAAAATCGCGAATAAAAGACGCAGGGGAACGAGCGGATTCATCATCGGGACGCTCGGATTTCTGGGTGCTGGGAGGAGCTTCATCCTTTCGGAACGCTCGGATTCCCTTACAGAGAAAAATTCCAGATTTTGAAGCAGCCAGGATGAGCGTCCTCAGGTCAGGACGAGCGTCTTGCAATAGTAGGACGAGCGGCTTCTCTTGGAGACGCTCGAATTTTCTTACAGCGAGAAATCCCATAAGTTATTGCCAACTAGACGAGCGGATCAACACTTGAGACCCTCGGATTTAAGGTCAGAACTAAACAGCTGCTTGTCAGCTCCAGTAGGATGTAAATTTTTTAATATGATGTCACATGCATAATTTACAGAGAGTATGTAAATTTCTAGATTAAAAGATCTCTTTTAGCATGATTTATGGATTTTTAGAGTAAAAATGGCATAAATAGTGACTATTTTAGCAACACTAGCTAAAATGTATTGCATAGCTTGAGAAAATTATTTTAAGTTGCATTAATATCCCACTAATAAAATCTAAGGTTGTAAAAATTATTGGAGTAATTTTTGGATACTTTAAATATTTTATGAGATAAAACCGATAAAATGCAACTATATTTTCTCAAAATTAATTCGAAAATTTTAACCATGATTTTTGACATTATGAGTGTCATGGAATTATTCCAGAATGTTCAAAAATTTAAAATTTAAAATTTGAAATTTTTACAATTTAATTTGGATTTATTTCATATATAATATGATTTTAAGGTAAAAAATGAGCATAAAATTAAATCAAGTTGAATTATTGTCAAAAATTGAGTGATGACTAATTTTTGAGTCCTAAAAAGTGTTAGGATAATTAACGTGAGCTTAGATGTGATTTAAGTGTTAATTAGTGATTTTAAAAGGTTATTATCACGCATTTCCATAAAACCGGGTTCTATGTACGACATAAGTTAAATAGGGCGATTTGGCACATGAGTTGGCATGATAGGTACATATTATAATGCTGCATATTTTAATTGCTGAATGTCTTTTATTTATATAATTTTGAATTATGTAATTTTATCTTAGTATGGCCTTAGTTTTAATCAATATTACCCGTAATGAAAGGGAATATTGATTCGGTTGTAATTTAATGTGATCTCGTATCACTTTTTTTTTTATTAGTTTTTCCATTCTACAAATGTATAATAGGAATAGCTTTTTATTTTTATTATTATTTGTAATTATGGAGCATCTTCAAAGACGGTGCCATTCGGAAAGGTGATCCGACGAAGACGGTGTCTTGGAAGGCGTGCCAATTGAAGATTCAAGGGACCAAAGGAGTTGGTTTCCGAATATGTAATAGATTATTTGATTTTCTATTTTTCGGAAGGCCATACTAGGAATTTTATTTATTGCTTTGCATTTCTTTTAATATGTTGCATGTATTGCCAAATCGCCATAACAACACATGCATATCATATCGAGTCATCGACCGTGTCAATTATAATTATCGTAGTTCACCGCTTTAGTTCACTTAAAACGTGATAGATAATAAATTGACAAGACCTCTCACGTATAATAATTGAGATATAGCCTTACCAAATAGTAGAAACCCATGAAGTACCAATTTCATAAGGTAGTTAATCCGGCTTCACCGTAATGCAAACCTTGTTACGTTGGCGAAGTGGGGTAGTAAAAAGTTATTACATCGAAATTTGGATTGAGCTCAACGGAAGTATTCGTGACCGTAGTCGCATGTGTTCCGAGCTAAAGATGAAAATTAGAGTAAATTTTTATCGACCGAGAGTTCTAAAAGTAGAATCAATTAAAGAGTTAATCCACCGAGTTATATTAATAAGGGATGAATCGGCTCACCGTGCCCGTATTAATATGAATTTGGATCTCGGAATCATTTATGTTAGTTGGGTGGAGGTCACTACATAGATGCAATACTTGTTTACAAATATACGAGTATTATTAAAACGATAGATGTTAATTATTTCCTTCATTTTCCGTTTTTGTAGTTAAATAATACGCAATGAATTCATCTAATACTCCTACTGTAACACCCCCATACTCCAAGTGCCTTACCAGGACCACTCAGGTATAAGGATGCTACCATCTCGGTTACCCGAGGCATGATAATCATAAGACAATGAAGAAACATACTTTATTAAATAAGTTTAAGTGATTACATTACAAAATCAACTGTAAGCAAAATACAACTGTTCTCAAACTATAAACCAACTGAAAGGAACTGTTCTAATAAACACATCGGAAGACTAAAGACTCTGATATGTGATGACTCCAACCCCAGCTAGATCCCACGCGTATCCAAGATATACCCTTGCTAAGCAATCGCTCACCACCCCGAATGGATCACCACAGTTTTTAAAACATTTAAACGGGGTCGGTACTAATCACACAATTCACCATATATATATACAATAAGATAAACAGACACCGAATCACACACACACACACACACCACCAATTCCCATCATCTCAATCTCGATGTCCACCGGACCACCACCCATGGGGGACCGCAGCCGTTCCCACCTAAGCCCCGCTCATCATACGAGCGATAACCCTGTCCATTAATGTGCACATCCCCTTCCGTGGCGGGTTCCACGAAGGGCGAAACTAGGCGTGAGATCACTCCCGCAAGTGACCCCACTCAGTAGAACGCATCTCGAGAACCATCAAAGAAACACAATCTCAATCACAATCACAATCATCATATCAAACAACTAACTACAAAGACATCACCAATATCCCATTATGGGACTAATGCGAGTAGAAATCCTACCGAAAGCACAATAGACAGACGGGTATCAACAAATGTCTCAAAAAGCCTCTTCTATGAACCCTCCTCCTATCATATAACATACAGAGACTACACATCACATACTACACATAAAAACCCCCCAATTACTAAATTAGGGTTTAACCAAAACAAGGGAAAGACAATAAAAAAAGGTACGCAGATCTTACCCTCGACGCAAGGAATCCAACGACACAAACAACGACAAGAACCGACCGTCTGAAC
Source organism: Silene latifolia (assembly GCF_048544455.1). NCBI lineage: Eukaryota > Viridiplantae > Streptophyta > Magnoliopsida > Caryophyllales > Caryophyllaceae > Silene > Silene latifolia. The sequence continues at coordinate 477,832,415 of NC_133538.1, read as the reverse complement.
TCCGGGAATTGCTAAGAATGCGATTAGGAAGATGAACTGGTTGCTTTCTCTCTTAAACAGGTTTTAGGTTTTGGTAAAAGTGAATTAAAACAATGACGGCGAACTTAAATACCTTAATCGCATAATTAATAAAACCCGAGAAAATCCCCCGTAAAACCGGACACTCGATCGAGTACCCAAGGCACTCGATCGAGTACCCCCTTACTCGATCGAGTACCCCAGCTACTCGATCGAGTACCCAACAGGTCAGAAACTATTCTATTTCGCAAAACTCCCTTACTCGACAGAGTAAGGCCTACTCGATAGAGTACCCCAAGACTCATAAATACGGAGTATTACAGTCTTCCCTCCTTAAAAAGAACTTCGTCCCCGAAGTTCAGCCCATACATAAAAACAAACATACTAACTCGATCAAGACACAACAACGTGACTAAGAACTCAAAACAAAACTCCAACCCAAACATGAACTCGTAACACCAACTCCACTAACTATTCCTACCTCCACAACATGGCTCACGATATCGTATCAACTCCATTATATCTCTCTCAACACTAACTCCATACACTACCAAAATACTCATAACATCAAACGGAATGTTACATTCTACCACCCTTAAAAGGAACTTCGTCCTCGAAGTTTACTCACACTCATAAACATCCTCATCCAACTGCCAAGACTATCGAACTCATAACCATCATCACCCAACTGTCAACACTATCCAAAATATTCTCATACTCCGAAGCATCACACTACTACAAGCACGGCCATGGCCTTTTATAAGTATCATCCACAAAACAAATCCCTCCTTTACGCTACGCTAACACTCTACTTCCAATTATATTACAACATGCACCACCATGAAACTCTCTTTTATCGCATCCTACTCCTCTTAAGACAAATGTTACGTCCTCGTAACTCACTAATACTAAATCCTAGCTATATCGTCTCATTATCCTCACCACCACCGCATGTCAAAGATAACCACCTATAATCTAAACACTGCCATGCATATATCCAAGGCTCTCTTACTTAAACATTTCTCATAACTCAACTCATTCGGCACACCCCTAACCTATACCATAAGGCTCGTAGCAAAATCTCCATACTAACTCTCCATTATTTCTGCAAAACAACATACCTCTCTATGTAAAGTACCTATCTCCCAAAAGCATAACTCACGATCCACACTCGTTACGTATACTCACACTAGATCCTCAAGTTTTTTCCTTCATTATCGCAAAACTCAAACGTAACTTAACATGACACTAATTTCCCCAACACCCTACACTCACTGTCTCAACAAAGGATTATGGACCACCTGCATCTTTCAGGTCATTACCACACATGTTTTACGAATCACTTGCCATAGCATGTCCACTAAAGCCTTATCTAGAACAAGATCAAAATTACTGTAACAACTTCTCACAACCGTGTCCCATCAACAGAATATCACTATACTATGACAACAACGAAAACATATACAACTCTATGTATATCATACTCCACCCTCATTCCCAACTTAACCTGGTAAAGAAAACATCAATAAACAAGACAACTGTCTATCTGCACAAACTGAAACTCGCAGGGGAACAATATCAAACAAAACAACAATCTATGTATAACTGCTATGTACTTTCGAAACTCGAATCATAATCATCCCGCCTACTCCATCACAACCGGTGACGGCATCACAACACCGCCACCAACAGCCACACCGCAGTGCGAAAATACCCGCATCACAACACTAAATATCGTGCCCGGATCACCACCCGAGGCACCACAACCGCATCGATAGACATCCCAACATACACAATCCCATAAGTACTGACTCAACATAACTTCTTGAACAAGAAAAACTTACTCAAATCCACTTTGCTAAACCACAAAGCAACATTTTATATGAATTAAACAGATAATAACCTCATGAATATCATCCCCTTACCGCATCACGGAATCAACATATATCATGAATACATACAAGTATAACCAGTCATGCCAGATCAATCAAATTATTACCCTTTTGAATATCATTCAATTAAATTACCGTATCCAACATATATTACAGAACATTCAGATAACAACATTATAACTATCACACCATACCACTTCTTGTGAGGTCAGAACCTCACACAAACATTTATATATAACATAGACCCATAATCACATCCAACCAATCAATCCTGATCACGTAAGTTACCACTCAACAAAGGTTACCTGTCACCCGAGCTTAACTTGCATGCCCCTCATCACATTCTTCCATTCGCATACCCAACAGCTTCTGCCATACATAACCATACAGCTAACACTCATTATGAGAAACAGCCTCCCAAGACTATGTCTTATACTTCCTCACAACCATACTTATCAATTCAGCCTTTACAAAATCAACCTCTGTGGGACTGTTGTACTTCTTATCTATCATCACCCTTAAACACTAGTGACAACACCACAATACCACCACTGCTCGTATATCAAACCTCTTACACTCATATCAAAATAACACGGTTTTTCTCCTATTTTTGGTTAACATCCCAAATAACGAACATCAAACCCATCAACAAAATTACCTCAACATTCTTCCCAATACCATTCTTAACTGTATCATCATCTAAATCTCCACCAAAATCTCATATCTTGTAGATATTCTACCAACTTCTTACTTTCCTGAATTCCTCAAACTCAAGACTAATCATGTTGTCCCGAAACTCCTCTATAACCATTAACTAATTTACTCTTGATAAAATCACACATCCCGATGATTCCTTACTTTTATCTCACATAACTCCGGTGAACATTTTACTCAGCTTACTTTTATCCTTCTTTTCTCTTTATACTCAACAATACCATTAATAGCTCAACTCCTTATTACTTCTATCTAACTCTTTAGTGCTCCGAATATCTTTTCATTGCTCCAAAACTCAAACCCCATTATTTCATATTGATATTATCTCACTCTTCCTTACCATGGGTCCTCTCTCATCACTCCACTCACTCACACTTGTCACTAATTTGTCCATAAAAAAAAATCAACGTTTAAAGTTCAAACAATTACATCTCCCTTTTTACATCTCTAGAAATCAAAATTCTTTTATACCGTTAATTGCCCAAGGAAATCACACATTAGTTTCGTCTCTCGATAACACAAATTTCCAAACTCAGTCACTATCTGCAAATCCACATCGCGACATGTCCCATTAAATGCGCTATATACCACTCTTCTCAATTCCTCTAAAACGACCTTTCATTACATATATTCTTACTCAACACTATTTCGAACCATCTCCCTCCATAATTTATTATACATCTCAGGTTGCTACTATCCACATCCTTTCTTTCAATCTTTTCATTCTCACGTTCCTTAAACTTACATCATGCCTTGCCCACATTCACTTACATTTTCATTACTCAACATACAATCATGTCACTCATCTCGTCTCACACAACATGCTCTATGCCTCAATTAAGTTCATCAATATCCTTTTTCTTTTTCCACTTCTCAGCACAACGACATATAGCCCATCTCCTCCCACCAAACCCATACTCACCATAAGGTGCCACTCACCACCTCATAAGATTGGGTAACTTACGTATCAAGACCAACTTACATGTAAAACAATGCATAAAGAAGCAAAATAACGCCTTTGAATTAAACATAATATGCAACGAAGTCAAAAGATAAGCATATGACCCAAAATAGGGGTCACTAGATCGAGTATAGGCCACTCGATCGAGTAAGGGACTTACTCGATCGAGTAGGTGAAGATCAGAAGCACGTAAAATAAATCGCCAGGGCTACTCGATCGAGTAACTGAGGTACTCGATCGAGTGCCCCCCTACTCGATCGAGTACCAAGGATACTCGATCGAGTACCCCAATTCTCAGCACTTTCCAGTTTTCGTAAAACAGTCATAACTCACTCATTACTTGGTCTTTTTGGGCGTGTGACCTATCATTAGAATCGTAAAAGGACAAGCTATCACCTCCAATTAGAATCACATCAAAATCATTTATGCATCTCAAGTTATAACAGTTTAAAGACAACCTCTTTATAATCGAAAAACACAACTACTTGATTTTACTTTCAAACAACTTAAACAACAACCAAGCAAACAAAACCAGTCCAAAACTCATGAAACCAGTATTCATAATCATATGTTACTATTTTCAAAAGCCAAGCAACAACATTAATCATGCACATGATTTATCTAACTCATTAGTCATGTACTAACCGCATACTTTAAATTTTATAACTTTTCGTAACACAACATTCTCATACATTACAAATCCTATTTCCATGTTACTAATACAACAACAATACAAATACACTTCGTCACCTAAACATATTCATAATCACAAAATTCATATTCTCATGCAATTGCTACTCCATCTTTTCCAATCAATTCATCCATTTCCAACACATTACTCATCATTCTCATATACTTTTCTAACAATTCCAACCAACATTGTAAACCAACTATCATGCAACATGCTTTCAATCAACAACATACGAAATCACATTATCACCATCTTTTCTACACATTCCCCATTCTCCACATACATACATCCATCAATTCATACAACATACTACTACATAGATACACAGCACACAATAAGCACATAACGATCCCGACACATATCCCATGGTGACCGGTTCAAAATTGTAGGGCGAGTTCGCGACTTTAGGACGTCTCCCAAGTCTTTGCATTAGCTCCTACAACCCTTACCCCGGGTTCATTTTAATTGACTCCCTAGATTCATTAGATTCATTGGTTACAGGTTTCAGGATCGTCGCTCTGATACCATTTGTAACACCCTCATACTCCAAGTGCCTTACCAGGACCACTCAGGTATAAGGATGCTACCATCTCGGTTACCCGAGGCATGATAATCATAAGACAATGAAGAAACATACTTTATTAAATAAGTTTAAGTGATTACATTACAAAATCAACTGTAAGCAAAATACAACTGTTCTCAAACTATAAACCAACTGAAAGGAACTGTTCTAATAAACACAAATGAAGACTAAAGACTACGATATGTGATGACTCCAACCCCACTAGATCCCACGCGTATCCAAGATATACCCTGCTAAATCAACTGCTCACCACCCCCGAATGGATCACCACAGTTTTTAAAACATTTAAACGGGGTCAGTACTAATCACACAATTCACCATATATATATACAATAAGATAAACAGACAGCTGAACTGTCACACACACACACACACACCACCAATTCCCATCATCTCAATCCTGACTGTCCACTGGACCCATGACACCCCATGGGGGACCGCAGCCGTTCCCACCTAAGCCCCGCTCATCATACCGAGCGATAACCCCGTCCATTAATGTGCACATCCCCTTCCGTGGCGGGTTCCACGAAGGGCGAAACTAGGGCGTGAGATCACTCCCGCAAGTGACCCCACTCAGCCGAGAACGCATCTCGAGAACCATCAGCAAACACAATCTCAATCACAATCACAATCATCATATCAAACAACTAACTACAGCACATCACCAATATCCCATTATGGGACTAATACTGAGTAGGAAATCCTACCTGGAAAGCACAATAGACAGACGGTATCAACAGCTGTCTCAAAAAGCCTCTTCTATGAACCCTCCTCCTATCATATAACATACAGAGACTACACATCACATACTACACATAAAAACCCCCCAATTACTAAATTAGGGTTTAACCAAAACAAGGGAAAGACAATAAAAAAAGGTACGCAGATCTTACCCTCGACGCAAGGAATCCAACGACACAAACAACGACAAGAACCGACCGTCTGAACTCCGGGAATTGCTAAGAATGCGATTAGGAAGATGAACTGCTTGCTTTCTCTCTTAAACAGGTTTTAGGTTTTGGTAAAAGTGAATTAAAACAATGACGGCGAACTTAAATACCTTAATCGCATAATTAACAAAACCCGAGAAAATCCCCCGTAAAACCGGACACTCGATCGAGTACCCAAGGCACTCGATCGAGTACCCCCTTACTCGATCGAGTACCCCAGCTACTCGATCGAGTACCCAACAGGTCAGAAACTATTCTATTTCGCAAAACTCCCTTACTCGACAGAGTAAGGCCTACTCGATAGAGTACCCCAAGACTCATAAATACGGAGTATTACACCTACACCAATCACCGTTGATACATGGCTCCAATCATTTGAAGAAAAATGCTCCGAGTATGACAATGATACGATTAGAGAATTACGCATTGGCATTGGTCAGGATGGAAATTTTTGCTTCTTTACCACCTCCACACCAGCCACTCCAATATTATTGCCCACCACCTTGGAAAGAAAATCTTGTGAAGAAAATCTTACAAAACCCAAGGCATTCTTGTTTGAAGAAACAAAGAGAAATATCAAATTTAGTGGGAGTTCTAGCTAGAGTGTCCTTGCAAATGAATGGAGTGTTGGTATTAATAATGGGAAGGCAAAAATGGGCGAGAAACCCAAACCTGATTATGAATTGGAAATGGATAGTGGGACTACCAAGACCAAGACCAAGAAGGGTGCCAAATCCTATAAGGAATGTCATTATTGTAATGTCATGGGCCATTGGAAGCGAAATTGCCCCAAGTATTTGGAAGATATTAAAGTTGGACTTATTACGCCAAGTGGGACTTGGAAATGTGGAAAAGCTAAACAAGGGTGATGTGGATCGCTGACAATGAAATGGAGCTCGGGTAGCCGCCACTTCAAGAGAAATTTATGTACTTGTTTTTGCTAATAACTTTGAGTTATAATTTACATAATTGTTATTATGTATCCACTTAGTCTAAATCATTATTTTCATTTCTATGTGAGATATGAAAGGATTTATATTTTGCCATCAAAGACAATTGTTGTATTTTGTTGAAAATAGACATGGATGTGAGCCATGTCACTTATCTTAATGATATTCATGTTTTAGACACTTCCAACTCAAGAAAAGATATCTACATAAATACGCACCATAAGACTCATAACTAGCAATCCAAATGATTTGTACATTTGATTTTTCAATTTGGTTACGTAAAAGAGAAACGCATTAAAGGCTAGTGTCGACTAGATTTAATAAACCATATGACTTCAATCATATGGAATGTGCGAATCTTGTCTCCTTTGTAATATGATTTTTACTTCCTTTAGTGGTAAAGGGACACAAGTAAGTGATTTGTTATGACTAATACATGCTGATGTATGTGTTCTAAATGTGCATCATTGCAAAGGATATTTATGACTACTTCGTCACTTTTAACAATGATTTAAGTAGATATGGGTATATATTTACTTAATCAAATATAAAGTGAAGCATTTGAGAAATTTGAGAAATTTCGAAATGATGTAGAGAACCAATTGAAGAAAAGACGAAAGCATTACGATCCGATCGTAGAAGCAAAGATCTAAATAATAAATTTGATTTATTAAAGAAGGATTATGACCTAGTGTCACTACCCATAAGATCAAACTAATATGAGTTGGTTTGAGTTGTTGAACTCAATTTTAGGAATTTGCAATCCAATACGGACAAGTAATTTTAAACGGATGGTCAACTATGAGATACCTAGAATAGAGAGTCTATTAAACAAATGACATGGATAAGACTCGTATATTATCAAGCTGCCATGTTAGGATGGCCTCTTGAAAGCTAATACATAGTCTTGGTAAACTCCTAATACTCTGTTAAATATATATGTTTGTGACTCAGAAAGCTATCTCTCAAGAATAAAGTGTTGGAGTAAGTGTCCTCGACAATAATGAGATCACAATTGTCGATCATATTGATCACATATTTAAATCTCATACCAAGAATACGAAAGGGATGATACATTACATATATAGTCAACTGGTCCACACATATCGGTAATGATTGGCTGGCTAGAGTTTGACATTACTGTCGTGCGACGGTGGTGATCAGTTGATCCCTTGAGGTCACACCTAAAGGACGATTCCCTTAATTGAAAACGGTTAATTAATTGTATGTCGATACAGATTAATTAATTCCTTAAAATTGAACAAATTATCATCATAAGAGAGAAAATGACATCTTATTATAATGTGATTAAATAAGATTTTATTTAGTAATTTAAGAAGTTATATTACTAAAATTAATTGGTGTTTGTGAAACACGCGAGATGAGAATGATAAGTTAGTTATAATTACAGGATGTTGTGAATTATACTAACTAGTAATTAAATGACCATTTTTATGTGAAAGTAATTTTGAATTACTAGTCAATTTGTTAAATGTGATTTATTTAATTTGTAAATGATATTTAATTTGTTAAATATGCATTTTAAATTAAAACATGACATAAGACATGTCACATGTCACATGACATACAATTGTACAATTGACAAAAATAAAATGGACTTCATATTACTACATATAAACCGAAATTAGGTGGGAAATGTTAAAAGTTTTGTCTTTTTCCATTTGTCTTATTCATTTGTCTAACTATGACAATGGACAAAGGCTTACACAATTTTTCTTGTGAAGACAAAAAGGAAAAAGAAATATGGTCTTTATACCATTGAGGGACCCGGTTTTTTGTAGCATGAATAGAGAGATTTTCTCAATTAATTCATTCTTCTTATGGTTTATGAAAAAACACTACCTTCTCTCTCTTGTTCTTCATAAAATTCATTTTTATGAATATGATTTGTACAAATCAAACACTAATAATACTAGTAGTAGTAGTATATGAGTATTAGTAATCGATTTTAAGGTAAACCACATTACAAATATCTAGTACATGTTAGTTTGTGGGATTGAGGGATAGTTTTGGGTGCTACTTATTGAAGGACTTCTATTTTGAAGTCATGAATGTTCATCCATTATTGGAAAGCTCAAGAACTAACAAGAAGGAGATCTTGTTGGTGCCCATAAGACCGAAATTATCATAGTAAGGGTTGATGATTTCTTCTCTTTTAATTTGAGTTTGCATGCATAAGATCATCAATTTATTTTATGACTAAATAAATATTAACATATATGAATATGTTGAGTATAATGAGATATAAATTTCTAACAAGCGGTATCAAGAGCCTTAGGTTGTTTGCATGCAAATCGGTTATTGTTTTTCCGAGTTATACGATTAACATATAAAACTTATAAATTTGTGTTTATTATGATATATCACGAAATTTATTATGCATGTTAAAGCTTCTGGTCCTAAAATGTATTTAGGATATTTTGGTTTAATTTATGGATTTTATTGTTCATTTTATAAAATAATGGCATTAAAATGAGATTTTTTATGATAAAAATGTCATTTTCGGACTACAATTAGATAAACTTCGAATTTTCCAATGGTTTTTGGATATATTTTCACATATATTATTTTTATATGACCTGTAAAGTTTCAGAATTTTTGGAGCTTTTATGCTCGAAATATGGATTTTTCATGATAAAAGTCGAATTTAAATGAAAAATAGGTTAATATGAGAAATATTTCGAATCTGGTCATAGAAATTTGGTATGTTGTCACATGCAATTTTACAAGATGTGTGTAAAACAATAGGCTATAATGAAGTCTTTATGCATGATTTATGAATTTTTGATAAAAAATAACATAAATAGTGACTTTAATTAGTAAAAATTGGTAAAACATACTTCATGACTAAGGAAAAACGTCACATGTTGCATTTTATCACCTATTTTAGATCTAAAAGTGAAATGTAAATTAAAATAATTTTTCTCATGTTTTTTTCATAATATTTGATAAATCCAATAAACCGCAACATTGTTTTTCCCGATAAATTTCGAAATTTTTAACCTAAGTTTTTGGACATTATGAGTGTCATGGTATTTTTCCAGAATGTTCATGAGTTTAAATTTCAAATTTCAAATTTATTTGAAATTTTTATGATTCATTTGGAGTTTATGGCTTTTTATTGTAATTTTGAGTCCATTAATGAACAAATTTTAAGAAATAAAATTTAATTATTGTCAATATGTTAGTGGAGACTAATTTTGAGTCCTAAGTTGGTTAGGGTAATTAACTTGTGCATAAATATGATTTTATGTAATTTATTGTGATTTTTAAAAGGTTGAATCACGGAAATCCGTAAAAACCGTTTAATATACGATATTGGCTCCTTAAAAGCGATTAAGCATAAAATTGGGCATGTTCATACATATTATAATGCTGCATTTTATTTATGATTGTCATAATTTTATTTTATGTAATTTTTGAATTATGTAATTTTACTTAGTATGGCCTTAGTTTTTAATTGGTATTACCCGAAATGTATGTGAATATCGATTCGGTTGTAATTTATTGTGATCTCGTATCACCGTTTTGTAATTTAATAGATTTATTTTTATTGTAATTACAAATGTATAATAGGAAATTATGTAATTAGTTTTGTAATTTAATTATTCTGGAGATCCTTGAAGACGGTGTCACTGTTGGAATATGTGTCCTCCGACAATAATGCGATCACAATTATCGATCATATTGATCACATGTTTAAATCTCATTTTAAGAATACGTAAGGGATGATTCATTTTACAGTCAACTGATCAACATTAATCGGTAACGATTGGCTTGCTAGAGTTTGACGTTACTGTCATGGGACGGTGGTGGTCAGTTGATCCCTTAAGGTCACACCTAAAGGATGATGCCCTTATCCGTAAAGTTGATTGATTGTATGACGATACAAGTTAATCAATTCCTTAAAATTGAACAATTCAATTTGTGAGAGAGAATATTGATATCTTATTGTAATGGGATTAAATAAGATTTATTTTAGTAATAAAATGCTTTATTACTAAAATTGTTTATTGTTTGAGAAACAATAGAGATAAGAATGAATGGTTTATTATAATTACAAGATGTTGTGAATTATAATTAAATGACCCATTTTATTTATGTGATCAAGTATCACTAGTCAATTTGTTGAATGTAATTTAATTAATTTATAAAATGATATTTATGTGATAAATATGCATTTAATTAATTAATAACATGTATCATACTACATGTGACATATTGTGTGACAAATGACAAATTGACAAAATAAAATGGTCGTCCATTTTATGGTACATGGACCGAAATAATGAGAGTGATGGGTGTTAGTGGGTGAATTTTTTTATGGGATAAAATAAGCTAATGATGCCTAGTCTACACCTAGCATTACATGCCTAAGGTTTTGATAAGAACAAAAGAATAAAGCAAGATGCCTTCTTTGGTATTATTGTAGTGCTCCAACCGCGAGTCACATTATGAGGGAGGCTTTTGTTCTTTAATTATTTCTCTTACATATTCATTCATTCAATACATGCAAAAGTTTATGCATACCTCTCTCTTACACTCTTCATCTTTCTCCAAAATTAGAGAAATCTTGATCCAAAATTATTCTAAAATATTACTAAAATTATTAACGTAATATATGAGTGTTAGTAATCAATTTTAAGGTAAACTACTAAACTAATATCTAGCTAATATTATTTAGTGGGGATAAGGGATAGTTTTGGGTGCAATCAAGAGGAGAATCTCTACTTTGGGATTTTGAATGTTCATCCATTATTGGAAAGCTCAAGAACTAACAAGAAGGAGATCTTGTTGGTGCCCATATGATGACCGAAATTTATTGATGAGAAATTGATTTTCTTATCTTATCTATTTTAGTTTGTATGCATAAGATTTGCAATTAATTTTATGACTAAATTAATTAGAACAAATATGAATATGTTAAATAATGAGATATAGTTTTCTAACAAGTGGTATGAGCGCACAAGGTTGTTTGCATGCAAATCGGTTATAGTTTTTTCCGAGTTATACGATTAACATATAAAACTTGTAAATTTGTGATATTATGATATATCACGAAAATAATTTATGCATGTTAAAGTTTCTGATCCTAAAATGTATTTAGGATATTTTGGTTAATTTATGGATTTTTATTGTTCATTTTATATAATATTGGCATTAAAATGTGATTTTTATGATAAAAATGTCATTTTTGGACGAAAATTAGCTAAACTTCGAATTTTTTAGTGTTTTTTGGATATTTTTTCACATATATTATTTTTAGATGATCTGTAAATATTCATAATTTTATGAGTTCTTATGCTCGAAATATGGATTTTTCATGTTAAAAATCGAATTTAAATGAAAAATTGGTTAATATGAGAAATATTTCGAATCTGGTCATAGAAATTTAGTATGTTGTCACATGTAATTTTACAAGATGTTTGTAAAATAATAGGCTATAATGAAGTCTTCATGCATGATTTATGGTTTTTTGATGAAAAATAGCATAAATAGTGACTTAATTAGTGAATAATTGCTAAAACATACTTCATGACTAAGAAAAAACGTCACATGTTGCATTTTATTATCTTTTTCAGATCTAAAATTTAAAAGTTGATGAATATAATTTTTCTCATGTTTTTATGATTTTTATTGATAAATCCATTAAACCGCAACATTGTTTTTCTCGATAATTTTCGAAATTTTTAACCTAAGTTTTTGAACATTATGAGTGTCATGGTATTTTTTCCAGAATGTTCATGAGTTTAAATTTCAAATTTCAAATTTATTTGGAATTTTGTGATTTATTTGAAGTTTATAGCTTTTTATTGTAATTTTAGGTCCTTTAATGAACAATTTTAGAAATATGAGTTAATTATGGTCAAATAGTTAGTGGAGACTAATTTTGAGTCCTAAGAGGTTAGGGTAATTAACTTGTGCATAAATATGAATTTATGTAATTTATTGTGATTTTAAAAGGTTGAATCACGCAAATCCGTAAAAACCGATTAATATACGATATTGGCTCTTTAAAGGCGATTTAACATTAAATTGGGCATGTTCATACATATTATAATGCTGCATTTTTTTTATGATTGTCATAAATTTTATTTTATGTAATATTTGAATTATGTAATTTTACTTAGTATGGCCTTAGTTTTTAATTGGTATTACCCGAAATGTATAGGAATATCGATTCGGTTGTAATTTATTGTGATCTCGTATCACCGTTTTATAATTTAATAGATTTATTTTATTTTAATTACAAATGTATAATAGGAAATTATGTAATTTGTTATGTAATTTAATTATTTCGGAGTTCCTTGAAGACGGTGTCACTCAAGAAGGCGATACATAAAGACGGTGTTACCTCGAGATGCGTGCCAAAACCGAAGTTCAAGGGACCAATGGAGTTGGTTTCCGAATATGTAATAGTTAATTAGATTTTCTATTTTAGGAAGGCCATACTAGGATTTATTTTATGCTTTGCATTTTATTTATATGTCGCATGCATCACTAAATCGCCATAACTAAAACATGCATTATCATTTTAATCCAGTTAATCGACCGTGTCAATTATAATTATCGTAGTTCACCGCTTTAGTTCACTTAAAACGAGATAGATGATAAATTGACATGACCTCTCGCTAAAACAATCAATTGAGACATAACTTTACCAAAAAGTAGAAACCATGAAAACCTATTTCATGAGGGAGTGCACTCGGCCATCCCGGGGTACAAACCTTGTTACGTAGGGGAAGTGGGTGATAAATGTCTATCCAGCGAATTCGTGTTGATGAGGGTTTCATCGGCTATCCCGTGCCCAAGTTGATGTGGATTTGGATCATGGACACATTTATTCGAAATTTGGATTAAGCTCAACGGAAGTATTCATGACCGTAGTCGCATGTGTTTCGGGCTATAGATAAATATTAGAGTAATTTTATCGACCGAGAATTCTAAAAGTAGAATCGATTAAAGAGTTAGTCCACCGAGTTATATTGATAAGGGTTCCATCGGCTATCCCGTGCCCAAGTTAATATGAATTTGGATCACGGAATCATTTATCATAGTTGGGTAGAGGTCACTATGTAAATGCTTTACTTGTTATTTACAAGTATTAAAAAAACGATAAATGTTGAGTTTTCCACTATTCCGTTATCATATTGTTCTATTTCTTTACCGCATTTTTATACGATATCATTTCGTTTTTGATTCAAATCTCCATTAAAACATCGTAATTAAAGACAAATATAAATTTTCTTCTAAAAACCTCGAATTAACCATTGCTAAGGATCTCTTGAAAAGAGTATAGATTAAAGTTATTCATTATCAAACAGGTTTTTGATTCTTGACTAACACATCTACTTACAATGGATTGTTTTTCATATACTTAATTAAATTAAGTACCTTAAAGCGATAAATTGTTTTGGTAATTAGATTTGTCAGAATTCGTAATTGACCAAAATAACGCAACCACTTCAATGAAAGTTTTAAGACTAAAACGATTGAATTGAAGAGTAATCTTCATAAGATTCAACTTTGCTTCTCTAAGTAAAGACTCTTTGAAATGAGTGGGAGCATTCTCTTAAACCGTTAAGATGAGGACGAGGTTCAAGAAGTAAGGATTATAATGGAATTGATACAAGGTAATGTTAAAGGTAACGTTGTTGAGAATGACGATACTAAACCTATCAATCCCAACCAATAAAGTTTCCATTGTCTTAAATGTTGGACACTAGAAAGGAAACTACCCCAAATTATTGAAGAATCAACAAGTTAGTTGTGGGACATCTAATGGGACCTTCTTCTTTAAATGTTTATTTGATTAAACATAAATTTTGCTAGTACTACTTCGTCAATATTAGAAACCAGTGGTGGTTTTCATCATTATGTTTAATACATAGGATGATTAGAATATGACGACTAGCAACAATGAAGTCGAAAGATAGAGTCATTATGTACTAAATCTAGTTTTTGGGTTTGGAGTTGTACTTAATTGTGACTATTAAGTACATAAACTCTATATAAGAATACAAACTTGTTAAGATACAAAAGAGGTTTCACTTTTGTGACCCTATACACCATAAGTTGATGTATGGCTAGCCAATTATCAAGGTGATTATATTCTAAACCAAACTAGAATAATATATCATGAAGATGATGCAAGACTCAAATTGGTAACCCAAGATCAAACCTTAGATTCTGGAATGATTAACGCAAAGAGTTATCGAGTACTCTTGAAACCATTAGATCTTATGGTTTATGCGTATCTTGTATTCAAAGCAAGATATCTCGTGTCTTTTGGTTGAAAAGGAGATCGAGGTTGTAAATCATCGATCCAAAATAGGTTGATCATTATATTTTACCAACGATTTAAGTTGACACTAATATATTCACTTAATAAGGTAAATAGAGAAATCTTTGAAGAAATTCAAAGAGTTCAAGGAATCACGATTTAATCGCGATGGGATTATCAAAGTGAAGACTTTGATATAAGCCAAAAGAAATGTGATATAGTATCACAAGTTAATCTCTCTTAACACACATTATGGGATAATGTGTGGTTGGATAAGAAATCAAACGCTATTCGATATGGTTTGGACTTCAATCAAGTTACTTTGAGTTACTTGATCCTTTTGTGGATTTTATCATTTTGTCTAAATTACTTTTCCACTAAATCGAATCATATGAGATATGAAATGGTAAGGCTACCATGCTTGTAAGTTTTCACGAGAAACAAATGCTCATTTTTCCCTTTTCAATTATCACGAGTACACCGGGTTTGTGGCTCGTGAAGCTGTCTTTCTAAAATACAAGTTTATTTCTAGAAGACAGAGTGGGAGAAAATTATTCAAGAGCCACAAAGAATGTTATGTCGCAAGAAACTGGTCTTTCTTGGCTACATGAGACGTTTTGTAAGATGTTGTTTCTTTAAAACCTAGGAGGTTAAATTCGTCACTTGTTAAAGATGATGAATTTATGCTACTTTTAAGAAAGTAAAGAGCTTATAACTTACAAAAGAAATTGTTTGATTCAAGTTGATTACTTCTGGAAAGTAATGAATAAATGACTTACATAAAAATGTTTAAGTCACAACTCACTACAGGGCTTAGAGCCATGAAAATCCGAAATAAAAAGGGTTGATTAGTGACAAAGGGTTTTGCACTAATAAAGAGAGATTTCAAAGCAAGATTGGTTGCAAAGGGTTTTGCACTAATTGAAATGCTTAAGTCTATTTGGATCCTCTTAGGGATTGTGTTTCATTATGAGGATATGCATACAGCAAGTGAATCTAAAACCCACTTCTTCATAAGAAGGAATGTATTCAATACATGTCATGAGTTTTATAGATTCTTACAATCCCAAGATAATGTGAAACTTAAGAGATGATCTTAAGTAGGACATCAATGAGTTGGAATCAATGATTTGATCATATTATAAAACATTTCTCGATAAGTCGAGAAGTTGTCTTTATACATGAAGTTTAGTGGGAGTTACGGAAATTTTAATAGTCTTATATGTGGACATTTTGATCATTGCGAATGATTTAAGACTTTGGAGAAATATAATACATCTTTAATATCCAGATTTATGGAAATAAATCCACATGATATTAGCGTCAAATAAGAAGTCTTATGTGTTGATAAGATTCATGACTAGTTCAATTGAGTTGAACATATTTGATTGATTCCATCTGCTTCCGCTGCCGGATCAATTAAATAAGTAATGATGTATAACACTTCATATGCTTTGAGTATGATGAATTGTTTCAAAATCGAATTTAAGTAATCTTTACCAAGTAAGCCATAAAGATTACCCTTAAGTTCTTGCAGAAGCATTAAGGAAGTAAAGCAAAGTGTTTATGATGCAATTTTTGTGTAAGGGTGTTACACAAATGACAATTGACAATTGAGATTGCGCATGGTTTCCGACAAAACCATAATCAAAACACATAAGGATGGTTAAGATACCATTGTGGCTATGATATTTAAGAACTGGATTTTCTAGAATCGTTCTAGGCAATAAAGAACAATGAGAAATATTTACAACGGAAATTGAGTACACTTGCAATCATGAGATGTGCAAGAAGGATGAGTCCCGCACACTGTGAAAATAGTGGGAGCTTTTCTAAGGCTAGAGGGCCTATGTCTTGATTGGATCTCGACACGTACTCAGAAAGTTTTGTAATGCAAATGTATATATTACAAAGGAAAACGAGTATGTAGTAAGGTTGAGTAAGGTACAAGAAGTTGATAAAACCTACTAAACAAAGCCTTCTCATAGGCTCAACATGATGAGTCATGTCATTTCAATTGAATTGAAATGAACAACTACATACAAGATCAAATTAGATTATAGAACATGAAATAGTAATCAGGCATTGACTATTCATATGTGATAATCGCATTTGTCGTTCGAGTTTTTCTTTAAAACTCTTTTATTATACTTTGTTACATCCAAACGGGTTGTAGAGACAACGTTGAACCCCGTTAAAGTGAACCCGGATTAACATGGTAGTCGCCCATAGTCACTTGTATGAGGTGACGTCTCGAAGTGACTAGAGTGTGATGCGATTGATGGCAAGTTCAAGTGCCATAGATTCATGTGAGATGACTAGTCGATCATATAGGCAGACTGTTAAGAACACTTTGTCGGGCAGTGACCGCTTATAGAGTTCTGGCAAATTTATATAGCCTGGTCATGGCGAGAGCTACTATAGTATTCTAATGAGTCGATTCTTTTGACTAAAGACTGTTCGCCTAAGATGGCACAGTTTCAGATTAACTTTGATTTGTGTTACTACGACCTTCGTAAATGGGGTCAAATAGGCATATTTTGGGTTATGATGGCTGTGGCTAGTTGAAGGGGATAAGTGCGATAGGAATTGTCCACCCCTTTGTCAGGGTTAAAACAATATCTCAGGGCCACTCGAGGAGTAATGAACTGGAAATGCGTAGCCACGCTCGGAACGTATCTATGGTAGATAAATTCCGGTCAATCAGTTATTCTCCAGATCGAGGAAACCACTCTCGATATGATCACTTGCAAGTACGACCCGAAAGACACCTTGCATTGAGTGGGAGATAGTAATAGGACAAGAGAATTGGTGACGCACACTTGTCAAGGACAAGTGGGAGATTGTTGGAATATGTGTCCTCCGACAATAATGCGATCACAATTGTCGATCATATTAATCAAATGTTTAAATCTCATTTTAAGAATACGTAAGGGACGATTCATTTTATAGTCAACTGATCAACATTAATCGGTAACGATTGGCTTGCTATAGTTTGACGTTACTGTCGTGGGACGGTGGTGGTCAGTTGATCCCTTAAGGTCACACCTAAAGGATGATGCCCTTATCCGTAAAGTTGATTGATTGTATGACGATACAAGTTAATCAATTCCTTAAAATTGAACAATTCAATTTCTGAGAGAGAATATTGATATCTTATTGTAAAGGGATTAAATAAAATTTATTTTAGTAATAAAATGCTTTATTACTAAAATTGTTTATTGTTTGAGAAACAATAGAGATAAGAATGAATGGTTGATTATAATTACAAGATGTTGTGAATTATAATTAAATGACCCATTTGATTTATGTGATCAGGTATCACTAGTCAATTTGTTGAATGTAATTTAATTAATTTATAAAATGATATTTATGTGATAAATATGCATTTAATTAATTAATAACATGTATCATACTACATGTGACATATTGTGTGACAAATGACAAATTGACAAAATAAAATGGTAGTCCATTTTATGGTACATGGACCGAAATAATGAGAGTGATGGGTGTTAGTGGGTGAATTATTTTATGGGATAAAATAAGCTAATGATGCCTAGTCTACACCTAGCCTTACATGCCTAAGGTTTTGATAAGAACAAAAGAATAAAGTAAGATGCCTTCTTTGGTATTATTGTAGTGCTCCAACCGTGAGTCACATTATGAGGGAGGCTTTTGTTCTTTAATTATTTCCCTTACATATTCATTCATTCAATACATGCAAAAGTTGATGCATACCTCTATCTTACACTCTTTATCTTTCTCCAAAATTAGAGAAATCTTGATCCAAAATTGTTCTAAAAGATTACTAAAATTATTAATGTAATATATGAGTGTTAGTAATCATTTTTAAGGTAAACTACTAAACTAATATCTAGCTAATATTATTTAGTGGGGATAAGGGATAGTCTTGGGTGCAATCAAGAGGAGAATCTCTACTTTGGGATTTTGAATGTTCATCCATTATTGGAAAGCTCAAGAACTAACAAGAAGGAGATCTTGTTGGTGCCCATATGATGACCGAAATTTATTGGTGAGAAATTGATTTTCTTATCTTATCTATTTTAGTTTGCATGCATAAGATTTGCAATTAATTTTATGACTAAATTAATTAGAACATATATGAATATGTTAAATAATGAGATATAGTTTTCTAACAGTCACTCGAAAAGGAAATCCATTAAAGACGGTGTTACCTCGAGATGCGTGCCTCAACCGAAGTTCAAGGGACCAATGGAGTTGGTTTCCGAATATGTAATAGTAAATTAGATTTTCTATTTTAGGAAGGCCATACTAGGATTTATTTTTATGCTTTGAATTTTATTTATATGTCACATGCATCGCTAAATCGCCATAACTAAAACATGCATTATCATTTTAATCGAGTTTATCGACCATTTCAATTACAATTATCGTAGTTCACCGCTTTAGTTCACTTAAAACGTGATAGATAATAAATTGACATGACCTCTCGCTAAAAATAAACAATTGAGACTTAGCCTTACCAAAAAGTTGAAACCATGAAAACCTATTTCGTGAGGGAGTGCACTCGGCCACACCGGAATACAAACCTTGTTACGTAGGGGAAGTGGGTGATAAATGTCTATCCAACGAATTCATGTTGATGAGGGTTTCATCGGCCACACCGTGCCCAAGTTAATGTGGGTTTGGATCATGGACACATTTATTCGAAATTTGGATTGAACTCAACAAAAGTTTTTGATAAGGGTTTCATCGGCCACACCGTGCCCTTGTCGGATGTGTTTTGGGCTAAAGATAAATGTTAATGTAATTTTATCGACCAAGAGTTCTAAAAGTAGAATCGATTAAAGAGTTAATCCACCGAGTTATATTGATAAGGGATTCATCGGCCACACCGTGCCCAAGTTAATATGAATTTGGATCTTGGAATCATTTATCATAGTTGGGTAGAGGTCACTATGTAAATGCTTTACTTGTCATTTACAAGTATTAATAAAACGATAAATGTTAAGTTTTCCACTATTCCGTTATTATATTGTTCTATTTCTTTACCACAATTCATATACGATATCATTTCGATTTTAATTCAAATCTCCATTAAAACATCGTAACTAAAGATAAATATGATTTTTCTTTTAAAACCTCATATGAACCATTGCTAAGGATCTCTTGTGAAGAGTATAGATAAAAGTTATTCATTATCAAACAGGTTTTTGATTCTTGACTAACACATCTACTTACAATGGATTGTTTTTCATATACTTAATTGAATTAAGTACCTTGAACATAAATTGTTTTGGTAATTAGATTTGTCGGAAATCGTAATAGACCAAAATACCGCAACCACTTCAATGAAAGTTTTAAGACTAAACAAACGTATGAAGAGTAGTCTTCATGAATATAATTTTGCTTCCTAAAGCAAAGACTCATTGAAATGAGTGGGAGCATTCTCTTAAACCGTTAAGAAAAGGATAAGGTTTTAAAGAAGTAAAATTAGAATGGATATGATACAAGGTAATGTTAAAAGTAACGTTATTGAGAATAACAATACTAAACCTATCAATCCCGACCGATAACGTTTCCATTGTCTTAATTGTTGGACGCTAGAAAGGAAACTACCCCAAATTATTGAAGAATCAACAAGTTAGTTGTGGGACATCTAATGGGACCTTCTTCTTTAAATTTTTATTTGATTGACATAAATTTTGCTAGTACTACTTCGTCAATAATAGAAACCGGTGGTGGTTTTCATCATTATACTTGATACATAGGATGATCAGAATATGACGACTAGCAACAATGATGTTGAGAGGTAGAGTCATTGTGTACTCAATCTAGTTTTGGGTTTAGAGTTACTTAATTATGACTATTAAGTGCATAAACTCTAAATAAGAATATAAACTTGTTAAGATACAAAAGAGGTTTCACTTTTGTGACCTTATACACCACGATTTGATGTATGGCTAGCCCATTATCAAGGTGAATATATTCTAAACCAAACTAGAATGATATATCATGTAGATGATACAAGACTCAAATTGGTAATCCAAGATTAAACCTTAGATTCTGGAATGATGAACGGAAAGAGTTATCGAGTACTCTTGAAACCATTAGATCTTATGGTATATGCGTATCTTGTATTCAAAGCAAGATGTCTCGTGCCTTTTGTTTGAAAAGGAGATCGAGGTTGTAAATCATTGATCCAAAATAGGTTGATCATTTTCTTTTACCAACAATTTAAGTTGACGCTAATGTGTTCACTTAATAAGGTAAATAGAGAAATCTTTGAAGAAGTTCAAAGAGTTTAAGGAATCACGATTTAGTCGTGATGGGATTATCAAAGTGAAGACTTTGATATAAGCCAAAGGAAATGTGATATAGTATCACAAAATTAATCTCTCTCAGCACACATTATGGGATAATGTGTGGTTGGATAAGAATCAAACGCTATTCGATATGGTTTGGACTTCAATCAAGTTTACTTTGAGTTACTTGATTCTTTTGGGGATTCTATCATTTTGTCTAAGTTGTTTTTCCACTAAATCTAAACGATACATATGAGATATAAAATGGTAGAGTACCATGCTTGTAAGTTTTCACAAGAAACAAATGCTCATTTTTCCCTTTCATTATCACGAGTACAACGGGTTTGCGGCTCGTGAGGCTGTCTTTCTAAAATACAAGTTTATTTCAAGAAGACAGAGTGGGAGAAATTATTCAAGAGCCACAAAGAATGCCACAAAGAATGTTATGTCCCAAGAAACTGGTCTTTCTTGACTACATGAGACGTTTTGTGTAAGACGTTGTTTCTTCAAAACCTAGGAGGTTAAAATCATCACTTATTGAAGATGATGAATTAGTGTTACTTTTAGAAAGTAAAGAGCTTGCAACTTACAAAGAAATTGTTTGATTCAAGTTGATTACTTCTGGAAAGTAATGAACATATGACTTACATGAGAATGTTTAAGTCACAACTCAATGCAAGGCTTAGAGCCATTAAAAAAAAATTAAAAAAAATTCCGAATTAAAAGGCTTGATTAGTGTCAAAGGGTTTTTGCACTAATAAAGTGAGATTTCAATGCTTGATTGGTTGCAAAGGGTTTTGCACTAGTTGAAATGCTTAAGTCTATTTGGATCTTCTTAGGGATTGTGTTTCATTATGATGATATACATATAACAAGTGAATCTAAAACCCACTTCTTCAATTAGAAGGAATGTATTCAATACATGTCTTGAGTTTTTTAGATTCTTGCAATCCTAAGATAATGAGAAACTTAAGAGAGGGTCTTAAGTAGGACATCAATGAGTTGGAATCACTGTCTTGATCATGTTAATAAAAGTTTTCTCGAAGTTGTGTTTATACATGAGGTTTAGTGGGAGTTACGGAAATTTTAATTAGTCTTATATGTGGATGACATATTGATCATTGGGAATGATTTAAGACTTTTGGAGTATTATAATACATCTTAATATCCGGATTTATGGAGATAAATCCACATAATATTAGCGTCAAATAAGAAGTCTTATGTTGATAAGATTCATGACTAGTTCAATCAAGTTGAACACATTTGATTGATTCCATTTACTTCCGTTGCCGAATCAATTAAATAGGAAATGATGTATAACACTTCATATACTTTGAGTATGATGAATTGTTTCAAATCGAATTTAAGTAATAGTTACCAAGTAAGCCATAAAGATTACCCTTAAGTGTTTATAGAAGCATTAAGGATGTAATGCAAAGTGTTTTTGATGCAATTTTGTGTAAGGGTGTTACACAAGTGACAATTGACAATTGAGATTGCACACGGTTTCCGACAAAACCATAATCAAAACACATTAGAATGGTTAAGATACCATTGTGGTTATGTTATTTAAGAAATAGATTTTCTAGAATCGTTCTAGGGAATAATGAACGATGAGAAATATTTACAACGGAAATTGAGTACACTTGCAATCATGGGATGTGCAAGAAGGATGAGTCTCGCACACTGTGAAAACAGTGGGAGCTATTCCAAGGCTAGAAGGCCTATGTCTTGATTGGATCTTGACACGTACTCAGAAATTTTTGTAATGCAAATGTATAACATTACAAAGGAAAACGAGTATGTAGTAAGGTTGAGTTAGGTACAAAAATTTGATAAAACCTACTAACCAAAGCCTTTTCATAGGCTTAACATGATAAGTCATGTCATTTCAATTGGATTGAGATTAATAACTACATAAAAGATCAAATTAGATTATAGAATATGAAATAGTAATCAGGTATTTACTATTCATATGTGATAATAACATTGGTCGTTCGAGTTTTTAAGCTGAAAAACTCCTTTTATACTTTGTTACATCCAAACGGGTTGTAGAGACAACATTGAACCCCGTTAAAGTGAACCCGAATTAACATGGTATTCGCCCATAGTCACTTGTATGAGGTGACGTCTCGAAGTGACTAGAGTGTGATGCGATTGATGGCAAGTTCAAGTGCCATAGAGTCATGTGAGAGGACTAGTCGATCACATAGGCAGACTGTTAGGAACACTTTGTCGGGCAGTGACCGCTTATAGAGTTCTGGCAAATTTATATAACCTGGTCGTGGCGAGAGCTACTATAGTATTCTAATGAGTCTATTCTTTTGACTAAAGACCGTTCACCTAAGGTGGCACAATTTCAGATTAACTTTGATTTGTGTTACTACGACATTCGTAAATGGGGTTAAATGGGCACTATTTTGGGTTATGATGGCTGTGGCTAGTCGAAGGGAATGAGTGCGATAGGAATTGTCCACCCCCTTGTCAGGGTTAAAACAATATCTCAGGGCCACTCGAGGAGTAATGAACTTGAAATGCGTTGCCACGCTCGGATGATATCTATGGTAGATAACTCCGGTCAATCAGTTATTCTCCAGATCGAGGAAACCACTCTCGATATGATCACTTGCAAGTACGATCCGAAAGACACCTTGCATTGAGTGGGAGATAGTAATAGGACAAAAGAATTGGTGACGCACACTTGTCGAGGACAATTGGGAGATTGTTGGAGTAAGTGTCCCCGACAATAATGCGATCACAATTGTCGATCATATTGATCACATATTTAAATCTCATACCAAGAATACGAAAGGGATGATACATTACATATATAGTCAACTGGTCCACACATATCGCTAATGATTGGCTGGCTAGAGTTTGACATTACTATCGTGCGACGGTGGTGATCAGTTGATCCCTTGAGGTCACACCTAAAGGACGATTCCCTTAATTGAAAAAGGTTAATTAATTGTATGTCGATACAGATTAATTAATTCCTTAAAATTGAACAAATTATCATCATAAGAGAGAAAATGACATCTTATTATAATGTGATTAAATAAGATTTTATTTAGTAATTTAAGAAGTTATATTACTAAAATTAATCGGTGTTTGCGAAACACGCGAGATGAGAATGATAAGTTAGTTATAATTACAAGATGTTGTGAATTATACTAACTAGTAATTAAATGACCATTTTTATGTGAAAGTAATTTTGAATTACTAGTCAATTTGTTAAATGTGATTTATTTAATTTGTAAATGATATTTAATTTGTTAAATATGCATTTTAAATTAAAACATGACATAAGACATGTCACATGTCACATGACATACAATTGTACAATTGACAGAAATAAAATGGACTCCATATTACTACATATATACCGAAATTAGGTGGGAAATGTTAGAAGTTTTGTCTTTTTCCATTTGTCTTATTCATTTGTCTAATATGCTTGATAGTGACATGACAATGGACAAAGACTTACACAATTTGTCTTGTGAAAACAAAAAGGATAAAGAAATATGGTCTTTATACCATTGAGGCCACCGGTTTTTTGTAGCATGAATAGAGAGATTTTCTCAATTAATTCATTCTTCTTATGGTTTATGAAAAACACTACCTTCTCTCTCTTGTTCTTCATAAAATTCATTTTTATGAATCTAATTTGTACAAATCAAACACTAATACTACTACTAGTAGTATATGAGTATTAGTAATCGATTTTAAGGTAAACCACATTACAAATATCTAGTACATATTAGTTTGTGGGATTGAGGGATAGTTTTGGGTGCTATTTATTGGAGGGCTTATATTTTGAAGTCATGAATGTTCATCCATTATTTGAAAGCTCAAGAAATAACAAGAAGGAGATCTTGTTGGTGCCCATAAGACCGAAATTATCATAGTAAGGGTTGATGATTTCTTCTCTTTTAATTTAAGTTTGCATGCATAAGATCATCAATTTATTTTATGACTAAATAAATTTTAACATATATGAATATGGTGAGTATAATGAGATATATATTTCTAACATATAGATGTATTTCTGACAGATAGAGTGGGAGTAGATTGAATCGTCACAAACATCTCTTATAGTTGAAATGTTACTTTGTGAAAGTAATAGAATTATAGAGTTAGAGTGTAGATGAACTATAGTTTATGAAGATTGAATGGAAGTATAGTTCAGTGGGAGTTTATCGCACATGTCTTATTGTTTAAAAATATTACTTTGTGAAAGTAATAGTATCATGACGTTCTTACATACGAGCCGAAGCATTACAATCCGAAAATTGATGCTCATGAGTAGATTTACTTTAAAGTGAGGGTCTCTTTAAAGGTAAATAGAGCTTTAGAGTACACAAATGCATAAGATTTACATGAAGATGTTGATCAAGATAAATTGTGTTAGGAATTGCCGCATTTCATTTTAATGAAGAATGGAAAATAGAATTCGCTTTTCTAAAATGGGAATTTAGAGAATGAAGTGTTTGAAACACAAAATCTTAGATGAAGATCTAAGAATCCTAACATCTTATGTGTAGCTTTCTTAAGTGAACCTAGGATGGTCTTAAGCAAGTGTTATAGGATTATACTTTTCATGTGATAATAGTGAATGTCTTCATTCACATGGTTGTAGAATCATGATTATACATGAAGTTAAGTGGGAGCCATTATCATGTTTCCATGTCTTATATATTGAAGAAATATTACTTATTGAGAATAATCTACCAATGCTCTCTTCTGGCAAGGGTGATTGGAGACTTGGAAAGGGATACATAGTATTCTAGATTTTGAATCTATGTGAGAGAATATTGTCATAGTGTTGAGAGTCTTATGAGGATAAGATATTCCACATCTGTTGTACAACAACAAGGTCAAATAGGCTATTCATATTGATGGAAGTAGAATTACTATGATGGAGTCATAACCATTCACTAAACCTATTAAGTTGTTGATCACATGAATTCAAATTCTAATGTTTCCGCCATTAGAATGATCATGTATGCCAACAGACGCACGTGCCATGATGTGATATATGCTGAGAGCACAATAAGTCAATTAAAGGGATAATTCCCACATTATGGCTTGTGAAAGCCTTAAAGAACATCCTTGAGATTCTTGAGAAGAATTAAGGATTCGTTCACATGTTTGGATGACAAACTAAGTTAGGTGTTGAAGTGTTGCACAAACTTTAGTTTTCAAACTCAAAAGGGATTTATTGAAATCCTAGGGTGACCTATTGACTAAGGTGTAAGAGACTAAGAAAAGTGTTTTAGTTTCGCGCGTTGCAAATTCTACAAAAGGAATCTAAGTAAATTGTGATAAAATCATCAATGTAGGGATTAAGAGTGAATCCCTCTACAAATGATTTTGTCACATGTTATGTGATAACAGTGGGAGCATCTTTCAAGTTAAAGAGCCAAAGTCTAGTAAGTAGTCTAGAAAAATACTTAGATAAAATTCATGTCATTGGAGATGACATTGATAGATGGAAATAGCGATTGAAAAAGTTGGAATACATGGATATCGGGTATACTACTTTCCAAGCTTTTATTGCATCTAAATTAGTGTTTATAATACACTAAATATTAAAAGATATGAAGTAGTAATAGTGTATTGACTATTCATATGTGATAATTGCATTTATCGTTTGAGTTTTATTAAACTCACCCGCTACTCTAGCGTATCCGAATGGGTCGTTGAGAAAAAATTGAACCCCATAAAGTGAACTGGATTGACATGGTATTCGCCCCTAGTTACTTATATGAGGTGACGTCTCGAAGTGACTAGAGTGTAATGCGATTGATGGCAAGTTCAAGTGCCATAAAGTCATATGGGATGACTAGTCGATCACATAGGCAGACTGTATATGACACTTTGTCAGGCAGTGACCGCTTATAGAGTTCTGGTAACTCATAAAGCCTGGTCGTGGCAAGAGCTACTATAGTATTCTTATGAGTCAATTCTTTTGACTAGAGACTATTCGCCCAAGTTGGCAAAACTTCTGATTAGTTTTGATTTATACTCTACGATTTCGTAAATGAGGTCAAACTGGGTATATTTTGGGTTATGATGGACTGTGGTTGAACGAAGGGAATAGGGCGATAGGAATTGTCCACCCCTTGTCAGGGTTGTTTGAAATCTCAAGGCCACTCGAGGAGTAGTTAACTGGAAATGCATGGCCACGCTCGGAAGGTATCTCTGATAGATAATTCCGGTCAGACAGTTAATTTCCAGATCGAGAAAACCACTCAAGATATGATCAAGTGTAAGTACGACCTGCAAGACACCTTACATTGAGTGGGAGATTGTAATAGGACAAGAGAATTGGTGACGCACACTTGTCGAGGACAAGTGGGAGATTGTTGGGAAATGTGTCCTCAACAATAGTGCGATCACAAGATTTAAATATCATTATTAAATCTCATATAATAAATACGTAAGGGATGATTCAATTATATAGTCAACTGATCAACATTAATCGGTAACGATTGTCTTGCTAGAGTTTGACGTTACTGTCGTGGGACGGTGGTGGTCAGTTGATCCCTTAAGGTCACACCTAAAGGATGATGCCCTTATCTGTAAAGTTAATTAATTGTATGTCGATACAAGTTGATTAATTCCTTAAATATGAACAATTTATATTTATGAGAGGAAATATGTATCTTATTATAATGTGATTAAATAAGATCATATTTAGTGGATTAATATGTTAATTCACTAAATTATGTTGAGGTTTTATAAATGTTTCGAGGAAGAGGTAATTAGTTATTTACATTTACAAAAAGTTGTAAATTTAACTAACTAGCTATTATGGGACCCATTATATGTTGATATAATAAAATATTACTCAATAAGTTGAGTGAATATATGTTTATTAATTTATCTCATAATTGTTGTATGATCAAATTAATATTTAATTATGTAAGATAATTAAACATAAGACTGATAAGCATTTGTGGGACAAATATTATAAGACAAAAATGGACCATAATAAGTGCATAGGTACCGATTTTTGGGAGGTTATAGGACACTTGTCCTAAGTCTTCTATTTTGTCATAAAAGTTTATGACACAAGCAACACTTGTAATGTTGTACCTACCAAAAATTACTCTATCAATAAAGCATCTTGCATGAGAATTTTGTGAAGAAAAATATGCTCTTATCTAGAGCATTTGGCCGGTTTTTAGAGAGTAAGAGAGAACAACTTTTGTTCTTATTTTTACTCTCTAATCTTCACATGCAAAAAACCTCCATTGTTCATGGTTTTCTTTCTATCAAAACATGAGTTTTTGATTCAAATTGTTCATAAAGATTACTAATATTATTAGTGTAATATATGAGTATTAGTAATCAATTTTAAGGTAAACTACAAAACAAATATCTAGCAAATATTATTTAGTGGGGATAAGGGATAATCTTGGGTGCAATCAAGAGGAGTGACTTCTATACTTGAGGTCTTTGGAGGATCATCCTAATACTCATCATAGCTCAAGAACAAGTGAAGGTAGGAGACCT
This sequence comes from Silene latifolia, assembly GCF_048544455.1. Taxonomy (NCBI): domain Eukaryota; kingdom Viridiplantae; phylum Streptophyta; class Magnoliopsida; order Caryophyllales; family Caryophyllaceae; genus Silene; species Silene latifolia. Next base: position 477,803,543 of record NC_133538.1, on the reverse strand, counting down.
TACTTGTGCCCGTAAAACCGAAATTAGCAATGTAAGGGACAATGTTTTCTTATAAATTTTTATTTTGTTATGCATGCACTAGATCTAAAGAACATATAATTAACAAGTTAATTAGTTCACTATTAGAGGAGTCTAATAATAGGTATATGAACCTAACACAAATCTATACTAAAAAGGAATGAACATGTTTTTGGATTTTAAATTTTTCAATTTTTTGGGATTTTTCGAAATTTTTGATTTTTTTTTGGATTTTGAATTAAAGTCAAGTTAGAATTTCCCATCCCCACACTAGTATGGGCATTGTCCTCAATGGCCAATACGATAGAAAGTTATGCAATGAGTATGCATGATTTCTAAACTAAATGCAAACTATACTAAGCTACACTCCATGATGCATGTGTTTTTGTTATGGCGGAGAGCATAATTTAAATTAGTTCCCAATGCATATGCATGGACTTCCCCAAACCAAAATAGACATTATTTCTAACGTCATGAATTTCAGGGGAGTTTATGCACATGGAATGCAATGCATGAAACTAAAGATTGTCATTTTGGATTTTACAAGTTGGGAACAAAGATAAAGAACACCTTAATGAAGCCAAGGTGTTAGTCCTCTAATGTTGCTAGCACTCCACAAAATAAATGATCAAAACAAAGATGGTACAATAAATTAAGAAAACATCAAATTCTTTTCATGAAAGTTAAAGAGAGAAGGGATAAGGGAAACTTCACTTAAGCCTTGATGGGTGCCTCTTGCCCGCTCCATCAAGCTATGAAGAGATCTCTAGAGATTGCCGTCATCCCCCTCTAAGTCACTATCCCAAGCCTCTTTGGATGCATCACTTGCATTGAAGTCCATGAACTCATCTCCCTCACTATTGAGCTCCACCGTATCTCCACCACAAGATTTAGCACTCCCTTCACCTTCTTGCCCATTTGGTCCTTCATTGGCCCTTGCCGAGTTTGGGAAGACGATGTCCATTTGGGCCCAAGAGGGAAACATTCCCTCCTCGCTAACCTTCCCTTGTTGAAAAAAATTGTGGAATTGTGGGTATAGAGCATAGTAGCTATCCACGGCGGCTTCATATCGACGGAGATGCATGTCTTGGAGAATTCCCATCATAAAATCGTCTCGGGGAAGGATGAAGGGGTTAGGGTGATTGTATGGTTGGTATTGAAAAGGGTAGGGAGGTATCTTGATCTTTTCATTTTGTTGTTGTGGCTCGTTTTGTTGTTGTTGGGTTTCTGGCGGCGCTTGATTTGCTTGGTTCGGGTATGACGGGATTGGGGATAGAGGACCCCTCTTTGGTGAAATTCTCGGTAAACCGTTCATTGGCAAGTAGATAGGATTGCTCCCTTTTGTTATCCATTTGATTTTCTTTTCAAAACCTCGTGGGTTATCCAATGATGTTGCACAAGGATTAGCTCCTCATTTGTCCTCGAATTTTCCGGAAGGGGAGTGTACTCATTGTTCTCATTAAACCTTGGATTGAAGTGTTTTGCGAGTCTTGTAAGGAGTCCTCCATTGACGATATGCTTCATCCCATCGTCGTCCCCATTTTGAAACTTAGCCCATTTCTCAAGGAGTACAAGTGGTGCATTAAAATGATATCCACGTCTTCCTTAGATCTCAAGATATGATTCCATGAATACCAGATCATGCTCATTCACAATTGCCGGGTCTCGGCGTGCAAGAATAGTTCCGGATAAGAACCGGTAAGTTAGCCTTAGAATAGGGTTTTGGATGTGAAATGCTAAACATTCCTTGATATACGAAAAGTCTCGACCGGTCATGGCTATCCACAATGGTGCCACACTATACTTCTTAGGTTTTGATGTTCGGGTAGGCGAAACATCCAAACCGAGTACATTTGTAAACTCGACAAGAGTCATCATCCTTGTTACATTCTCCAATCTAACTCTATGCAAATTGTTTTGTTCAAAGTTGTGATCTTTAAGAAACTTAAGAACTCAAGAACAAGAGGTCGGTAGGTTTGCTCATATAAGTTAAACAAGGTAGAAAGACCAAACAACTAAAAAAGGGCTTCCGTTTGATTGTATATTCCAAGCTTTCTTAATGTTTCATGGCATAGAAATTTGGTAGGAAGAATATTCTTACCAAGTAATCGGTGAAAGACAAGCCTTTGAACATCGTTCACAAACTCAATGTTGGAAAAATTGTCAAGCTTGGTGAGATCCACAATCTCTTCATGTTCCCTCGTTAGAGTGTTGATGTGAGAAGTAGATGAGCTTCCTCTCACTCTTGGTCTTCTTCTTTCCCTAAATGAAGATCCTCTTGATCCCATTCTTTGATTGTAGATTTGGAATTTGATTTGTTGAAATATGGAGATGCTCTTTGTGAATTAGATCTTGCTTTTGAATCTTTTTGAAACCCTAGAATTTGGGGGTTTTTTGTTTTTGTGGAGTGAATGAGAGCTTGGGATATCTTTTGGAGTCATAAGAGAGGGGGTTTTTATATTGTAAGTGGAAAGAAGGATGAGGTGTCACAAACTGTGTGGTGGGGGAGAAAATTGATTGCAAAAATCGGGAATAAAAGACGCAGGGGAACGAGCGGATTCGTCATCGAGACGCTCGGATTTCTGGGTGCTGGGATGAGCGTCTTCCTTTCGGGACGCTCAGATTCCCTTACATAGAAAAATTCCAAATTTTGAAGCAGCCAGGACGAGCGTCATCAGGTCGGGACGAGCGTCTTGCAATAGTAGGACGAGCGGCTTCTCTTGGAGACGCTCGAATTTTCTTACAGCGAGAAATCCCATAAGTTATTGCCAACTAGACGAGCGGATCAGCACTTTAGACGCTCTGATTTCAGGTCAGAACTAAACAGCTGCTTGTCAGCTCCAGTAGGATGAGCGGATTCTACGTGGGACACTCGGATTCTCTGCTTAGACGAGCGTCTTCCTCTCGGGACGCTCGGATTCCTCCTTGACCACACGGATTCAGGTCCATCCGTGGGTACATCATAACCCGTGTCATTTTCATTCTTCAATTCTCATGTTCTTCATTGTAGGGGCACTACAAAGGCATGAATAGCCTGGGCAATTGCTATCCCCACACTAAGGTAAAGCACTACACATTAATAAAATCATAAGTCCCTCCCTCACTTCTCTCAAAATGATGAATATCTTGATCAAGGTATAAAAATATAAACCCAAAAATGACAAAAATGCAATGTAATAATTGAAATACAAGTTAGGGAGTTAGAATATTTACAAATGGTGAATTAGGGAGGACTCCACCAAACTCTCATCCAATGTGAGATGTCATGGGGGCATGTTCAAGGTGTTGTTGATGTTACTCAACACCATGAAGAAGTAGTCGAAAGCTTGATCATTATCATGATAAAGGTCCTAAATAGATTTTTACACTTGTTGTTCTCCATGATGGTCTTGGTTTATAGCATTACCAATATAGGGATTGAATATCCCTTCGAACTCAACATCTCAAAGATCGCAAACTTCATCTACTTGATCATTAAAAATTTCTTGAGTTGATAGAGACAACTCTCCTTCTTTCTTGTCTTGGCCAATGAGGCCATCTTCTTCACTTGTCATGAGTGAGCTTTTTAAGCTCTCATTGTTGCTATTTCCTTGCTCTTTTGATGGAGCATCATCCACTTTCTTTTTCTATTGCAATTCCAACTTCTTCCTATCATCCTTCCGGCTATAGTGATCAACCATAAAACACGACTCATGCAATCGGGGAGCTCTCATGGTCTTGTCAAGATTGAAAGTGATGGTTTCATCTCCCACTTCAAGGGTGAGCTCTCCATGCTTCACATCGATCACTGCTCCCGCGATGTGCAAGAAAGGTCTTCCTAAGGTAATAGGAATGTTGGAGTCTTCTTCTATGTCAACAATAACAAAATCCACCGGGATGAAGAATTTTCAAATTCTCACGGGAACATCTTCTCATACCCCTAAAGGTGTCTTTGTTGATCTATCCGCCATTTGAAGCGTGATGTTGGTACATTTGAGTTCTCCCATTCCTAGCCTCTTGCTAACCGAATATGGCATGACACTAACACTTGCCCCAAGGTCACATAAAGCTTTGTTGATTGTAGTGTCACCAATAGTGCATGGAATGGAGAAGCTTCCCGGATCCTTGAGTTTCGGAGGTGAACTCCCTTGAAGGATGGCACTACTCACCTTAGTGAAGGCAATAGTTTCAAGCTTCCGGATTTATTTCTTCTTCGTAAGGATGTCCTTCATGTACTTTGCATAGGCCGGAATGTGATTGATCAATTCCGTGAAAGGAATCGAGACTTCTAAATTCTTCACAATTTCCATGAATTTTCCAAGTTGGTCATCAAACTTAGACTTAGCTTGACGACTCGGGAATGGAAGTCTAATCACAATGGGCTCCTTCTCTTTGGCCTTTTCTTCACTTTTCTTTGAAACTTCTTGATTGGTGGGTTCTTCTTCCTTAGAGTTTTGCACAACTCTTTCCTTGTCACTAGCTTCCACAACTTCATCCTCAACTTGCTTCTTTGGTCCTTCATATCTCGTACCACTCCTCAAGTGAATGGCACTAACCATTTCATGTCTTGGGGGATTACTTTGAGGTGGTAATTGCCACTTTTGTCTTTGAGAGTTTTAAGATGCTAGTTGGGTCAATTGAGTTTCGAACATTTTTGTGTGGGCTAGGATGTTGTTGATGGTGATGTCTTTTGCTTGGCTATCTTTTTGCATTTGAGTGAAAAATTCTTGTTGATTCTTTTGCATTTGGAGGACCGCTTTTTGAACATAAAAACCTTGGTCATTTTGTTGATTGTATGGAGTTTGATTTTGATAACCTTGGTTTTGGTTGAAAAAGGGTCTTTGATTTTAGTTTCTCATGGGAGGTGGGGTGTATGTTGGTTGAGGGTTTTGAACATTTTTGCTTTTGTATGAGAGATTTGGGTGGAATATGGTGTTTTCATTGTAATAGTTGGAATAAGGGGTACCACTTTTGTATGCTTTAAAAGCATTCACTTGCTCATTCGTTCCCCTACATTCACTTTGGTCATGTCCCAAAGTTCCACAATTCTCACATATCCCACTTGGGATTGATGAAGATGCCACCATGGACTTAACATGATGCTTTGGTGATTTTGAGGCGTCTTCAAGCTTAGCCATAGCCTTCTCAAACTTCAAGTTCATGGTATCAATATGAGCACTAAGTTGAGCACCTAATTGAGTAATAGAGTCCACTTCATGCTTTCCTCCTTTAGTAGCCTTGTGAGGTCTACTATATTATAAATTATTATTGACCGCCATTTCCTCAATCTTGTTCCACGTTTGATTATCGTCAACTTCGGTGAACATACCATTTGATTCCTTGTTGAGAATGTTTCTTGAGTCTTCATAAAGACCATTCCAAAATTGTTGTACCAAGAACCACTCGCTAAGTCCATGATGAGGACATGAGCGACAAATTCCTTTGAATCGCTCCCAAGCTTCATACGAAGATTCTTCGTCCCTTTGCTTAAAACCCGTGATTTGAGCTCTTAGCATGTTAGTCTTTTTCGGAGGGTAGAATTTTTTATAGAAAGCTAGAGCCAACTTCTTCCAAGAGTCAAGAGTAGCCTTATCAAGGCTATTCAACAATTGTTTTGTGGTGCCAATTAGAGAAAAAGGAAATAAGACCCATCGAATTTGGTCTAGATGCAGCAAGACAGGTGTAAGGGTGTTCTCTCCCAAACATTTAGTCTAAAATGCCCTCTTGACAGGCCGAATACCAAGCCCTCCAGCTAGGCAGGGGACATAAGCCCTCCTGACAGGCCGATTTCCCCACCCCTTCAACCACTATAGCAAAAAACGATACTTGGTTGAATTACTCATGAATAACAATATAAAACGAAAATAATGTGCAGGTCATTCAAACGAAATCTTTGACATGCCCAACAGGATGAAACTCACAAATCAAGCAAAGTCAAAAGTGAAATTAGCCAAAAGAAGGCCACCATGCCTATATCAATAAAAACCTTTACCCCATGGGGCAAAGGCGCCAAAATATTCATAAAGGCCAGGGATAGTCTCCCTGACCCAAGACAGGAAAATAAAAATATTGTTTGTCCAGGGACATCCCCCCTGGATGGGCCAAAATACCAACTGAAAAAAATATATTACTGTTTCTCCTTAGAAACAGCAGCAGCATCAACAGCCTACTCCCCACTTTTAGCCGGATCAGCGTCAACGTCCTGCTCCCCTGGAGAGTCGACCTCATGTTCATTCTCCATATTATGCAGGTCAGGATACTTTGAGGCAACAAAAGCCATCTCAGCCTCAGGGTTCCACTTTGCCCTGGCCTTGACAAGCTCCGACATAGCAGCCGCCCTTCCCTTGATATAAAAGTAGAGGGAAGCATCATCCAGCTTGAACTCCAAGTCATCCCTCTCTTGGGTGAGCTCCTCATTTTTTTCTAAGGCCTCCTGCAATAGCCGCTTGCTCGAAACTGCCTCTGTCTTAGCAGCATCCCTCTCAGCCTGCACCCTTGTCAAGTCAGCAGCTTTAGCAGCCAGGTTAGCTCGTGCAAAATCTAGCTCAGACATTAGCCTATCATAATCTGATCTCATCAGATCAATTCTGGCTACCAAAGAAGTAGCCTGATAGGCATTATGGAGACAGGTCACAACACCCTGATCAAAAACAGAGAGAAAAGAATGAGTAACTTACCCTAATAATAGAAAACTACCAAAATAAAATACACATAAAAATTGTTCCAACCTACCTCCCTTACGGCAGCCAAGGCACCAGAAAAGAGGCTGACTGAATGATCCACTGAAGCAACTGCCTGAGTAGCAGTCTCAACAGGGTCAAGGGTGAGCATGACATCTGATTTAGAAGCAGCATAATCCCTGATCTTCACCCTAGCAGCCTCCATATTGTCCAACCTGGCTCTCACCTCCCTGACCGGGGCAGAAACATCAACATCTTCAATTTTCCTTTTTTGGGCTGCTGAACTTGTTCAGCAGGGGCAGCAGGTACAACAGTGACCTTAGCAGCATCAGACTGTTCAGTCAAGTCAATAACAGGATCAGCATCCCCGCTTCCTTGGGACCCTTCCTCCTTAATCTTAGCCAGCCTGGCTGAAAGGTCAGCCATACCAAACCTGGCAAGGCGAATAGACGACCTGGTGGCTGCAACACGAAATACTGTATCAGCAATATAAACCAGACATCATCAGAAAGCCTAAGTAAAAAGAAAGGAAAGATTAAGATAGACTTACTGCCTGAGGTAGTGGCACTAGCAGCCCCTGAAGCTTTAGCCGCCCTGGGAGCACCGTCAGCCTTCAAACAGCAAGGAAGGTGACCAACCCCACAACAGAGAGGCCAGGAACTCTCCAGAGGAGTAATAGCGAGGAAAGAAGAAACATTGGGAGTGGGATACTCAGTTTCAGTAACTCAGTCATCAACTGCACACATAAGAGGTATGACTTATTATAATTTTTATTTTTCACTAACAAATAAAACATGCAGGGCAAAGAAAGAAACCAAAAGACTCACCAGCAACGCATGCCTCATGATTCAAATACGCCAAGTCAGGACCCACAGAATTGGTCCTGACAAACATGTACCCAGCAGCCCAGCCTTTATCATGGCCACTGTCCAAATTACTCAAAAGAGGAGTAGTAGACGCCCTGACCTTAAAACTTATACGGCGAGGACTGTTTGTTTTAACATCATAACAGGTCATCAAATCGTCAAGAAAAAAAAGAAATATTGTGTTTTTTTACAGAGATTCTCATTGGAAGAAACAACCTTCCACACCATTGGCATTAACTGATAAGATGGAACACCGATCTCCTTAATAACCTCAACCATAAGAGGAGAAAAAGGAAGCTTACAGCCTGCCCTGAAAGCCAGTCATGGATGCAGAACCAGCCAGGACAAGCCCAGTCGGCCCTGATAGAAGAATTCTCAGGGATCCAGACTTCAGCATCAGTAGGGATGATCCCCTTATCCTTCAAAATCTTCTCAAACTCAGGCTTCAAACGGTTTGCAGGAGACTGATCCTCATTTAAAGCCTTCGTAGGCTTGAATTGGAAATCACCATGAAATATTGAGATCATCTCCAATGGAGAATCACTCGGCTTATTGATTGTGGGAGATGGAGCAGCAGAAGAAGTAGGCAGATTTTCAGAAGAAGTTTTCTCAGGATTCTGAGGAGGAGGAACCGCTGCCCTGGTAGATTTTTTCTTTACAGCCATTATTTGAAAGATTATGAAGAATTAAGAGAACTGAAGAAAAAGACTATCAAAGAGAGAAAATAAGAAGAGATTGCTTTGGTCAGTTCAACTTAATGAAGCACACATGTATTTATAATGAAGAGGATTAGGGTTTCAGCCGCAAACGAAGTGGATAATCATTAAGGAAGTTGCAGTAAATATCACACGCGTCAGCAACTGCAGTAAAGTAGCCGTTACAGGAAACTGACTAAGCAAAACTTAACCGTTGGGTAATCTTCCTAAAAATAAAGTTATCTCCTCATTTTTTCGTCCTGGCACATTGCAAATGGGGAGATAAGGGCCAATTGTTAGGCCTTGAAATCCGCAGACCTTCCTGATCTGTATCTCACCTGAACCTGACTGACATGCTGTCAGGCTATCAGGACACTTGAAGATAGGCGCCAGGCCATGGAGAGGGCAACGGTCAAAATGAGGACGATATTAGACCAAATACGCGTGTTATAAAGGAATTATATACGCAGCATTAAGTTTGAAGATTACGCAGTAAATGCAGTAATGAAGGGATGAATAATTGGCAATTATTACTGGTAATTATGGAGAATAAACCGCAATTAATACCGTATCAGGCAGCCGTTCAAGGAGGAAGCCTATATAAGGAATACTTTGAAGATATTGGAGGCAGGTCATTCACACGCAAGAAGAAGCATACACAATACCTAGAGAGAAATAAGCATTGTTATAATCATATAATTATTCTCCCAAATTAAATAGTGAAATCCTCTCCTGGCTTGGTGCCCGTGGTTTTTTCCCATTCAAGTGTTTTCCACGTACAAAATCTCAGTCTGGATTCGTTTTTACTCTTAATGGCGCTGCAGTCAGCTGGAAGAGTTCGAAACAAACTGTTACAGCAGATTCTACGACTGAGTCCGAGTACTATGCCGCGTCTGAAGCTACAAAGGAAGCGATATGGATGCGTCAATTCTTACATGGACTATCTGTAGTGCCTAGTTCGAATGACCCGATCACCATCTATTGCGACAATAGTGGTGCCATCTTCCAAGCTAAGGAGCCAAAGTCTAGCAACAAATCTAGACATGTACAACGGAAAGCTCATCTAATCCGGGATTACGTGGAGCAAAAGGAAGTAGTGATAGAAAAGATTGCTACAGATGATAACATAGCAGATCCTCTCACCAAAGCATTACGACAAGATAAGCATGAAGGGCACGTAAATTCCATGGGAATCAAACGTGTTCCTGAGTTGTAGTACTCTTTTATGGATCAGATTCATTCTCTCTTGTACTCTATACGACATCATCGTTTTGATATTTTATATATATATTTTGTTTGTCATGTGGATTTGTACGACAAATTTTGAACACCACAAAGTGAACTGAACGAACATTATATCTTTTTCATCCTTAATTGCCCACATGAGCGATAACTCGCAATTATTTTGTGACGTTGGTTGATGGTGGGTTCAACGAGCCATAAGTCAACCGGTTGACGACCAATCACAGAGGCGATTTATACGGATATTTCGTAGGACACAATTGTGACATCGACGTGGAGTCCTAAATGTTTTATAACATTCGTTGCCTGGTCGTGGATAGGACTTCCATGGTGATCCTAAGAGTCGATTCTTTTGACTATCGACTGTCTCTTGAGACAAAGGCAGATTTTGGGTGACTTTGGTTTCTTTCTCACGGTCATCCGTAACGGGGGCCAAGTAGATTTTTTCGGGTCATTTCATCTTTGTGCTTAGATCGGAAGGAGTTCGAGTTGAAGGAAATATTCACCTTTATCGGTACTCGATATTTCTCGGGGCCACTCGAGGAGTCAGAATCGAAATGCATGGCCATGCTCGGATACGGATTCGTTTTATCGGTTAAGTTACTCTCTAGTCGGGGAAACCACTCTAGATACAGATCGATTGTAAAATACGACCTTTGTGGATCCAGATCCGCAAATTGTTTTACATTGAGTGGGAGAAATTTTAAATGAATATGAGAATCGGTTATCGCACATACACATGTACGGACAAGTGGGAGTTTGTTGGAGCTTGTGTCCTCCGGTTAGTGCGGATAACGTCATTGCACATACACTTGTACGGACAAGTGGGAGCTTGTTGGGGTTGGTGTCCTTAACGATTAGTGCAAGGACCTATAAACCTCTAAAAGGATCAAAGGGCATACTTTTGGTATTATTATCAGTTGATCCACGTTTATCAATAACGGTTGGCTTGCTAGATAAGTTTGACGTTATTGTCATACAGATGGCGGTGATCAACTGGTCCCTAAAAGTCACACCTATAGGATACGTTCGAGAGATGTGACGGTATGAAAATACAGTCATATAGATGCCAAATTTGACTAACCGGTTAGTCGAGTTATTTGACTAATATTTAGTCAAAATGTGATGTTGAGATATTATATTTAATACGGATTAAATATCATGGGCTAAATTAATTAACCGATTAATTCGTAAAATTAAATATAAGCGATATATATTTAATTAAATGTATATTGAATATAATTATACAATACTGTTTTGTCGGACACGTATTAATAATTCAGCTAACCCGTATTATTAGCTGATGCCTTAATTTCCGATAACCGATAACAGTTTATAATACAAACCCGTCATATACATTTTAGCATTTTGGCGAACTGGACTTCGAGCTAAAATTAAGAGGAAGTGGAAGCCCACTTCCCCATGCAAACCGTCGGTCCAGCCAAACCAAACAAAAGGAGAGACTCCCTCTCCTTTTGACCTAGACAATTCATTTTACAGAAAACTAGGGTTTTGGAGATAGTTTCTCTCTGAAACCTAGATCTCACATCTCGAAAAACCTCACATCAGTTCTCCCAATATTGCAAGGCAATCGGAGAACACCATCTAGCCAAGGGCATATCTCGGACAAGTCTTGGGTGCAACAATTAGGAGGGAATCTCGTTTGATTTCTGTTCTTTACGCCGCACTATAAAGGACCCGAGGTTAATTCTTTACCTTTATCGTTTCTCTATTGTATTTATGTTTTATGACGATAATCGCATGTTAAATTTACGTTATAGTCCTAAATTTAAAGGGTATTATACGGATGTATACCCACAAAAATTACTTGTCTTATTGTTGTTGTTGTTATTTCATTTACAGCTTATTATTGTACCTTGACGACCTGACCAAGAGACTATCTAGAGCTAGATGACCTTGCACAACTCTACCCTAACCTGATTTCTCCTTGCGCAAAATCCATACAAAACAAAAGCCCACTCGAAATAAGGCAAAAAAACGTATACAATGATAAAACCTCTCGATCGAGTGAAATCAAACCACTTGATCGAGATCAAATCCAGCAATTCTTCTCGATCGAACAGAATAACCGTTCGATCGAGTACTTCTCGTTTTAGACCTATCGATCGAGTATCAAAACAATTCGATCGAGTGAATCTTCAATAGATAGAGCATTCGATCGACTGAAAAGTGGTCTATCGAGCTATATTAGCACGTAGGACTCCTTGACACCTTCCGAGGTCAGCTCACGCGTCTTTCAAGTGATAGATTCCAAGCTCCGATTCCTTATTCTCCACAAATGCATGCAAATGAGACAAGTTTAGGCTCGGTTTATCTTCTTTCTGGTCCGTACCTACAATTTACACAAGACAAACCAAAGTATACTATTCTGGGGTATTTGTAGCTAGATGCTACATAAATAGTACATAAATGCATGTAAAAATAAGGTAAAAACCTTATATAAAATACACGCGTCAGCTGCGCCTCTGCCCTAGCTCTTTTTTGCGTGTTTTCAGATTTTTCCGTGATTTGTTTCCAAAGATTGAGTCATTCCATAACTGTCCATATTTTCTAGTATAAATAGGGATCTTCGTTCCACATATTTTTCACGCGAGTGTCCGGCCTTCACTTCTCCCTTTGCATTCTAAGATCGTGCTCTAAGCTTTTGATGTCTACGTGCTTGATCAATCGACCACGTAAGCTTAGATCATTCTGAGTACCAGTAACGTTGCATGACCGACCAATTTGACAACAACACATAAATCAATTTAATCTAAATCCTCTAACGAGGGCACTTTATACATACATTCGAGTCGAGCAATCACTAAACAATAACTTAGTTAATCTCGTTTCGTCAAACATGTAAGTCTGAGCGTGTAAATCCCATCTTTATTATTGTATTTTATTTTCGTACTAATTAATGTAAGGTTTACATCAAAAGTATGTTTAAAATCGACTTTTAAAACCCTTTTATCAAACTGTTTTTACGGATTGACAGTAATAACACGTCGAGAAGAAACGCATCAACTGCTGCGCCTCTTCGAAGCGTCGCAGCATCTGTTGCGCCTCTTCCAGAGGCTGCCGCAGTTCATGCCTTTCTTTTTCTTCCTCGGTTTTCTGTTATTTCGTTCGTTTTGTTTTCGTTTCTTATTTTCTTCTCTTTTTCTTCTTACATGATAAATTTCAATATTCTCTTCATACTTATCACGTTTTGCTTTCGATGTAGATCCCTTATAATCCATATTTGCGGGTTTTCGTCATTAAATCAAACCCGGATTTTTAGAGACTCGATTTGTTCATATCAAGTTTCTGAGGTTCGCTTTTGTACATATTTTTACCGCTTATTTCCAGTTTGTCACACCCTTTAACTCGTTTCTGCCTTCATAAATTTAACTTAGTTTGACATAATTAGTTTAATTCATCTTTAATTAGTTTTAATCCATTTTAATTCATTTTATAACTCTTATGACGATTTCATATGTTAATAATACGATAAATTACTTTCATCCGAGTCGAATATTAATAATCAATCGTTAAACAGACAAACGAATATAAATAACACGCAGTTCTGACTTCACAGCCAGAACTCACCTCAAGAACAGACGCAGTGACCACTACGCCTCTTCCAAGGGACGCAGCAATGCTGCCCCTATTCCGGGGTGATTTCTGTCTCTGAATTTCCGTTCTTGCTTTGACCTAATTCTTTAATTATGCAATTAATCGACTATTAATTGTAATATCACTCTTAATCTGTCCATATTTTCTAACCCATATTTTATTTTTCTTTCTTTTCTCAAATCGTCCGTCTTAAGTATATTTTTGACGTAAATCAATTTAATTCATTGTAATTTATTGTAATTATCGCAATTTATTTATTGTATTTTATTATGGATGTATGTTTATTTTTTTTCACATGTAATCAACTCTAAACCCTAATTCGACATTAATAAGTGCTAAATTACATGTTCACTGACTTAGTTAATTCTCACATGCTCGGATCAAAACGTTGGATGTTGCATTGCATGCATATAATCGTCAACATATCAAATACAAACGATTTCCCTAATCATTAGTAGAGGCCGTTATCGAGGCGGGCGGAATTAGGTGTTCAGTAAAAGGACTACCTATTACGTACCCTCACCCCTTACTTCAGATCTATGTGAACATCTGTGCTCACTGGCATTCACGAGAGTCATTATAGATATAGAATGCTAAGGGTAACGAGTTCTTAGTGTTCATGTATTTACTTTGTGTCTTGACATAACACAAGGTATTCGAATGGTTCCAATTTCCCATAAAAATTGGTGGCGACTCCACAAATGTAAACGCTTGTTCCCGAGCGCCCCCGTGGCCTATGTCCATAATTTGGCAAGCCTGCTTGGGAAGATACACTTACGTGTTACCCGGGGCGAAACTTGAACGAGGTTAGGGAATAGTTTATATGAGACAGTTGTGGTTTTCATTACTCGACCTTCTTAGGCCCAACCGAACCCATTGGACCAATTGTCCCGTCTGGATGGTCCAAATTCTTATCTGGGCCTAAGGATAGATAACGATTGATGTCAACCATACCGTGGTACATACTCGTGTTTGTATCAAGGGATTTCACTACTCGAGGGAATGGACTAGGAACCGACCTTACTCATGTTTGGGACGGACCTCTCCACAGACCAGGGTTTGATTGCTTGGTATGGCAACCCACCTTTTAAGCCAAAACCCTTTAAATGTACTCAGCATACCGTTATAATGCCCATATGTATGTTTGTATCATATACGTGATCACCATTTTTGTATACAAAACCATGATGAAATTTTGTAAAATAAAATCCTTTTCAAAATATAAAATTTTCAAAATAGCGCAAAATAAGCCGAAACTCTGTCCAAATGTCAAGTCAAACTTCGGGCCTCAAACCCATGTCGAAACCCGTGCAAAAACAAAACAAACCCAAAAAGCTAAAAAAAAAAATAAAAATATTTTCAAACCATGTAAATTCAGTTGGGCTAAGTTAGAGTCAAAATTCAAAATCGACTATGTCCTAGTCGGAACTCTGTCGAGTCATAAACCCGTATTACTTTACATTTTGGGTCTTTTCAAAATTCAAATCAAGTCCTAAGGCGTCACGCCGTCATTTTGGACCCCCATACCCCAATTCAGTTAGGGATCTAAACATTTTCGACACCTCGAGTCACATGTTCTAAGGCTCAACACAGAAGTCTCAATGGGCCTAATGTTTGAGTCTAAACTACAGCAGTCTTCTTAACACCTATATGCAAACCTCGAGTCTAGAATTAACATGGGTCATGAATCCCGTCAATAAGGTCAATCATATGAGGGTCACTCTGTCAAAGTCAACACTCGGGTCTAAATTTAAAGTCAAGCACCGTGAATTTAAACACGAGAAGTAGCTCATGATGTTTCACGAATTCACAAATCAAGTCTGGATTTGTCGTTTTACCCTCGTGGTTACTTGTCCCTTCCTGTGCTCCTTGTTTGTTGCCTTAGTATGCGTGATCCTATGTCGAATCGAGTTGTAATGCGTGTCAGTTCTGTCGAGTAGGAATCCAATAAGTTCCGTCAGTCAACAAGGTCACGAAGTAGTTCAAGCCACAATCACCATGTCTCTCCAAGACATTTATACCATGGTCCTACGAGTTCAAGCTATAGTGGACATTTTGAGCATTCGCGTCCTAGTAGATACCGACTATCTGCACCTACCAAAAACCACCCAATGATGATCGGACTATAACGTGTTTTTTATATGCGTGCGTGGATTGGCTATACATGAGACGGTTTGATGCACTACTCGGATATGAAAAATGATTTCATAAATGGTTTTCTAACTTCATTTGCATTAAAATAACACTATATAAAGTTAAAACCGTCTTCGGACCCAAAACCGACTCAGAAACCCGCAACTCGGGTCAACCTGAGTCAACCCGAGTCTCGAATGTCAAAAATAATGCCATGAATGTCTTTATCATGTCATTTTGATTAAAATGACCCTAATTAGAGTCAAAACTGACACCGGGCCAAAAACCGACTCGAAATTCAAATCCCGACTCACACGGGTCAAACTCGAGTCAAGGACACAAAATAGCTACCTCAAGTAACACCTAAAATCATCTTATTAGATGCCCATATTGTTACACGATATCTCATTTGATTAACACAAATCAAACCAACCAAATAATAGATAGAGCAAAGGCCACGTCCAAATTGAAAGGGACAGTACACCCCTTTCAATCAATAGATGGCTCGCGCCTCTTTGGGGTGTCTGCTTAGCCTCTAAGCAAACTCAACCGACCTATCATCCCACATTTCTCTATAAATACCAACGTTCACACACCATAATATTAACGCTAGTGTCCGCCCCCTCACCTCTCTCTTAAACTTCTAGACTCAACTTCCTAAGTCACAAAATCGACACGTGTTTTCGACCTACCGATCGAAAACAGAGGCCTTACATATTTTGCTTGGTCCAGTCGCCGTGCATTCGACCGATCAATTCGACCAACTCAACATTAATCAATATGTTTTTCAACAACATGTTTTAAACTCATTTCCAAAACAAAATCCTTTTTTAAGGCACTCTATTAAACTTCTTTGATCGTGAGTAGTCGCTACGAGAAAACCGTTTCTAAAGACGTCTATGTCGCAAACATCAATACACGTAAGTTTAAGGGTGTAAATATAACACTTACTTCATGTCTTTGCTGTTTTTATGAGTTTATAAGCATGAATGATGCATAACACGATTCAAATATAGGTTAGACGAACCAAAACTGGATTTTGGCCTGAGACAGGGGCTGCTTTTATAGCAGGGAGGCTCGCGCCTCAATGCCCTCTCGGGCCTTAATCCGGCCGTGTTTGTTCTCGTCTTTCCTCTT
This sequence comes from Silene latifolia, assembly GCF_048544455.1. Classification (NCBI taxonomy): domain Eukaryota; kingdom Viridiplantae; phylum Streptophyta; class Magnoliopsida; order Caryophyllales; family Caryophyllaceae; genus Silene; species Silene latifolia. The sequence goes on along the minus strand of NC_133538.1, from coordinate 477,787,175 downwards.
TACTTCATTTCTTATTTGCAATTGGTTTTTACCATTTCAAATGTTACAAATCAATTTTATGACAAACTTTTTAACCATAAATCATAATCACCGTTGGATCCATATACCATGACGGTTTAATCCGTGACTCGGTGATATTAATTGGTTAATTACATTTTAAAGGAAATTCTTTTTTTTTATTTACCATTTTAATTAATTTTTATGATAAACATATTTTGACCATTATAAAAATCATCCTTGGTTCTTTATACCATGACGGTTTATTCCGTGACTCGATGATATTATTGGTTAATTATAAATTAAAGGGTATTTTAACCCCCTTTTATTTTACTTAGCATATTTCTCATTTATTTACATTTGCAAACATATTAGTCATAATTCATAATCATCCTTGGTTCTTTATACCATATCGGTTTAATCCGAGTACGATAACAAACTTTACTAATTTCAAATAATTAAACTTAACATAATTAGATCAAATCAAACATTTTCCTTTTACACATTTTTACTATGCTTTTCAAAATTGCAAATCCGACAACGAATAGTACTAACATAATAGTAACTATTCCGAGTCATGGAAATCATACTTGCAAATCATTAATCACCAAAAACGGTTTTAAACAACCTTTTTAACAACCAGGAGACGCCCCTTTGGTCGTCGTCTGACTCGCGCCCCAATAGGCCGTCTGTTTTCGTATTTTAAAACCTGGACAGAGCCCTTTCCCTCGCCAATAGGCTCGCTCCCCAATGGGGCTACCTCGCACTATTCTGCCTCATTTTGGTACTTGTCTAGGACGATCCCGATTATGGTTAACCCGAATACGTGACGGATCAGATCGACAAGTTTACGTTTTTACACTTTGTCATTCGACACCCTTTTTCAAATAAATGGATCGTGTTAAGCATCATGACCCGAATTTGGTAAATGGATGTTTAATTTCCGTCTTCACATACTAATCAATCTAAATCCAACTTTGACACCAATTTGTTGGTAGATGCATAAACAACCGACTTAGGAAATATTCACATGTTAGGTTAAGACTTTTAGATGCGTATTCATGCATTTAAACCATTTTATCAACTCTTTCACTTAAACAACCACGATCAATCAGTAGAGGCCGCTAACGCGGGCGGGATTGAATTTCCGATTAAAGGGCTTCCCAATACGTAACCTCGCCCCTTACTCAGAATCTTTGGATAGTGGATGGCCTTATCCATGGCGTACGAGAGTCATTTTAGGCATAGAATGCTAAAAGGGGGACGGGTCCTTACCTTTAGTACCTATGTCAAGCACCGCTTTTTGCCTTGATTGACCTAGGTATAAAATGGATTCGAACGGGTTCCAAGCATCCCACAAATGCTTGGCGGCAACTCCGAACATCTCAAACATCGTTTCAAGACCTTTGCCTAGACGAAACCGACTGATCTAAAACGATCCGGTTGAAAGCATCTTTACGTCACCGAGCGTGGCTTTCAGACCGCTGCATGTCCACATTTTGGCTTGACGTGCAGATGGCCCGTGACTACTGACCGGTAGCCGGCTCTCGCCCGCGGACTAGCTTGTGGCCCATGTCCACAGATTGGCGACTCCGCTCGGGAGACTTGTGTCTTCGTGATCCTTAGAGGTGAAACTCGAACGAGGTCGTGGTTAAAGTGCATTAATTGATATTACGGTCATAAGTCGGGTTCCTCGTCCGGACCCACAACCTAACCTTTTTCGACCAATTGGCTCGTCCCGTCGGCGTGAGTTTTCTCATCCTCGCGTTTCGAATCCCGATTGAGTCAAGCATGTCATTGACGTTACACATTTATTTTTCGTCAAAGAGCATGCATCACGTACGAGCACGAGGCTAGGGCACCCTCCTTACACATTTTGTTTGGATTGGTTCCCTCTCGAAAATCGGGGTTTGATTGCTTGGTGTGTAACCCACCCTTTTAAGCCAAAACCCGTGTCAGCATAATATAATGAAACTGCGAGTGCTTATAAGTTATGTGATCATAAGTCCTTCCGTGTCATTTTCAAACTTTCAAAACACCTTTTTGCGCCGTTGTAATGGTCATTTCAAACCTCGGTCTTTCGCCAACCGTTGCACCCTTTTTAGGCCGTCGTAATAACGAATTTCAAACTCGGTTTTTACAACCGTTTCAAAATACCCCTTAACGTCGTTATAATGGCCATTTCAAACCTCGGTCTTTGGCCGACCGTTGTACATCTTTTTAGGTTATCGTAAGAGATTTTCAAACCTGATTTTTCACAACCGTTTCAAAAGCGCCTTCTTATGCCGTCGTAATGACGATTTTCAAATCCGGTTATTACAACCGTTTCGAAGCACCTTTTTATGCCGCTATAATGGTAATTAAAAACCCGGTTTTTATAACCATTTCAAAACACCTTTTCATGCCGTTATAATGGCCATTTTAAAACCCCATTTTTATAACCATTTCAAATACACCTTTTTATGCCGTCATAATGACGATTTCAAACCTTGGTTTTCACAAACCATTTCAAAATACCCATTTACGTCGTCGTAATAGCCGTTTTAAACCTCGGTCTCTCGCCGACCGTTACATTCTCAAAGCGTCCTTTTTACGCCGTCGTAATGACAAATTATACCCTCGAATTTTCAAAATTAAAAATTAGTTTTCAAACAAAATCGTCTTTCGAACCGTTGTAATGGCGATTTCAACCCATGCAACTTTCAAAATTTCAAATCACGTTTTCGAAATCAAATTTGGCTTTTCTAAGCCGTCGTAATGACGATTTTAATTCTCACAATTTTCGATTTCCATACTACTTTTCAAAGGTCAAAACGGTTTGTTAACCCGTCGTAATGACGAATTCAATCCTCATAATTTCCAATTTCAAATCATTGAAAACAATTTAAATTGTTTCCAAATTTCCAATCGAAACTTAATCATTCAAAAACAAATTTAACCGTTTTCAAATTTCAAATCCAAAATCAAACCATTTGAAAATAAATTTAACTGTTTTCAAATTTCAATTCAAAATCAAATCTTTGAAAACAAATTTAACTTTTTTTAACTTTCAAATTCAAAATAAAATCATTGAAAACAAAGTTAACCGTTTTCAAATTTCAAATTCAAAATCAAATCTTTGAAAACAAATTTAACCGTTTTCAAATTTGAAATCCAATTTCAAATCATTTGAAACAAATTTAACCGTTTTCAAATTTCAAATTCAAAACCAATTCTTTAAAAACAAATTTAACCGTTTTCAAATTTCAAATTCAAAATCAAATCTTTGAAAACAAATGTAACCGTTTTCAAATTTTAATTCAAAATCAAATCTTTGAAAACCAATTTAACCGTTTTCAGATTTGAAATTCAATTTCAAACCATTTGAAAACAAATTTAACCGTTTTCAAATTTCAAATCCAACTTCAAACCGTTTGAAAACAAAATTAACCGTTTTCAAAATTCAAAATCAAATCTTTGAAAACAAATTTAACCATTTTCAAATTTCAAATCCAATTTCAAATCATTTGAAAACAAATTTAACAGTATTCAAATTTCAATTCAAAATCAAGTATTTGAAAACAAATTTAACGGTTTTCAAATTTCAAATCAAAACTCAATCTTTGAAAACAAATTTAACCGTTTTCATGGCCATTGTGATGACGATTCCAAATACGATTTTCAAACTTGGAATTCGGAATTTCAAAAACCGTCTTCGGAAACAACACATTGTTTTCAGAGCCGACGCAATCTCATCTTAAACCGTCTTTTGAAAAAAAACCTAAGACAACCCTTTCAACTGGCCGGCCTTTTGAATATCCCTACTCTTCGGAAGCCGTCCATAAAACAACAAATGAAACTTTTTGAATATCTTTTTTTTTTTCGAAAACTTCAGTCCACCTTTCTGATTCTGCCTCGAGTCGATTAGAGTCTAGTCGATTTCAAGTCAAGTCGTTTAGATAATATCGAGTCTCCGCCGAAGTTAGTACCTACCTTCTGGTCTAGGTCGTGTCCCCTAATTGTCGAAATATCTTCAATGGTATTATCAGAGTCAAAACCACTCGGATATTAAACCCTTCTTTCCCCCACATTATGGGTCAAAGGTCAAGTTTGTGTGCATGTCTCGTCCAACGGCGTCACGCCAGCAATAAACCTCCAAATCCCGTGAGAAGTCGTCTGTCTAGGCATCACTATGCCAAAGTTGACGCTCGAGTCTATGTTCAAAGTCATGCACCAAGAGTTCTAACACAAGAGGGCATTCACGATCTTTAATGAACTCATGACCTAGTCACATCGTCGCGTCTTCACAACCTAACTGCCTTTTATACATATGTGTCACACTTGCCTTTGTTTGTGCAATACCTTGCCAAGACAAGTTATAATGCCTATCGTTATGTCAAATAGGAATCCCTTGGGTGCCATCAATCTTCAACAAGAAACTCAAGAAGCCAATCAAAATGACTTCTGCCGAAACCAACAACATGGTCCTTCGACTCCTATCTACCATGGAAAACTTGAGCACTCGTCTCTCCCATGTTGAGGACAAAATTATAACCGGGAATTTTACCTCTTCTGATATTGAGCAAAGGGTTAAGCTCCTTGAAAGACGGCTACTTGCCAACGACAAAACCAGCCCTAGTTGGGGGCTACCAAAACCACTGAAGCAAATCTCTTGGGAACTCCACCAAACAAAACGAGACGACCTCATAGGTTCTTCCCTGATTTGGGTATGCCTTATGCCACAGCCTTGGAAAGGCTAATCTCCAAAGGAAAGCTCAAACCAATTGGTCCAACTCCAGACCCTCTACCAAACAAGCGAGGACGTACATGGGACGGAAAACTGTTTTATCAATATCACCAAGGTCGCAGACATGACACTGAAATGTGTCTCCCTCTAAAAGCTGTCATCAATGATATGATTGAAAAGGACGAATTACCACTACCTCCTTCAACAAGGACAAAAACAACCCTTCAGAAAACCCTATTGGACACAGTCAGGAATCTTCCCTAGACTGCACTCACCTCATCTCTCCTGACGATGAGAAAATTCATGCAATTGATGAGGATGGCATACAAAGCGCTATAATGATGCTCTCCGTCTCCATCAACAACGTATTCTCAAAGTTGCAAGTTGCTATCGATGACTTGAACACCCGGATGGCTAATTTGGAGAAGAGGTTTGGTAGTACCGAAAATGAACCTGACCATCAAGGAAACCAACCCTTGGTTCACCAACCAACAACTATTGAAAATAAGCAGTCATCCGATGGTTCCCACATCCATGAACCCACCAACAAAGAACATAAAATCACTTCACCAAAACCCCCTTCAAAATGTCAAGAAACATCCCAAAAAATTCTCATTGACAACGACCAATTCCTGTTTCCGCCCAGGATTACCAAAAACAAAACTCACAAAAACATCCCCAAAAACACCAATGTTGGAACCATGGGAAAACATTAAAGGGTATTCACAGATCTGGGAATAACATATGGCACCGCTCTGGAGATACTTGCTTCAGAAGGAATGCTCCAACCCATTGGTCCGACTCCGGACAAACCCGAACACAAAAGAGCCCGATCCTGGGATGGTAATGCCTATTGCCAATAACATCAAGGCAAGGGCCATGACCCCAAAACCTGTTTCAAAATCAAGCATGCCATTCAAGATATGATTGAAGCTGGCAAAATCATAATTGTACCTCTCAGTCAGGACAATCCTTCTGGATTTCTCGAGTCAAACAGCCAGGTTGAAAGTTCTCAAAGGACATTCACCAACCTCAGCACAACCTATGCCGCAGACCTTCGAAAGCTCATGACCGAAGGGAAACTAAAACCAATCAGGCCCACTCCGGACCTGTCTGAAAGCAGGAAAACCCGTTTCTGGGATGGCAGTGCCTATTACAAATATCATTAAGGAAAGGTTCATGATACTGAAACATGCTTCAAACTGAAACATGTTATTCAAAATATGATCGACAACCACGAACTGATAGCTTCATCCCTAGGCCAACCATGCGATGGAAACAACCCTAATGAACATCTCTTTCTGCAAGGAGATGAAAGCCTCATGGACTATTTCCCTCATATCGTCCCAAACAACGAGAGTGAAGAGCTCAAGTGGGTCAATGCTCAAGACCAGACATTCAAGCCGCTGGATGCTGCAAAGGAGACCTTTAAGGAGGAAATTGATGACTAGGAGTCCGTATCTACGATTGAGTCTGAGTCCGAGTCCGAGTCTTAGGCCTTCTCATATCTGTCCTAGTGTCTGTCTTTTTGTTACCTAAGTGACAAACTGGGGGCTGTCCCCATGAGTCACACGTTTTCATCGAGTCTGTGCTGACATCTTAATTATCTAAATAAAAGCATGATTTTCAACTATCATATATTCTCCCCTTTACCATTTCCTGTTGACAACGAGAATTGATTTGAGAATTGATCTTAAACAAAAAACATGTTCCAATTCAACATATGTACACTCGAGTGACGTTCCGTACCGAGTAAGCAGAGGCCTCGAAACTCCGTGCCCATTTCTTTACCTATTCCATGTATGGCAATATAAACGTTTCATTAGCACCCAATATAGAACGAGCTCCTATCAAAGGGATTCTATTGCGAACCCCGATAAGAAACAAGAACATCTCCTTGTTCATGAACAATGACCGAAGGCAAGCCCATTCCCCACAAAAACATCCCATCACCAAGTATCAACCTCTCACAAACGGGCACATCCTCGTCTACACCTTTACCTTCCTTGAACAACGGACGGAAAAGAACCAATAGATCTAAGCCAAAACAAAGGCGAAAACCAAAGCGAAAAGCCAAAATCAAAGGCCCAAGCCAATATACATTCACCCAAAGTCATAGCAAAAGGGCAAAATCAAAGAGCCAAGCTAAAAGTCATTTACCCAAGGCCAAAACAAAAAGCCCAAGCCAAAATAAAGACGAAAATCAAAAGCCAAAGCAAAAGATCAAAATCAAAGACCCAAGCCAATAGCCATTCAAGGCCAAAGCCAAAGTCGAAGTTAAAGCAAAAACCAAAGCAAATGCAAAAGCCAAAACAAAATAGTGAAATTCACATTCGCAATTTTCATGAATTTCAACGACGGAATCAAAAACCATCATTTTCAAATCACAAATACAAAATAGTGAAATTCAAATTCGATATTTTCACAAATTCCAAACGACGGAATCAGAAACCGCCATTTTCAAATCACAAATACAAAATAGTAAAATTAAAATTCGCTATTTTCACAAATTCCAAACGACGGAATTAAAAAACCATCCTTTTCAAACAAAAATGAAATAGCGAAATTCAAGGTCACTATTTTCACAAATTCCAAACGACGAAAAAAAAAAAACCTTCCTTTTCAAACAAAATTGAAATAGCGATATTCAAATTCGTTATTTTCCCACAATTCCAAACGACGGATTTAAAAACCGTCCTTTTCAAACAAAAAAAAAAATAGCGAAATTCAAATTCGTTCTTTCCTCTCAGGTCCAAACGAAGGAATTAAAAAAAAAATCTTTTTCAAACAAAAACAAAATAGCGAAATTCAAATTCGTTATTTTCCCACAATTTAAAATAACGGAATTAAAACCGTCACTTTTCAAACTTCGGACCAACAACTCCAACACCAAAATACAAAGTCCAGGACCGACAAGTCCAAAGCCCAGGACCCATGAGTCCAAAACACCAAGTCCAAAACCTAGGACCCATGAGTCCAACATACCAAATCCTGAACCGACAAGTCTAAAACACCAAACACTAAAACCTCAAACAAAACTGCTTCACCACTAAGTCCTTCTAGAGACTGCTACAGGAAGACCTATTTAGGCTTCTGAGGATTCTCCCCAAGCACGTAATATTACACCTTAACTTTTAAGGTCAAGACATGGGAATCAGATCCCACATTATTTACCAATCATTTCGTGCTCAGGTCACATCAACTTTGAGGCCCTATTCCGCACCACATTACAAGCCGTAACCCATCGACCTAAACACCACAAATACAAGCTCCAGATTTTTATCTATCAAACAAACCTTTTATTACATGGCTCTGCATTTCATAATGTCAATGCCATTTCCAGCTTGACCCAGATACGCAGTCTTCAAAAAACATTGCTCCCTGGAACGGGACATGCACATTTCATTCTTAGAGACCGCTTTTTAGTGTGCTCACGTAACAAGAAACCTTTTCACCAATTCCGTGACAAATCGTCGCGTTTGGAATTCAAAAGGAATTGATTTGAAAATTTGAGCAATTAACTCGTGTCGTGAATTAAATTGCATCGAAATTATTGAAAATTGACTCGAAAAATTCAAACTCAGACCGTCGGGAAAGAATTTTTAGAAAAAAGGATTTTTGCGAGTATATTTGGCTTTTGAGGTCAAGACTCGAATTTGTGAGTGCTTGAATTTTTGAGGAAAATTGATGTCGTGTTATCAATTTTCGGTTTTAATTTTTGAATTGCGAAAAAGCGAAAAATTTTCGGAATTCGACTGACATGGAAACGATCCATCGTGGATCGGGGCGACTAGGCCTTCCCCCCTTCAAAAAAAGAAAGAAAAATCCGTATGTTTAAAGCTGCGTCATGGAAACCGTGTCGGATTTCGTAAAACACGAAAAACAAGGAAATGTGAGTGTGAAGAAACACAAAACTTCCCGGAATCATCCCGAAGAGGCGCGAGCTTCCTGGCGGGAGGTTTGAGGTGTCAGGAGAAAACACATGTTGAAAGAGACAAGTCAACAGCGGGAATCTTGGAGGAGCCTCAAAAAGGCGCGAGCGTCTTGGCGATGGAAGCCGGCTCTCCTCTTTTTCTGAAAAATGTGCTTATCATTTTGTATAAATAGGGACGTTTGCGCTTTCATTGTTTCATCATCCGAAACACAAAATCATCTCTACAAAACCTCCTCTTCTTCCACAAAAATATTTCATGGATGCTTTCGAGAACGCCTTGCGACAATGGTGCCGGGATTTGTCGCCTCCCGAGAAGTATCAACTCGATTGCATGGGAGTTGGTCAATTGTTGGTGCTTCGTCAAGTCAAGGTGCAACCTTCGCTTCTTGAAGCATGTTCTCGGTTTTGGGATTCGAAACATCATGTTTTCGTTTTCCCGAAAGGTGAAATTTGTCCTCTTGCCGAAGAAGTTGGAGTCATTGGCGGGTGGCCGGGTTGTACTCCGGTGCTTCCTCCGACTCGGTTGTGCTACAAGGAGAAATTCCGTTCCATGTTGGGCTTATCAACAAGCCAAATCAACTTTCTTCTTGCTCCACATGGTGTGGATATGTTGGCTCTTATCAACATCTTCTCGAATCGGTTAGATGCTAATGTCTCGGAGGCGGCCAGGAGAAGGGCTCTTGCATTTTGCCTTGTCCATGTGTACCTCTTTGTTGATGTCTTGAAGAAGGAGGGGCCGAGATGCCATGGTAGCATGACCCTTATCCATGTGATTGAGCAAATGGAGCATGGTAGAGATCCATCATGGTTGATGCTAGGAGAGATTATCCAAGCTTTGGACAAGGAAGGCTCTTGTGGAGATGCTCCCTCTTTCGGATCGCCAAGGATCCTCCAAGTGTGGCTATTGTAGAGGCTAAGGTATGTAGAGCCTCCGGTTAATCCTTCTTCTTACTCCTTCCGTCACCTTACTATGAGGAAGAAGTTGTACCCGGATAGTTTTGCTTCCACCGAGGCCTTTTGGGCCGCAAGATTGGCGGAGGAGGGCGGTCCTCATATCCGTTGGGTGGTGCCGTGGTGGCACTTGAGGTCCTTCACGGGGTTGCCCGCTTCGGGTGCTAGCCCTCGTTCTTTGATGGTGGTGGGCTTGAAGGTAGTTTCCTTCATTTATCCCGAAAGGCTCATGAGGCAAATGGGGCGTCAACAAAAGGTGCCCGCTCAAGATACTCTTGTCCAAGAGAATGTTTTCCGGAACTCCGAGCTTGTGGAATTCTTTGAAAGGTGGTGGGCCACTCGGCCTCTTTGGGAGGTGCCAAACCCCGTTACCACAACATGGGTGACTCCCGCTTATGTCAAATGGTCACGTGCTCCGTCCTTGGAACAGAGATCCAAATTTCGTAAGGACGAGGTTGTCGATTTGAAGTATCGTGAGGTTGGCAAGGCCAACCGTGCCTTCTTTGAGGAATATGTTGATGGAGCTACCCCCGATGTGATGAGACCACCGAAGAGGAGGAGTTCCGGCTCCAAGAATATGGTGGGCCGTGCATTGGCTCGTCTTGGGTCGAACATGGGGTCTTGGCTAGACCGGAGGCCGTCGCCGTCTTAGATCCGTTGAGGATCCGTTCCGAGGAAGAAGTCCATGCTAGGCAGGCCAACAAGAAGAACAAGGGGAAGATGTACCCCGAGGGAAAAGGCAAGGGTAGAATGGAAGAGTGAAGACCTCCATTACCCACTTTATTATTATATTGTATTATTGTTGTAGGTTTTTATTATGTTGTACTAGCTAGTTATTGTGTGTTTTGTGCTAGTTTTATTATGTGAGGTGTGTTAGTTGACACCTTAGCTTTTGACAAGTTGTAGACTTGTCGAGCTTTATTTATTGTTGAAATTGTAATCCTTCCCATTATTAATTAAATAAGAGGATTGCTCGTGTCGAAAATTGTGAACGCTTGTTTCTTCCATCCGTTTGGTAAAGGCAATTCGATTTGAATTGTCCTAAACAATTGCACTTGGGAAAGTGGTATTTTGTGGGAAGGGATAAAGGCTCATTTTTTTGTATTTTTGTGGGAAAGGGAATGGTTTTCCCTTTCTCTTTTTTGATGGGGATGTTTTTTTGTATGTGGGGATGGTTGTATCCTTCTTGTGTAAGAAAGGACTGCCTACGTATTCACCGGGAGAGGTGAAATCAAACCATGATCGTAGTTCGAAATGATTTGTGAATTTGATTGGGGTTTTGTGGTTGTATCCCTCGGGCATAAGAGGGACTGCCTACGTATTCACCTGAAAAGATGAAATCAAACCATGCTCGTAGTTCAGGGGGTTTGTTTTTGGTAGTGCAAATGGACGTTGCCTTTGACGGATCAAAGGACATTCGAAACGGGCATGGTGCCGCAGCTTAGACTCGATAAAACATGCAATTTCAAATCAGAATGTATTGAGGAACTTTACTTGAAAAGGGTTGAGGTGGATGCTAGTTGTAAAACTAGGCTAGGTTGCTGGTTGATAGGGTTCAGGGGTAGTATTTCTTGAGTTGGTCTAGGTTGGTCGGGTTTGTAAAGTCCTCCCCGTCTAGGTCACTCAGTCTCACTGCGCCTCCCGAAAGTATTTTCTTGACCAGGTATGGCCCGGCCCAGTTGGGTTTGAACTTTCCCCTCGGATCGACGGGTAATGGTGCTCGAACTGACTTGAGGACCAAGTCGCCCTCCTGGATGTTTCTGGGTTTGACCTTCTTGTTGAATGCCCGTTGTATACGTCGTTGGTATAGCTGGACGTTGTGCAAGGCGTTGAGTCGCCGTTCGTCTAGAAGAGTGAGTTGTTCGTACCTTCGACGGGTCCATTCCGCCTCAGGGACTTAACTCTCTAGTAGGATGCATAGAGAAGGGACCTCTAACTCTACCGGTTGAACCGCCTCCATACCGTATGCTAGGTAGAAGGGTGTGGCGCCTGTCGGTGTTCGAATGGAGGTTTGGTATCCCCAGAGTGCGAATGGGAGTTTGCTCGGCCAATCGCGGTAGTTGTCTTGCATTTTCTTGATAATTGTAACAAGAGTTTTGTTCGCTGCCTCCACCGCTCCGTTGGTTTGGGGACGGTAGGGGGAAGATCGATGTCATTTGATCTTGTATTTGACCAGCAAAGCTTGAGTTTCCGCCCGGAAGTGAGAGCCTTGATCGCTGATGATCTCATAGGGTACCCCATATCGGCAGATTATGTTGTTTTGAATGAACTTGGCCACTTGTTTGGCGGTCAAGACTGCATATGACTGTGCTTCCACCCATTTAGTGAAGTAGTCGATGGCGACGAGGACGAAGCAATGCCCCTTGGTGCCTATCGGGTTGACTTTCCTGATGATGTCGATGCCCCAGGTTGAGAATGGCCAGGGTGATGTCATGGTGTACAAAAGGGATGGTGGTATGTGTTGTATGTTGGCGAATATTTGGCAATTGTGGCAATGTTTGACGTAGTTACGGCAATCGGCTTCCATGGTTGTCCAGTAGTAACCTAGCCGCATGATTTTCCGTGTAAGCATCATTGCACTCATGTGAGGGCCACATTCTCCGTCGTGAACCTCTCCCATGACCTTCTTGGCTTTGTGATGGTCAATGCAAAGGAGGATAATTCCTTGGGGTGTACTTTTGTAGAGTTGATTTTGGTTTATCACGAATTGTGATACAAGTAAACGGATGGCTCTTTGTCCCCTTTGATCAGAGTTGGGAGGAAATTCTTTTTTGGTTTTGTAATTGAGGATGGCTTGGTACCAAGGTTCATCATGGCTTTCCTCGTCGTTGATAATGGCACAGATGTGAGCTTGCTCCCTCCGTCTTTCGACACACAGGGGCATCGATGTCATGTTGTCAGGTATGTTGACGAGCGCGACATGTTTTGCCAGGGGATCAGCAAATTGATTTTCCTCTCGTGGCAAGTGGAAGTAGTCGACTTGGTCGAAGAATTCGGCCTCTTGACTAATCTTCGCTTGGTAGGGAGCTAAGGCATGTCTTTTCCAGTTCGGTATACCTCGTCTCGTACTCAATGAACTTTTTGCTGATGTAGTAGATGGCTCGCTCCTCGTTGCCAACTGTTTGTGCTAGCATTGCTCCCATGGCTGTGTTGGTAACAGTCAGGTATAGGGATAGAGGAATCCCCGGTTGAGGTGGCATGAGGACAGGAGGTTTGGATAGGATTTCCTTTATCCAGTCGAAGGCTTTCTGACAGTCGCCGTCCCAATCGGTGTGATCGGAGGCGTGAAGCTTCTTGAATATCGGTTCACAGATCATAGTGAGCTTGGCAATGAACCGGCTGATGTATTGAACCTGACCGAGAAATCCCCGAATCTCCTTCTCGTTCCTAGGCCGAGGCATTTGTTGAAGGGCTTTGATTTTGGTTGGATCAATCTCAATGCCTCTTTCGCTGACGACATGTCCCAAGAGTTTTCCGGAGGTGACCCCGAATGCACATTTCTGAGGATTTAGTCTCATGTTATATTTCCGCAGACGAGCGATGAATTTCCGAAGGGTATTGATGTGGCCGTCCCGTTCTTTTGATTTGACGATCATGTCATCGACATATACCTCTACCTCCTTGTGCATCATAACATGTAGGAGAGTGGTAGCGGTTCTTTGATAGCTTGCTCCGGCGTTGATGAGGCCGAAAGGCATGACCGTGTAGCAATATGTACCCCACTGTGTAGTGAATGCGGTTTTGTGCATGTCTTCCTCAGCAATTTTAATCTGGTTGTACCCGGCATACCCGTCCATGAATGATAGGAGAGCATGCTCGGCAGTGTTGTCCACCAGAACGTCAACATGTGGCAAAGGGAAGTCGTCCTTTGGACTTGCATTGTTCAGATCCCTGAAGTCGACGCAAACCCGAATTCTCCTGACTTTCTTTGGTACAGGAACAATGTTGGCCACCCAATCGCCATGGACCCTCAATCTCTTGATGCCAAGTGTGATGCCAAGCAGAGTCGCCAATCTGTGGGCATGGGCCACGTCCCGGCCTGTGGATTTGGGGCCACCTACCGGTCCTTAGTCACAGGCCACCTGCACGCCAAGCCGATCTGTTGGACATGCAGCGGTCTTTTGAAAGCCACGCTCGGCGGCGTAAAAATGCTTTCGACTGGATCGTTTTAGATCGGTCGATTTCGTCTCGGTAAGGGTCTTGAAACGATTAGAGATGTTCGTAGTCGCCACCAAGCATTTGTGGGATGCCTGGAACCCGTTCGAATTCCACTTTATACCTCGGTCAAATCGAAGCACAAATCAGCGTTTGACATAGGTACTAAAGATAAGGAAATCGTCCCTCTTTAGCATCCTATCTCTAGAATGACTCTCGTACGCCCTAGATAAGGTCGTCCACTATCCAAAGTTCCTGAGTAAGAGGTGAAGGTACGTATTGGGAAGCCCTTTAATCAGACACCCAATCCCGCCCGCGTTTAGCGGCCTCTACTGATCGATCTTGGTTTGTTGAATGCAAAAGTTTATAAAACGGTTTAAATGCATGAATGCGCATACAATAATTTAAACCTAACATGTGAGAGCCTTCTAAGTCGGTTTGATTTAATCCAAGTATCAAGTATAAGTTGTCGAGTTGGATTAATGATTGATTTGCATGTAAGACGGAAATTAAACATCCATTTACCGTATTAGGTTTAGGGTGCATAACATGATCCATTTGTCTTAGTATGGCATTTTGTAAATATGGTTTGAATAGTCATCTGATCCGTCCTATATCCGGGTTAACCAGAGTCGGGATTGTCCTAGACTAATGCTGGAAGGGAACAGGCCCTGTACCAGACGACTATAAGAGGCGCGAGCCAGCCGGCGGTGTAAGGAGCCTCCCTCTGGTTTTGAAAATGAGAAAGAAAAGGCCTGCTTGAGGCGCGGGTTAGCCAACGGTTGTATGCCGTGTTCTGACTGTTTAGAAAACGTTATAAAACGTGTTAAAAATGGGTTTTTGAACCCGGTTTGATTTTGAAAGGGTCGTTTAGACCGCATTGTTGATTTGAAGAACTAGACTCGAATAATCATCATTACTTGATAATATTCGGTGTCGGGTTCGATTTGGCAAACTTGACATGAATAGTTTTGAAAAATGATTATGGACTAATTGTTTTAAGTCCATTTTGAATGTAATTAGTCGATACTCATCATCGTACCCGGGTTAAAATCCGGCGTGGTATGTAGAACCAAGGATGATTTTGTGTTGGTGACTAATATGTTTGTTTGAAAATGTGAGGAAATGAAATAAAATGTTTTAAAATACCTTTTAAATGTCATTAACCAAGTATTATCACCGAAACACGGATTTAACCGTCATGGTATGAAGAACCAAGGGTGAAAAATGTTTTATGGTTAAAACATGTGAAATTAAACAAAAGGTTTTCGAAAATACTTGAAATGGTAAAAACCGATTACAAATGTGAAAAATGGATTAAGGGAAATGACGAGAACAAACACGGTTGATCTCTGGTCTGAGTACCCCATTTAGGCGCGAGCCATTTGGCGACCTAAGGGGCTTCTGCCTAAGACCAAAAATCGGTTTTGGCTCGTTTATTCCATGTTTTGGTTCATGTTATGCATGTTTTAGCATGTTAGAGTCATGAAACAAATGAAAACATAATGAAAGAGGATTTTTACACTCTCATACTTACATGTTTGGTTATGACGAGTGAACGACGTAAGTGTAACAACTTGTTTGATCGGAAAAAACTCGGTTTAAAACCGTTTTTGGTAAGTAAAAGAGTGTTTTAAAAGTTTAGTGATGGTGTAGTGGTCGAAGTGGTCGGTCAAGTGATTTAATGCACGATGACGGTACCAAAAAATGTGTAAGGCTCGTGTTTACGATCGGTAGGTCGTAAATATACGTCGGATTGTGACTTAAGAAGTCGAGTCGAGAATTTTAAGGGAGAAAAGAGGGGGCGGACACTCGCGTAAATCCCAAATGGGTGGCATTTGAGGGGTATTTATAGGAGAATGAGTGGTTGTGTTAGTTTTGAGCGACGTGGCCACCTGGGCTGCTCAAAGAGGCGCGAGCCACGTCGCGGGTCTTCGAGCTGTGTTGTCGCTTTCACAACAAACGCAATCATGATTTGTTCTATCCTAGGTTTTGTAGTCACATGTTTGGTACTTGACCAACATGAATTCGGGAAAACTTAGCATAGAAGGCTTTGAGATATTTTGTTTTTGTGTTTGACTCGGTTTGACTCGTTGTTGGAGTCGGGATTTGAATTTTCGAGTAGGTTTTTGGTCCGGTGTCGGTTTTGACTCTAGTTAGTGTCATCGCGACCCCGTCGTCATGCATTAAACACTCCAGGCATTTTTGAAATATTTTGAAATGTTTTGTTTTCGAAATCGTTTTAAGTTTTCCGACGTAAAGTTGTACACAAACTGTCGATCAAACGCAGCGATCCCAAAACATGTTGTAGTCCGATAATCATCGGGTGTTTGTTGGAGTTTCAGCAGATACTGGGTATCTACACCTACTCAAGACCCTCTCTTAAGTTTCACATTATCTTAGGATTGCAAGACTCTACAAAACTCAAGACATGTATTGAATACATTCCTTCTAATTGAAGAAGTTGGTTTTAGAATCACTCGCTATATATCTCATAATGAAACACAATCCCTAAGAAGATCCTAATAGACTTAAGCATTTCAACTAGTGCAAAACCCTTTGCTACCAATCAAGCTTTGATTTCTAACAATTCACTTGGAATTTATTTCGGATTTTCATGGCTCTAAGCCTTGTATTGAGTTGTGAGTTAAACACTCTCATGTAAGTCATATGTTCATTACTTTCCAGAAGTAATCAACTTGAATCAAACAATTTCTTTGTAAGTTACAAGCTATTTACTTTCTAAAAGTAACACTAATTCATCATCTTCAACAAGTGATGACTTTAAACTCCTAGGTTTTGAAGAAACAACGTTTTACACAAAACGTCTCCTGTAGCCAAGAAAGACCAGTTTCTTGCGACATAACATTCTTTGTGGCTCTTGAATAAATTCTCCCACTTTGTCTTCAAGAAATAAACTTTTATTCTAGAAAGACAGCTTCACGAGCCACAATCCCGTTGTACTGATTGATGAGTGAGAAATAAATTTTCCATGATCCGGATACCTGATTGATGATGAGTGAGGAATCGCCATGGACCCTCAATCTCTTGATGCCAAGTGTGATGGCTGCCTGTAGGCCGATGAGATATGCGTCATATTCAGCGGCATTGTTGGTGACGGCGAAGTCTAGCTTGAATGAGATCGGAATGTGTTATCCCTCTGGTGATATTAGAAGGATTCCTACCCCGAAGCCTCTCAGATTAGATGCACCATCAAAGTATAGGTCCCATGCGTCGGAGTCGACATAAAGGATGTCTTCGTCAGGAAGTGACCATGTGTCGGTCGTAGGATCCTTGTTGACGGGATTTTCTGTTAGGAAATCGGCAACTGCTCTTCCCTTAATAACCTTGAGGGGTACAAACTTGAGGTCAAACTCGGACAGCATGGGTGTCCATCTAGACAGCCTTCCGTTTAGTATGGGTTTTTCGAAGATGTATTTAACCGGGTCCATCTTGGAGTAGATGTGGACCGTGTAGCTGAGCATGTAATGCCGCAGCTTCTTTATTGACCATACTAGGGTAAGGCATGTCTTTTCCAGTTCGGTATACCTCGTCTCGTACTCAATGAACTTTTTGCTGATGTAGTAGATGGCTCGCTCCTCGTTGCCAACTGTTTGTGCTAGCATTGCTCCCATGGCTGTGTTGGTAACAGTCAGGTATAGGGATAGAGGAATCCCCGGTTGAGGTGGCATGAGGACATGAGGTTTGGATAGGATTTCCTTTATCCAGTCGAAGGCTTTCTGACAGTCGTCGTCCCAATCGGTGTGATCGGAGGCGCGAAGCTTCTTGAATATCGGTTCACAGATCATAGTGAGCTTGGCAATGAACCGGCTGATGTATTGAACCTGACCGAGAAATCCCCGAATCTCCTTCTCGTTCCTAGTCCGAGGCATTTGTTGAAGGGCTTTGATTTTGGTTGGATCAATCTCAATGCCTCTTTCACTGACGACATGTCCCAAGAGTTTTCCGGAGGTGACCCCGAATGCACATTTATGAGGATTTAGTCTCATGTTATATTTCCGCAGACGAGCGATGAATTTCCGAAAGGCATTGATTTGGCCGTCCCGTTCTTTTGATTTGACGATCATGTCATCGACATATACCTCTACCTCCTTGTGCATCATATCATGTAGGAGAGTGGTAGCGGTTCTTTGATAGCTTGCTCCGGCGTTGATGAGGCCGAAAGGCATGACCGTGTAGCAATATGTACCCCACTGTGTAGTGAACGCGGTTTTGTGCATGTCTTCCTCAGCCATTTTAATCTGGTTGTACCCGGCATACCCGTCCATGAATGATAGGAGAGCATGCTCGGCAGTGTTGTCCACCAGAACGTCAACATGTGGCAAAGGGAAGTCGTCCTTTGGACTTGCATTGTTCAGATCCCTGAAGTCGACGCAAACCCGAATTCTCCTGACTTTCTTTGGTACAGGAACAATGTTGGCCACCCAATCAGAGTATTCAGACACTTTGATGAACCCAGCCTTGAACTGTTTGTCCACTTATTCCTTGATTTTTAGGGCCCATTCAAGACGCATCCGGCGTAGCTTCTGTTTCACAGGTTTAGCCCCGGGTTTAATGGGTATCCGGTGCTCTGCAATTTCTCTGTCAATCCCAGGCATATCTCTGTAAGACCAGGCGAATACGTCATTGTATTCGTGAAGGAGGTCAATGAACTGTTGTCTTTCCGAGGGGTCTAGGGTTGTCCCTATCCTATGTTCTTGAGGTGTATTATCGGTTCCTACATTAATAGGCCCGGTTTCCTCAATGATGAGGGTTCTGGTTTCCCGCTTGTCAAGTTCTCTGGCTAAGTGAGGTGAGTAGTCACTCAAGTCAAATTCCTCATAATCATTCAGAATTGCATTGTAGTTAAATTGAGACGAGTCATAAGCAAACTTAGCGTTCATTAAGTTGACACGAGCGAAAAGCTCGGAAAGGACAGACATCTCGTGGTCAGTCAGAGGCGACACGACAGAGGAAGTGGCCCCTGGAACAGGCTTTAGGTTGTCACCTTTAACGGAGTGGGGGTGACCCTAGTAAACTCAGCCTCTGAATCAGCCACGACTTTGCGATAAAACAGCGGGAAGGGGACCTTGACTCGGACATCAGGAGTGTTAGGAGCTATGACAGACTCTGACTCCGACTCAGACTCAGACTCGGATCCTTCTTCACTTCCCTCCTTGAACATAGGGCCTTCTCCAAATGTTATCTTGAGAATGCGGCCGTGGCGATCGGTCCACCTGATGGTTTTCCTCCAGCCTTGGGTAGCCTTCTCAGGGTCAGTATCGGAGATCAAGGCGGTTGGATTAAACTTTTTGTCTTTCAGGGCGATGTTGATGATGTCCTCATAGTCGAGGTGTTTGATGTTATCTTCCCCGAAGAGGAGTGTGACAGCTTGTTCGTCAAGGCATGGTGACGGTTTGGACTCAGTTGATGCAGCTTCGATGTTGTCGGGAATAAAGTAATAGTCCTGGAAGACTTCCACGCCCGGGTATCTAGCCCTTGCCACAGAGTCATAGATCGGCTCTGGAAAGCCATGGTAGAGTTCGGACTCTCCCTCGGGGACAAAGTATCCGTTGAGAGTCAGGTGGTATGGACGGAGGATGACTCCGTGCTTCTTGCGTTTTCGGATTAAGAGGTTCATCTCCTGGATGTCTTTGTCAGTAGGTTCGTATCCCAGCCCAAAGGGAATGTTGGGGACCTTAGCCTGTTTCAAGGGAGGCAATGGGTCCTTTAGTGGATTAAGCGGCAAACCCGGGAAATAACCTTGACGCGTCCCAGCCCAATGGTTCGTATCCCAGCCCAAAGGGAATGTTGATCGTGAGGGTTGTGAACGGGTCACACTCAGAGGTTGCAGGTTCATCAGTTATGGCGTTTACGGCTTGGAAACCCCACATTTCATTGTCCTCCTCCTCAATGGCTTGGGAGGCTACCCCTCTTCTCATAACTGCTTTGATTGGGGAAGCGGAGATCATGATCGTTTTCCCGTTGAAGGGGACCCTAATATTTTGGTGGAGCGTTGATGTGACCGCCTTGACGGCGTGAATCCAGGGACTTCCCAGGAGCATGTTGAAGGACGCGTCGATGTCGACCACTTGAAAACTGGTTTGTCTTTCTAAGGGTCCGGTTGCGACGGTCAAAGTGACTAGCCCAGCGACCTTGCGATGAGTGCCGTCGTAGGCGCGTACTCCTTGATTCGTTGGGATTAAATCAGATTCCTTGATACCCAGCCTGTGGGTAGTCTTGAGAGGAATGACATTCACGGCGGAACCGTCATCCACGAGGACCATTGGTATATTCTTTTGAAGGCATTGTACGGTGATGTACAAGGCCAGGTTATGATTGGCTCCGAACAGGGGGATATCCTCGTCGGAGAAGACGACCGGGTTACTCAGATCAGGGGCGTCTCTCGTCATGTGTGCCACTATTTCTTTTGGGGAAGAGGTGGAGGGCACGGTTAATTTTCCCAAGGCCTGCAGCAAGGCCTGTCGGTGCTCAAAAGACATTGTGATCAATTGCCAAATTGAGATTTCGGCCTTTGCTTTCTGGAGCTGTCTCAGGATTGAGTTCTCGGGGGCCTTTGGTTGAGTGTCCAGCTCTGGGACGATTTGGTCATTCGTTGTTGGAACGACCGCTGGGTTGCTCGGATTCTGATAGGGACGTCCGGACCGGGCGAGGTGTCCGATTTCCTTCGTCCGCTTTTCCTTCCCTGGGATGACATAGACATCCTCAACATCGTCCCGCCATATGCCGTTAATTTCAGGGTCTCGAGGATACCTTGGAGGGGTATTCCTCGGTGGGTAGTTCTTGTGGGGAATATTTTTGTGGGGGCGATTTTTATGGGGGTAGTTATTTTGAGGGTAGCTATTTTGAGGGTGATTTTCGTGAGGTCTATGCCAGAATGGTCGCGGGAGCAATCCATCCTGGGGTGGGTAGTTTTGAATGCTTGGGGAATTCTCCCTCGGACGTGGTGTTGGGGGATTGAAGATGAGTCGACGGTAGGCGTCGTCGAGCCGGGTGATTCTCTCTGAGAGGCTGGCTATGGCCTCCTCAACTTGCTGAAACATTGTGAGCATGGAGGCAGCACTAAACACGAACACTCCGTCTGAAGGATCCTTTTCCAGAACATTCACCTCGTCGTCAATTGGCAAGATGAGATGAGAGAAGTCAAGGGTCGGCTCATCGTCAGAGATGGCGTGAATCCCAAGGGGATTCGTTTTGTTGTTCGGCTTAGATGGTGGGGGTATAGGCAAATCTCCCTTCTCAATCATGTCTTGAATGAGGTGCTTGAGTTTGAAACAATTTTTGGTATCATGCCCTTTCCCCCGATGATACTGGCAGTAGGCGTTGGGGTTCCAAAATCGGGACTTCTTGGCATCGGTCGGATCCGGGGTGGGCCCGATCGGTTGTAGCTTCCCTTGGTCCATGAGCCTTTTCAAGGCACTTTCATAAGTCGACCCTATGTTGGTGAACACTCTCTGGGGGCGCTCGATTTTCTTGGCAGATGGTTCAACGAGGTTGACCTCATCAATCTTGTTTGTATGACCGTAAGGGCGAGATCCGGTTGAGGTGGATCCCTGATAACCCCTGCCAGTGGTCTTTGCTAAGACACCCATTCGGAGGTCGTCCTTAATACGTGTCCCCAGAATCATCAGATCTTGGAAAGTTTTGATATTCTGATACCTCAGTAGGTTGGCATAAACCGGGCGGAGATTGTTGACAAACTTTTCCACCAGAGTTGATTCACTCGGCTTACTGACCAACTGAGTACTCACCCTCCTCCAACGGGTTAGAAACTCAGTGAATCCTTCCTTGTCGTTTTAGGTTAGCACCTCGAGAGTACGGGTGTTGGCCTGGATTTCGAAGTTGTTGGCATACTGTTTGGCAAACTCAACTGCGATCTCATCCCAAGTGGTAAGGTTTTTCGGGTCCAAGGAGTAGTACCATTGGCGAGGAATCGGCTCCAGAGAGGATGGGAAGATCCGGGTAAAGAGCTCCTGTTTGACCCCCTTGATGGCCATGTAGTTTTTGAAAGCACGGATGTGGTTGAGTGGGTCATCCACTCCCTTGAACTTAGGCACATCAGTCAGGGTGAAGTTGTCAGGTAACTGGTCCCCAATAGGTTCGAACCTTCGGTTATTTTCAAGGTGGATATTGTTACCCCGGGCTAGGAGCTGTTCTTCCAAGAGTTTCAGCCTCTTCTCAGTTTTAGCCATAGGTGGGGTAGTATGTTCCCCAATTTCCTTGTTCTCGAGAGCGTAGATACGGGTCTCGACGCGATCCAGAGTGACCTTAAGAACGGTAAGCAGGCTGGCTAGCTGATCAGTTGTGACATCTCTGTTGTTATCATTGTTGTTGTGGTTGACAGACTAAGTTGAAGACGGGGCCATGGCTCTGAGGCAGAAAAACGGCTCACATTACAACTCAATCCGACACGGTTCCAAGACTGAACGCAGGCAACACAGAGGACGAGACAAAGATCGACTCAACAAGATGTGGTGACCGTGTGTGGTCCCTCGGTGCTGACTCGATTTATGACGTGACGGTGTTGACCGAACCTTTGACACGAGTCCAACATGACGGCGTGACGCCATTGGACGGGTCTCGTGGTGAGACGACTCATAAGTAAAGACCCATAAGTACGTTTGCTTTGACTCGATAGACACGAGGCGGAATTGGAATGGTGGACTGAAGTTTTCGAAAATAGGAATTTTCAAAAAGATTCATTTGTCGCTTTGATGGACGGCTTCCGAAGATAAAGATCTCCGCAAGCCGATCAGTTGAAAGGGGTTGTCTTAAGTTTATTTCCAAAGACGGTTTGAGTTTGAGTCGGCTCGGAAAACAGTGTGTTGCTTCCCAAGACGGTTTTGAAATTCAAAATTGTATGTTTTGAAAATCGAGTTTGAAATGTTTGAAAAGGTCTCGGGGACGGTGCATGGTCCTCGGGATCCGAAAGTGTCTCGAGAAAAGGGTGTGTGCTTTTCTCGGGTTTTGAAAGAGCCATTGTCGGCGCGAAACAGGTTAAAATCCGTGTCTAGACGCGGCGATTATAACGGCGTAAAAAGGTGATTTGAAACAGTTATAAAAAATCGGGTTTGAAAATCGTCATTATGACGGCCTAGAAAGGCGTGTTGAAATGGTTATACAAAACCGGGTTTTGAAAATTTTCATTACGACGGCATAGAAAGGCCTGTTGAAATGGTTATACAAAACCGGGTTTGAAAATCGTCAATATGACAGCCTAGAAAGGCGTGTTAAAATGGTTATACAAAACCGGGTTTGAAAATCGTCATTATGACAGCCTAGAAAGGCGTGTTGAAATGGTTATACAAAACCGGGTTTGAAAATCGTCATTATGACGGCCTAGAAAGGCGTGTTGAAATGGTTATACAAAACCGGGTTTGAAAATCGTCATTATGACGGCCTAGAAAGGCGTGCATCGGTCGGCGAAAGACCGAGGTTTGAAATGGGCATTATAACGGCGCAAAAAGGGTGTTTTTGAAAGTTTGAAAATGACACAGAAGGACTTATGATCAGATAGCACATAAGCACTCACAGTTCATTATATTATGCATCATGCTGACACGAGTTTTGGCTTAAAAGGGTGGGTAACACACCAAGCAATCAAACCCCGATTTGCGAGAGGGATACCAATCCAAACAAAATGTGTAAGGAGGGTGCCCTAGCCTCGTGCTCGAAAGTGATGAAAGCTCTTTGACGAAACAGAAACGTGTAACGTCAATGTTATGCTTGACTCAATCAGGATTCGAAACGCGGGGATGAGAAAACTCACGCCGACGGGACGAGCCAATTGGTCGAAAAGGGTTAGGTTGTGGGCCCGGACAAGGAACCCGACCATGACCGTAATATCAATTAATGCATTCCAACCAAGACCTCGTTCGAGTCTCACCATCTAGGGATCACAAAGACGTAAGTGTCATAGTTGTCCCCAGCGGAGTCGCCAATCTGTGGGCATGGGCCACGTCCCGGCCTGTGGATTTGGGGCCACCTACCGGTCCTTAGTCACGGGCCACCTGCACGCCAAGCCGATCTGTTGGACATGCAGCGGTCTTTTGAAAGCCACGCTCGGCGGCGTAAAAATGCTTTCGACCGG
The DNA here is from genome assembly GCF_048544455.1 of Silene latifolia. Classification (NCBI taxonomy): domain Eukaryota; kingdom Viridiplantae; phylum Streptophyta; class Magnoliopsida; order Caryophyllales; family Caryophyllaceae; genus Silene; species Silene latifolia. Next base: position 477,763,301 of record NC_133538.1, on the reverse strand, counting down.
ATCGTTTTAGATCGGTCGATTTCGTCTCGGTAAGGGTCTTGAAACGATTAGAGATGTTCGGAGTCGCCACCAAGCATTTGTGGGATGCCTGGAACCCGTTCGAATTCCACTTTATACCTCGGTCAAATCGAAGCACAAATCAGCGTTTGACATAGGTACTAAAGATAAGGAAATCGTCCCTCTTTAGCATCCTATCTCTAGAATGACTCTCGTACGCCCTAGATAAGGTCGTCCACTATCCAAATTTTCTGAGTAAGAGGTGAAGGTACGTATTGGGAAGCCCTTTAACCAGACACCCAATCCCGCCCGCGTTTAGCGGCCTCTACTGATCGATCTTGGTTGATTGAATGCAAAAGTTGATAAAACGGTTTAAATGCATGAATGCGCATACAATAATTTAAACCTAACATGTGAGAGCCTTCTGAGTCGCTTTGATTTAATCCAAGTATCAAGTATAAGTTGTCGAGTTGGATTAATGATTGATTTGCATGTAAGACGGAAATTAAACATCCATTTACCGTATTAGGTTTAGGGTGCATAACATGATCCATTTGTCTTAGTATGGCATTTTGCAAATATGGTTTGAATAGTCATCTGATCTGTCCTATATCCGGGTTAACCAGAGTCGGGATTGTCCTAGACTAATGCTGGAAGGGAACAGGCCCTGTACCAGACGGCTATAAGAGGCGCGAGCCAGCCGGCGGTGTAAGGAGTCTCCCTCTGGTTTTGAAAATGAGAAAGAAAAGGCCTGCTTGAGGCGCGGGTTAGCCAACGGTTGTATGCCGTGTTCTGACTGTTTAGAAAACGTTATAAAACGTGTTAAAAATGGGTTTTTGAACCCGGTTTGATTTTGAAAGGGTCGTTTAGACCGCATTGTTGATTTGAAGAACTAGACTCGAATAATCATCATTACTTGATAATATTCGGTGTCGGGTTCGATTTGGCAAACTTGACATGAATAGTTTTGAAAAATGATTATGGACTAATTGTTTTAAGTCCATTTTGAATGTAATTAATCGATACTCATCATCGTACCCGGGTTAAAATCCGGCGTGGTATGTAGAACCAAGGATGATTTTGTGTTGGTGACTAATATGTTTGTTTGAAAATGTGAGGAAATTAAATAAAATGTTTTAAAATACCTTTTAAATGTCATTAACCAAGTATTATCACTGAAACACGGAATTAACCGTCATGGTATGAAGAACCAAGGGTGAAAAATGTTTTATGGTTAAAACATGTGTAATTAAACAAAAGGGTTTCGAAAATACTTGAAATGGTAAAAACCGATTACAAATGTGAAAAATGGATTAAGGGAAATGACGAGAACAAACACGGTTGATCTCTGGTCTGAGTACCCCATTTAGGCGCGAGCCATTTGGCGACCTAAAGGGCTTCTGCCTAAGACCAAAAATCGGTTATGGCTCGTTTATTCCATGTTTTGGTTCATGTTATGCATGTTTTAGCATGTTAGAGTCATGAAACAAATGAAAACATAATGAAAGAGGATTTTTACACCCTCATACTTACATGTTTGGTTATGACGAGTGAACGACGTAAGTGTAACAACTTGTTTGATCGGAAAAAACTCTGTTTAAAACCGTTTTTGGTAAGTAAAAGAGTGTTTTAAAAGTTTAGTGATGGTGTAGTGGTCGAAGTGGTCGGTCAAGTGATTTAATGCACGATGACGGTACCAAACAATGTGTAAGGCTCGTGTTTACGATCGGTAGGTCATAAATACGCGTCGGATTGTGACTTAAGAAGTCGAGTCGAGAATTTTAAGGGAGAAAAGAGGGGGCGAACACTCGCGTAAATCCCAAATGGGTGGCATTTGAGGGGTATTTATAGGAGAATGAGTGGTTGTGTGAGTTTTGAGCGACGTGGCCACCTGGGCTGCTCAAAGAGGCGCGAGCCACGTCGCGGGTCTTCGAGCTGTGTTGTCGCTTTCACAACAAACGCAATCATGATTTGTTCTATCCTAGGTTTTGTAGTCACATGTTTGGTACTTGACCAACATGAATCCGGGAAAACTTAGCATAGAAGGCTTTGAGATATTTTGTTTTTGTGTTTGACTCGGTTTGACTCGTTGTTGGAGTCGGGATTTGAATTTTCGAGTAGGTTTTTGGTCCGGTGTCGGTTTTGACTCTAGTTAGTGTCATCGCGACCCTGTCGTCATGCATTAAACACTCCAGGTATTTTTGAAATATTTTGAAATGTTTTGTTTTCGAAATCGTTTTAAGTTTTCCGACGTAAAGTTGTACACAAACTGTCGATCAAACGCTGTGATCCCAAAATATGTTGTAGTCCGATAATCATCGGGTGTTTGTTGGAGTTTTAGCAGATACTAGGTATCTACACCTACTCAAGACCCTCTCTTAAGTTTCATATTATCTTAGGATTGCAAGACTCTACAAAACTCAAGACATGTATTGAATACATTCCTTCTAATTGAAGAAATGGGTTTTAGAATCACTCGCTATATATCTCATAATGAAACACAATCCCTAAGAAGATCCTAATAGACTTAAGCATTTCAACTAGTGCAAAGCCCTTTGCTACCAATCAAGCTTTGATTTCTAACAATTCACTTGGAATTTATTTCGGATTTTCATGGCTCTAAGCCTTGTATTGAGTTGTGAGTTAAACACTCTCATGTAAGTCATATGTTCATTACTTTCCAGAAGTAATCAACTTGAATCAAACAATTTCTTCGTAAGTTACAAGCTATTTACTTTCTAAAAGTAACACTAATTCATCATCTTCAACAAGTGATGACTTTAACCTCCTAGGTTTTGAAGAAACAACGTTTTACACAAAACGTCTCATGTAGCCAAGAAAGACCAGTTTCGTGCGACATAACATTCTTTGTGGCTCTTGAATAAATTCTCCCACTTTGTCTTCAAGAAATAAACTTTTATTCTAGAAAGACAGCTTCACGAGCCACAATCCCGTTGTACTCGTGATTATAGTAAGGAAAAATGAGCATTTGTTTCTTTTGAAAAACTTACAAACATGGTACCCTACCATTTCATATCTCATATGATTCGTTTTAGATTTAGTGGCAAAATAATTTAGACAAAATGATAAAATCCCCAAAAGGATCAAGTAACTCAAAGTAACTTGATTGAAGTCCAAACCATATCGAATAGCGTTTGATTTCTTTATCCAACCACACATTATCCCATAATGCGTGCTAAGAGAGATTAATTTGTGATACTATATCACATTTCCTTTGGCTTATATCAAAGTTTTCACTTTGATAATCCCATCACGACTAAATCGTGATTCTTTAAACTCTTTGAACTTCTTCAATGATTTCTCTATTTACCTTATTAAATGAACACATTAGTGCCAACCTAAATCGTTGGTAAAAGAAAATGATCAACCTATTTTGGATCAATGATTTACAACCTCGATCTCTATTTCAACCAAAAGACACGAGACATCTTGCTTTGAATACAAGATACGCATATACCATAAGATCTAATGGTTTCAAGAGTACTCATTAACTCTTTGCGTTCATCATTCCAGAATCTAAGGTTTAATCTTGGGTTACCAATTTGAGTCTTACATCATCTTCATGATATATCATTCTAGTTGGTTTTAGAATATAATCACCTTGATAATGGGCTAGCCATACATCAAATCATGGGGTATAGGGTCACAAAAGTGAAACCTCTTTTGTATCTTAACAAGTTTATATTCTTATTTAGAGTTTATGCACTTAATAGTCACAATTAAGTACAACTCTAAACCCAAAAACTAGATTGAGTACACAATGACTCTATCTCTCGACATTATTTGATGCTAGTCGTCATATTATAATCATCTTATGTATCGAATACAATGATGAAAACCTTCACTGGTTTCTAATATTGACGAAGTAGTACTAGCAAAATTTATGTTAATCAAATAAACATTTAAAGAAGAAGGTCCCATTAGATGTCCCACAACTAACTTGCTGATTCTTCAATAATTTGGGGTAGTTTCCTTTCTAGCGTCCAACAATTAAGACAATGGAAACTTTATCGGTTGGGATTGATAGGTTTAGTATCGTTATTCTCAATAACTTTACTTTTAACATTACCTTCTATCAATTCCATTCTAATTTTACTTCTTTAAAACCTTATCCTTTTCTTAACGGTTTAAGAGAATGCTCCCTATCATTTCAATGAGTCTTTGCCAAGAGAAGCAAAATTGAAATTCATGAAGACTACTCTTCATTCGTTTGTTTAGTCTTAAAACTTTCATTGAAGTGGTTGCGGTATTTTGGTCAATTTTGATTTCAAATAACTCTAGTTACCAAAATGATATAGCGTTTCAAAGTACTTAACTTAATTAAGCATATGAGAAACAATTCATTGTTAGTAGATATGTTAGTCAAGAATCAAAAACCCTTTTGATCACGAATAACTTTTATCTATACTCTTCACAAGAGATCCTTAGCAATGGTTCATATGAGGTTTTAGAAGCAAATTCATATTTGTCTTTAGTTACGATGTTTTAAAGGAGATTTGAACTAAAATCGAAATGATATCGTATATGAATTGTGGTAAAGAAATAGTACATATGATAACGGAATAGTGGAAAACTTAACATTTATCGTTTTATTAATACTTGTAAATAACAAGTAAAACATTTACATAGTGACCTCTACCCAACTATGATAAATGATTCCAAGATCCAAATTCATATTAACTTGGGGCACGGTGTGCCGAAATACCCTTTATTAATATAACTCGGTGGATTAACTCTTTAATCGATTCTACTTTTAGAACTCTTGGTCGATAAAATTACATTAATATTTATCTTTAGCCCGAAACACATCCGGAAATCGTCGTGAATCCATTCGTTGAGTTCAACCCAAATTTCGAATAAATGTTTCCATGATCCAAACTCATATCAACTTAGGGCACGGTGTGCCGAAATACCCTTCATTTGAAGGAAAAGTAGATCTATATACTAACATATTCATATATGTTTTAATCTAATTTGTCATAAAATTAATTGGTGATCTTATGCATGCAAACTATTAAACAATATAAAGAAGAAATCTTTATCTTACATTGGAATATTGGTTTATTAGGGCACAAGAGAGATTTCCTTCTCTCTTGTTCTTGTGCTTTCCTCAATGGATGAACAAAGATCCAAGTATAGGATCTCTCCCAAAGTTTAATACCCAAAGCACACTCTTAATAAAATTAATATTATGAATACTAGTACAATATTAATTTTTGTGGAAAAATTGACCCAATATATTTGGTTTTTATCTCCTAAAACCGGTTAGGAGAAAGAGGAGGAAGAAGAAAATATTTTATCTCTCTAAAATATTATATGATGAATGATGAATGAATGAAAAAAATATCTAATATATTATCATGTGTATATCTTAAATTATAAGGCAAAACCCTTGGTTTTGCCCTTGTCCAAAACCGGGTAAGAGGAAGGGAGAGGAGCCAATGCATGCTTGAGTTTGTTTTCACAATGACAACTAGTATGCATGGCTAGTTTAGTAGGTAATCATGGTGCTTACCACTAACAAAATCAACTTAATTTTTGCCTAATCCACCTCTTCATTTCGGCACACATAGAAAATATGGACTCCAAATTATCTTTGTCAAAATGTCAATTTGTCTTATGTCTCATGTCATATGTTAACATAAATTTGTTATGTATTTTTAACATATTAAAAATCAACGTACTAATAAAAATACGTCATATACAAAAATCGACTTAGTAATTCATAATTACTCGTATCAAAATATTTTACCAATTATAAATCACAATAATTTGTATTTATAATAATTCATTCAATTTCAATTGTTTCTTTAAACAATAATTTCATCTAAGTAATGAAACAATTCAATTACTCAGACCGTATCTCATTTAATCAAATTTCAATGAGACACGTAAATATTACTTCCAAAATCGTCCGTCAATTTTAAATATTTTAATTTACCCGTATCTTCATACGATCAATTAAATGATCAATTAAGAGTGTTGCCCTTTAGGTATGACCTAGGGGATCAACTGATCACCACCGTCTCACTACAGTAATGTCAAACTCTAGCCAGCCAATCATTACCGATATGTGTGGACCAGTTGACAGTAAAATATTACTTCCCAATTGTATTCTTTATAATGAGACTTAAACATGTGATCATCATGATCAACGGTTGTGATCGCATCATTGTCGGAGGACACATATTCCAACAATCTCCCACTTGTCCTCGACAAGTGTGTGTCACCAATTCTCTTGTCCTATTACTATCTCCCACTCAATGCAAGGTGTCTTTCAGGTCGTACTTGCAAGTGATCATATCGAGAGTGGTTTCCTCGATCTGGAGAATAACTGATTGACCGGATTTATCCACCATGGATACATTCCGAGCGTGGCCACGCATTTCCAGTTCATTACTCCTCGAGTGGCCCTGAGATATTGTTATAACCCTGACTAGGGGTGGACAATTCCTATCGCACTCATTCCCTTCAACTAGCCACAGCCATCATAACCCAAAATATGCCCATTTAACCCCATTTACGAAGGTCGTAGTAACATAAATCAAAGTTAATCTGAAACTGTGCCATCTTAGGCGAATAGTCTTTTGTCAAAAGAATCGACTCATTTGAATACTATTGTAGCTCTCGCCACGACCAGGCTATATAAATTTGCCAGAACTCCATAAGCGGTCATAAGGCCCGACAAAATGTTCCTAACAGTCCGCCTATGTGATCGACTTGTCATTCTCATATGACTTTATGGCACTTGAACTTGCCATCAATCGCATCACACTCTTGTCACTTCGAGACGTCACCTCATGTAAGTAACTATGGACAATTACAATGCTAATCCGTATTCACTTAAACGGGGTTCAATTGTCTCTACAACCCGTTGTATGTAACAAAGTATAAGGTGAGTTAATAATAACTCAAACGACAAATGTCGACATCACACTCGGGTAGTCAATACAAGATTACAACCTTGTGATGCATATCGTAAGTATGTAAACACTTGTTGATTTCAATAGAAGTTTAACATGTTACGTGTCCATGTGTTCAAACTTCTTAATCATATTATCCTTTACATTCATGTTATCACTCATAGCATGAACCTTACCAAGTACACATCAAGGTTCCCGACCTCGGTTTCGGTTCTTCATCTTGAAAGAACTTCCTTATCGATTATCACATAACGAACGAATTTGTGGTGAATGATATAACTTGTACTGATCAAGTGCTCCATCCACACACAATGCACTAGGTATATGTTTTGTAGATTCTTGCAACAATTTGTCAAGATGATTAGTCTAGCATTTCTCACAAGTCCTAGCATATTAGGAAAGATTAGTTTTGAGCAAACTTCTTATTCAACTAAGTATCTTTTCCAAACTTCTTATTTCTCCTTTTAGCTTGAAAGGCGTAGGATTCTCATAAATCCTTACATGTGCTCGGATTTTCATTAATATGTGCAACCTCTTGTCACATAACAGAGCATTCTATCAAACACCGAAATCGCTCATCGGATTCTACTCGAGAATTCATGACGTTTCTATTATGGCTTACCAATGAATCATCATGTTCTTATGCATATGATTCACCATTGGACATGTGCATGATTATTCTAATGGCGGAAACATTAGTTACTAATGATCATGAGATCAACCGTTCTTAGGTTCAATGAACGACCATGACTACTAATGGCAATTCCATTTTCATTTACATGAATAACCTATGTGTATGTTGATACGATGTGTATTTCTTAATACTAATCCAATATTTCTTGATGTAATTGGATTCATCATAGTCCATATTCATCCAGAATTGAAAACTCAAATATTTCTTTGTGAAAGAAGATATTAGCTTGTCATTCCTAATGAGTAATGAGTTGTAAACATTCAAAGGATGATAGCTCCCACTAAATTCCATGTTTTCACATGATAATTTCTAAACTCCCACTTAATTTCACATGTTTCGAAATTGATTACTCAATCAAAAACATTTCAAAAGTGGAATGTATGTTGCTTTGCAAAGTTATTGAGATGAAGCCATATATGTTCCCATCATATCCTTTCAAAAATTCTTATTTTGAAGAGGTCTCATCTTAACCTTATGGAAAGAGATTTTAATCTCTAATTCGTTCATGTCATAATGATACGTAGCAATGTCATTGTTTAAATAATATCTAATACACGTCCTTCAAAATATCCCTTTCAGAAGGAGGTTTAACCAATTCATTTTCATAATGTGGTTAAGCAATGACATTTGCGAGGTTAAAAACTTAGCTATTGAAGATATCGGTATATCAATCCTTGCAACTCGTTTATTACTAGTATGTTACTTTGATTCATTTAGGCTCTTAAGTAAATTTTGAAACTATTGGTCAAAATTTATCATAAACTAGTCAAAACTCTTGTTAAGACTTTACATTAGTCATTTTTCTTCCAGAACTTTCTTTTGGTCTCCTCGTGTAGTTATCTTGAGAAAATATTCCTTTGATTACTTCACTTGGTCTCTTTAGTCATATAGAACTATTTGTGACCATAGATCTCATCTATTGGGTATACTATATAAATAGATATACCTTCATTCAAATCATTCTCTCTTGCGTAGATCTCATTTACACAAGTACACAAACTTATCTTGGTGTGAGTTGTGTCCTCATTTTTCTCCCACTCTATCTTTAGAATAAATACACTATAGATTCAAAGATAGCATATGAGACACAAATAATGATTTTTTCCCTTTAGATATTTGGGGGTTCCCATTGCATCTAAAAGACTCTCTGCCCTTGAATGTGCAAAATTGGTTGATAGGGTTATTGAAAGGATTAGAGGTGTTGGGACGAGGAAATTGTCTTATGCAGGCAGATTGGTCCTTGTAAAATCAGTTCTGAGTACCTTACATTGCTATTGGGCAAGGATTTTCATTCTTCCTGCAAGTATCCTTAATAAAGTTGAAGCCTTATGTCGAAGCTTTCTCTGGCAAGGTAAGGAATCTGCTCATTCGCCTCCTTTGATTTCTTGGTCTACTTGGAAAGAAGGTGGATTGGGGATTATTGATTTGAGGAGGTGGAATAGAGCTGCATTGGGTAAGTATATCTGGTGGATCAGTCACAAAAAGGACCACTTGTGGGTCAAATGGGTGCACTCAATTTACATCAAAAATTCTGACTGGATGTCTTATACTCCTAAACCTTACTCTAGCTGGTCCTGGCGCAAAATTTGTGCTGTTAAGGATCTTTTGCAAGAGGGATTCCATGGACATTGGTGGCTTAAGGAGGGTAATGATTACTCCATTCAACAAGGCTATCGTTGGCTGGGTGAAGAGGAAGTACCAAAATGCTGGGCAAAGTTTGTTTGGAACAATATGTGTTTACCAAAGCATTGTTTCATTGGGTGGATTGCTGCAAATGAAAGACTACTCACTAATGATAGACTCAATCATTTCCATACTCACTCAGATTCTTTATGTTATCTCTGTGGATTGGTGGATGAAGATTATAGCCATCTCTTTTTTAACTGCAATTACAGCAAAAGGTGTGTGAAACTGCTATCTCTGTGTGTGGATATTATTATTCCCACTGTTGATGTCATTCAATGGTGGATTAAGTTGAGAATTCGAAGCTTACTAAAGAAGAAGATACTTGCAGCTCTCTTACAGGGACTAGTTTATAAAATATGGGAAGCTAGGAATCATTGTAGGATTGAGTTTGTAATAGCTAGTCCTGAGTTGTTCGTTTCACACGTAAGAAAGGAAGTGATGAGCAGGGTTGATTTCATATGCAACCCAGCTGATAGAGCACGTATTAGACAGTGGTTACACCAATAGTCTTTTTTGATTAGTGTGTTGTTGATGTAATTGGACGGTTCATTTGGTTATTAATATACTTACATTTTACCAAAAAAAAGAAGTATAAGGAGAACTATCTCATAGGTTGACTAATTGTTTTAGATTTCGTAAGTGTACTTGGTGATTAACATTCCTTTAAGAGAGTTCATAGACTCAAAATCACTTTTTAAATGATCATACACAAGCCTTAAGCATGTGGACATATAATGAATCCCGTCATTATATTTGTCTATTAGATCACTTTAAGTGAATAATCATATGTTTCTAAGAGCAAGCATTTAAATACGAATTTTAGAACAAAGGATAAAATGATAAAACGGGTGACTTGGGTTGCAAACCAAGCCACCATTATCCAAAATACAACCAATTATCCAAAATACCTTTCCATGTCGAACACGGAAACTTAAAGGTTCTAAAATCCAAAACATGAATAAAATAAGACAATAAAAAGCAAAGCTCCATGAAAGCTATTCCTAGCTTTTTGATGGTTTCTCATGTTTGCTTTTCTTTTCCCTTGTCTTTGCTTGGTGGAGACCCTATTTACAATAAAAAGGGAGATACATGATCACAACTTTGTATCACAATACCATAGTTGATTAGAAACATAAAAGAAAGGATAGTCATTTACCTACTGGAGTGATCTTTCCAGCCTTAATATCACCAAGGTATTTGGAACAATTTCTTTTCCAATGTCCAATACCATTACAATAATGGCATTTATCAAGAGGACCCTTCTTGATTTTTGAAGTGCTAGCATCATTAGCCTTAGCTTTGGTGAAAGTAGGAGCTTGTTTCTTACCCTTCCTCCCATTCTTCTTGAACTTCCCCTTGCTCTTAGTGCTTATGTTAAGCACATCCTTTGGTGGGTTCACATTTAACCCCATGTCCCTCTCGGCTTGTACAAGTAACTTGTGCAATTCTTCAAGAGACACATCCTTGTCTTGCATGTTAAAATTCACCCGGAATTGAACATACGCTTTGACTTTGAATAAGGAGTGTAGAATCCTATCTACAATGAGTTCTTTGTGTTGGAATATGTGTCCTCCGACAATAATGCGATCACGACTGTTGATCATGATGATCACATGTTTAAGTCTCATTATAAAGAATACAATTGGGAAGTATTTTTACTGTCAACTGATCAACATATATCGGTAATGATTGGCTGACTAGAGTTTGACATTGCTGTTGTGCGACGGTGGTGATCAGTTTATCCCCTAGGTCATACCTATAGGGAAACACTCTTAATTGATCATTTAGTTAATCGTATAACGTTACGAGTTAATTAAATTTATTGAAAATTGACGGACAATTTTGGAAGTAAAATTTACGTATCACATTGAAATTTGATTAAATGAGATACGGTCTGAGTAATCGAATTGTATTATTACTCAGATGAAATTATTGTTTAAAGAAACAATTAAAATTGAATGAATTATTATAAATACAATTTGTTGTGATTTATAATTGGTAAAATATTTTGGTACAAGTAATTATGAATTACTAAAGTCGATTTTTGTATATGACGTATTTTCATTAATACGTTGATTTTTAATATATTAAAAATACATAACAATTTTATGTTACATATGACATGTGACATATTGACAAATTTGACAAAAATAAAATGGGTTCCATTTTGTGAAGGTGCCGAAATAAGGAGGAGGTTTAGGCTAATATTGTGTTTGTTTAATTAGTGGAGAACACAATCATTTACCCTAATTATCTAGCCATGCAAACCTAGTTTACATTGTGAAGACAAACAAAGGCATGCATTGGCTCCCCTACCCTCCTCCTACCCGGTTTCTTGACAAAGAAAGGCAAGGGTTTTTGCCTTATATTTTTTATATAACAATACATAATTTTATTGTAAGAGATTATTCATTCATTCACCATCAATATTTTAGAGAGATAAAAAGATTTCTCCTTCCTCTTCTCCTCTCTTAAACCGGTTTTTAAGAGACAAAATAAAAATTATTTTGGGTCAATTTTACAAGATTAATATTGTACTAGTATTTATAATATTAATTTTAATTAAGAGAGTGCTTTGGGTATTAATCCTTGGGAGAGATCCTACACTTGGGTCTTTGTTCATCCAAAAGGAAAGCTCAAGAACAAGAGAGAAAGGTGATCTCTCTTGTGCCCATATTAACCGAATTTCCAATGTAAGAACAATGTTTCTTCTTTATTTTGTTTAATAGTTTGCATGCATAAGATCATTTGTTAATTTTATGACAAATTAAATTAATAACATATATGAATATGTAAGTATATAGATCTACTTTTCCTTCAATCGGTATCAAGAGCCATGGTTGTTTGCATGCAAATCGGTTAAAAGTTTTTCCGAGTTATAAAGATTAACATATAAAACTTGTATAATTTGTGTTGTTATGATATATCACGAAATTAATTTATGCATATTAAAATTTCTGGTCCTAAAATGTTTTTAGGATATTTTGGTTAATTTACGGATTTTTATTGTTCATATTATACAATAATGGCATTAAAATATGATTTTATGAGTAAAAATGTCATTTTCGGACTAAAATTAGCTATACATCGTATTTTCCAGTGATTTTTGGATATGTTGTCAAATATATTATTTTGAGATAACCTGTAAATTTTCATAATTTTTGGACTTCTTATGCTCGAAAAATGGATTTTTCATTATTAAATTCGGATTTAGGTGAAAAATAGGTTAATATGAGATAAATTTCGAATCTGGTGATAGAAATTTTGTATGTTGCCACATGCAATTTTACAAGATGTGTGTAAAATAATAGGCTATACTGAAGTCTTTTTGCATGATTTATGGATTTTTGAAAAAAAAAATAGCATGAATAATGACTTTATTAGTGAAATATTGATAAAACATACTCTATGACTAAAGAAAAACATTATATGTTGCATTTTATTATCTTTTTCAGATCTAAAATTGAAAAGTTGATGTATATAATTTTTCACATGTTTTTATGATTATTTTAGTTAAAACCGATAAATCGCAACATTGTTTTTCTGGAAAAATTTCGAAATTTTTAACCTAAGTTTTGAACATTATGAGTGTCATGGTATTTTTCCAGAATGTTCATGAGTTTAAATTTCAAATTTCAAATTTATTTGAAATTTTGTGATTTATTTGAAGTTTATAGCTTATTTTTGTATTTTTTGGTCCATTAATGAACAAATTTTAGGAATATGAGTTAATTATGGTCAAATAATTAGTGAAGACTAAATTTTGAGTCCTAAGAGGTTAGGGTAATTAACTTATGCATAAATATGAATTTATGTAATTTTTGTGATTATAAAATGTTGAAATCACGCAAATCCGTAAAAACCGAGAAATATACGTTATTGGCTAATTAAAGGCGATTTAGCATAAAATTGGGCATGTTCATACATATTATATTGCTGCATTTTCCTTATGATTGTCATAATTTAATTTATGTAATTTTTGAATTATGTAATTTTTACTTAGTATGGCCTTAGTTTTAATTGGTATTTCCCGAAATGTATGGGAATATCGATTCGGTTGTAATTTATTGTGATCTCGTATCACCGTTTTGTAATTTCATAGATTTATTTTATTTTAGTTACAAATGTATAATAGGAAATTATGTAATTTGGTATGTAATTTAATTTATCTCGGAGTTCCCCAACACGGAGTTCTTCAAGATGGCGATACATAAAGACGGTGTTACCTCGAGATGCGTGCCACAACCGAAGTTCAAGGGACCAATGGAGTTGGTTTCCGAATATGTAATAGTTAAATAGTTTTTCTATTTTAGGAAGGCCATACTAGGACTTATTTTATGTTTGCATTTTAATTATATGTCACATGCATCGCTAAATCGCCATAACTAAAACATGCATCTTCTTTCATCGAGTTTATCGACCGTGTCAATTAGAATTATCGTAGTTCACCGCTTTAGTTCACTTAAAACGTGATAGATAATAAATTGACATGACCTCTCGCTAAAACAATTAATTGAGACAATAGCCTTACCAAATAGTAGAAACCATGAAAACCTATTTCGCGAGGGAGTGCACTCGGCCCTACCGGGGTACAAACCTTGTTACGTAGGGAAAGTGGGTGATGAATGTTAATCCACCGAGTTCATGTTAATGAGGGTTTCATCGGCCATACCGTGCCCAAGTTGATGTGGATTTGAATCATGGACACATTTATTCGAAATTTGTATTGAACTCAACAAAAGGTTTTGGATAAGGGTTTCATCGGCCATACCGTGCCCTTGTCGGATGTGTTTTGGGCTATAGATAATTATTAGAGTAATTTTATCGACCAAGAGTTCTAAAAGTAGAATCTATTAAAACGTTAATCCACCGAGTTATATTGATAAAGGTTTCATCGGCCATACCGTGCCTAAGTTGATATGAATTTGGGTCTTGGAATAATTTATCTAGTTGGGTAGAGGTCACTAGAAAAATGCATAAAACTTGTTTAAATTATACATTTTTACGAGTATTATTATTAAAACGACATTTGTTTTACTCCTTCTATTTTGTTTTGTAGACCACTTCTTTTTCTCATAACAAATGGCAACACCAACCCCTAACGCCATGCCTCTCGCTAATACATCATGGTTCTGAACCTTCATGGATCGATGTAAACTTGAAAAGAATGGGTCAAATTTCTCCGATTGGGATGCCCAACTCAAATTAGCCGCCCAAGGTGACGACAAGCTTCGTTACCTTACCGAGGCTTCTCCTCCCGAACCTACTACTAGGTCGACCGCCGCCACTAGGGAAGCATATGAGGCTTACCAAAAGGAGTCCGCCGCAATGAAAAATGTCTTAATATTTGCGATGGAGGCGGATCTCCAAAGGAGAGCCTTTAAAATGGGCAATGCTAATGAGATTTACTCAAAGCTTGTGACAATGTTTTCACAAACTCCGCGGATCGTCCAATATGAGGCGGCCGCGGCATTCTTTGATCTCGACTTCAAAGAGGGCCAAAAGGTTAGCCCTCATGTGCTCAAACTTATGGAGCTTGTCGAGACCTTGAAAATTCAAAAGGTTGAAATCCCCAAAGAACTTGTTGTAGATAGGATTCTACACTCCTTGTCCAAAGTCAAAGCATATGTTCAATTCCGGGTGAATTTTAACATGCAAGACAAGGATGTGTCTCTTGAAGAATTGCACAAGTTACTTGTGCAAGCCGAAAGGGACATGGGGTTAAATGTGAACCCACCCAAGGATGTGCTTAACATAAGCACTAAGAGTAAGGGGAAGTTCAAGAAGAATGGGAGGAAGGGTAAGAAGCAAGCTCCCACTTTCACCAAAGCTAGGACTTGTGAAGCTAGCACTTCAAAAATCAAGAAGGGTCCTCTTGATAAATGCCATTATTGTAATGGTATGGGACATTGGAAAAGAAATTGTTCCAAATACCTTGGTGATATTAAGGTGGAAAGATTACTCCAAAGAGGTAAATGACTATCCTTTCTTTTATGTTTCTAATTCAACTATGGTATTATGATACAAAGTTGGGATAATGTATCTCCCTTTTTATTGTAAATAGGGCCTCCACCAAGCAAAGACAAGGGAAAAGAAAAGCAAGCATAAGAAACCATCAAGGAGCTAGGAATAACTTTCATGGAGCTTCGCTTTTTATTGTCTTATTTTATTCATGTTTTGGATTTTAGAACCTTAAGTTTCCGTGTTCGACATGGAAAGGTATTTTGGATAATGGGTTGTATCTTGGATAATGGTGACTTGGTTTGCAACCTAAGTCACCCGTTTTATCATTTTATCCTTTTGTTCTAAAATTCATGTTTAAATGCTTATTCTTAGAAACATATAACTTAAAGTGATCTAATAGACAAATATAATGACGGGTTTCATTATATGTCCACATGCTTAAGGCTTGTGTATGATCATTTATAAAGTAATTTTTGAGTATATGAACTCTCTTAAAGGAATGCCAATCACCAAGTACACTTACGAAATCTATAACTATTAGTCAATCTATGAGATAGTTCTCCTTATACTTCAACATCATTACTTGTGTCTCATATGCTATCTTTGAATCTCTAGAGTATTTATTCTAAAGATAGAGTGGGAGAAAAATGAGATCACAACACACAAGGCAAGATAAAATTGTGTACTTGTGTAAATGAAGATCTACGCAAGAGAGAATGATTTGAATGAAGGTATATCTATTTATATAGTATACCAAATAGATGAGATCTATGGTCTCAAGTAAGTTCTATATGACAAAAGAGACCAAGTGAAGTAATCGAAAGAACATATTCTTAAGATAACTACACGAGAAGACCAAAAGAAAGTTTTGGAACGTCTTAACAAGAGTTTTGACTAGTTTATGATAAATTTTGACCAATAGTTTCAACCTTGAGATTTACTTAAGAGCCTAAATAAACCAAAGTAACATACTAGTTATGACTAGAGGTTGCAAGGATTGATATACCGATATCTTCAATAGCCAAAGTTTTAAACCACGCAGATGTCATTACTTAACCTCATTATAAAATGGTTAAACCTCCTTCCGAAAGGGTATTTCGAAGGACGTGTTCTAGATATTATTTATAATGACATTGCTACACATCATTATGATATGTGTGTGTTAGAGATTTAAAATCTCTTTCCATAAGGTTTAGATGAGACCACTTCGAAATGGGAATTTTGAAAGGATATGATGTGAACATATATGGCTTCATCTTAATAACTTTGCAAAGCAACATACATTCCAATTTTGAAATGTTTTCGATTAAGTAATAAATTTCGAAACATGTGGAATTGAGTGGGAGTTAGGAAATTATCATGTGAAGACATGGAATTTAGTGGGAGCTATCATCCTTTGAATGTTTACAACTCATCACACATTGAAGAATGACGAGCTAATACCTTCTTTCATAAAGAAGCATTTGAGTTTTCAATTCTGGATGAAAATGGACCATGATGAATCCAACTACATCATGAGATGTTGGATAAGTATTGTTAGACACACATCATATCAACATACACATAGGTTATTCATGTAGAAGAAAATGGAATTGCCATTAGCAGTCATGGTCGTTCATTGAACCTATGAACGGTTGATCTCATGATTATTAGTAACTAATGTTTCCGCCATTAGAATAATCATGCACATGTCCAATGGTGAAACATATGCATAAGAGCATGATGTTTCATTGGTAAGCCATAAAAGAAACGTCATGAATTCTCGAGTAGAATCCAATGAGCGATTTCGGTGTTTGTTAAAATGCTCTGTTATGTGTCAAGAGTTTGCACATATTGTAGAAAATCCGAGCACTTGTACGGATTTATGAGAATCCTAAGCCTTTCAAGCTTAAAGGAGAAATAAGAAGTTTTGGAAAGATACTTAGTTGAATAAGAAGTTACTCAAAACTAATCTTTCCTAACTATGCTAGGACTTGTGAGAAGTGCTAGGTCAATCATCTTGACAAATTGTTGCAAGACTCTGCAAAACATATACCTAGTGCATTGTGTGTGGATGGAGTACTTGATCAGTACAAGTCATATCATTCATCACAAATTCGTTCGTTATGTGATAATCGATAAGGAAGTTCTTTCAAGATAAACAACCAAAACCGAGGTCGGGAACCTTGATGTGTACTTGGTAAGGTCCATGTTATGAGAAGATAACATGAACATAAAGGAAAATGCGATTATAAGAAGTTTGAACACATGGACACATGACATGTTAAACTTCTATTGCAATCAACAAGTGTTTATACACTTACGATTTGCATCACAAGGTTGTAATATGGTATTGAATACCCGAGTGTGATGTCGACATTTGTCGTTTGAGTTATTATTAACTCACCTTGTACATTGTTATATCCAAACGGGTTGTGGAGACAATTGAACCCCGTTAAAGTGAACATGGATAAACATTGTATTTGCCCATAGTTACTTACATGAGGTGACGTCTCGAAGTGACTAGAGTGTGATGCGATTGATGGCAAGTTCAAGTGCGATAGAGTCATGTGAGATGACTAGTCGATCACATAGGCAGACTGTTAGGAACATTTTGTCGGGCCTTATGACCGCTTATAGAGTTCTGGCAAATTTATATATCCTGGTCGTGGCGAGAGCTGCTATAGTATTCAAATGAGTCGATTCTTTTGACTAAAGACTATTCGCCTAAGATGGCACAGTTTCAGATTAACTTTGATTTGTGTTACTACGACCTTCGTAAATGGGGTCAAATGGGCATATTTTGGGTTATGATGGTTGTGGCTAGTTGAAGGGAATGAGTGCGATAGGAATTGTCCACCCCTAGTCAGGGTTATAACAATTTCTCAGGGCCACTCGAGGAGTAATGAACTGGAAATGCGTGGCCACGCTCGGAATGTATCCATGGTGGATAAATCCGGTCAAACAGTTATTCTCCAGATCGAGGAAACCACTCTCGATATGATCACTTGCAAGTACGACCTGAAAGACACCTTGCATTGAGTGGGAGATAGTAATAGGACAAGAGAATTGGTGATGCACACTTGTCGAGGACAAGTGGGAGATTGTTGGAATATGTGTCCTCCGACAATAATGCGATCACGACTGTTGATCATGATGATCACATGTTTAAGTCTCATTATAAAGAATACAATTGGGAAGTATTTTTACTGTCAACTGATCAACTTTATATGATGATCACATGTTTACGACTCCTTGTGCAAATTTTATTAACAGGGACAAATGATTCACACAACGAGTCACAATTACTAATGAACTAGAACAAATGATTTAAACAGCGAGTCACAATGACTAATGAACTAGAACAAATGATTTACACAAGGAGTCACAATTAGCAATGAACAAGAACAAATGATTCACACAAAGAGTCACAAGGACTAATTAACAGGGACAAATGATACACAAAACGAGTCACAAGGACTAATGAACATGGACAAATGATTCACACTACGAGTCACAATGAATAATTAACAAGGACAAATGATTCACATAGCGAGTCACAATGATTAATGAACTAGAACAAATGATTTAAACAACAAGTCACAATGACTAATGAACTAGAACAAATGATTTACACAAGGAGTCACAATGACTAATGAACAAGGACAAATGGTTCACACAACGAGTCACAAGGACTAATTAACAAGGACAAATGATTTGCACAAGGAGTCAAAGAGACTAATGAACAAAGACAAATGATTTAAACAACGAGTCACAATGACTAATGAACGAGAACAAATTATTTACACAATGAGTCACAAGGACTAATGAAAAAGGACAAATGATTCAGACAACGAGTCACAAGGACTAATTAACAAGGACAAATGATTCACACAACGAGTCACAATGACTAATGAACTAGAACAAATGAATTACACAACGAGTCACAAGCACTAATGAACAAGGACAAATGATTCACACAACGAGTCACAAGGACTAATTAACAGGGACAAATGATTCACACAACGAGTCACAATTACTAATGAACTAGAACAAATGATTTAAACAGCGAGTCACAATGACTAATGAACTAGAACAAATGATTTACACAAGGAGTCACAATTAGCAATGAACAAGAACAAATGGTTCACACAACGAGTCACAAGGACTAATTAACAGGGACAAATGATTCACAAAACGAGTCACAAGGACTAATAAACATGGATAAATGATTCACACTACGAGTCACAATGAATAATTAACAAGGACAAATGATTCACATAGCGAGTCACAATGATTAATGAACTAAAACAAATGATTTAAACAACAAGTCACAATGACTAATGAACTACAACAAATGATTTACACAAGGAGTCACAATGAATAATGAACAAGGACAAATGGTTCACACAACGAGTCACAAGGACTAATTAACAAGGACAAATGATTTGCACAAGGAGTCAAAGAGACTAATGAACAAAGACAAATGATTTAAACAACGAGTCATAATGACTAATGAACTAGAACAAATTATTTACACAATCAGTCACAAGGACTAATGAAAAAGGACAAATGATTCACACAACGAGTCACAAGGACTAATTAACAAGGACAAATGATTCACACAACGAGTCACAATGACTAATGAACTAGAACAAATGAATTACACAACGAGTTACAACCACTAATGAACAAGGACAAATGGTTCACACAACGAGTCACAAGGACTAATTAACAAGGACAAATGATTCACACAACGAGTCACATGGAATAATTAACAAGGACAAATGATTCACACAACGAGTCACAAGGACTAATTAACAGGGACAAATGATACACAAAACGAGTCACAAGGACAAATGAACATGGACAAATGATTCACACTACGAGTCACAATGAATAATTAACAAGGAAAAATGATTCACATAGCGAGTCACAATGATTAATGAACTAGAACAAATGATTTAAACAACAAGTCACAATGACTAATGAACTAGAACAAATGATTTACACAAGGAGTCACAATGACTAATGAACAAGGACAAATGGTTCACACAACGAGTCACAAGGACTAATTAACAAGGACAAATGATTTGCACAAGGAGTCTTAAACATGTGATCATCATATATTACTCGGTTTTTATGCTCAATCGCCTTTAAGTAGCCAATATCATATATTACTCGGTTTTTACGGATTTGCGTGATTTCAACATTTTATAATCACAAAAATTACATAAATTCATATTTATGCATAAGTTAATTACCCTAATCTCTTAGGACTCAAAATTTAGTCTTCACTAATTATTTGACCATAATTAACTCATATTTCTAAAATTTGTTCATTAATGGACTTAAAATTATAATAAAAAGCTATAAACTTCAAATAAATCACAAAATTTCAAATAAATTCAAAATTTGAAATTTAAACTCATGAACATTCTGGAAAAATACCATGACACTCATAATGTTCAAAAACTTAGGTTAACAATTTCGAAATTTATCCGGAAAAACAATGTTGCGGTTTATCGCTTTTAACAAAATAATCATAAAAACATGAGAAAAATTATATTCATCAAGTTTTCAATTTTAGATCTGAAAAAGATAATAAAATGCAACATGTGATGTTTCTCCTTAGTCATAGAGTATGTTTTATTAATATTTCACTAATTAAGTCACTATTTATGCTATTTTTCTTCAAAAAATCATAAATCATGCATAAAGACTTCAATATAGCCTATTATTTTACAAACATCTTATAAAATTGCATGTGACAACATACTAAATTTCTATAACCACATTCGAAATTTATCTCATATTAACCTATTTTTCATCTAAATCCGATTTTAATAATGAAAAATCCATTTTTCGAGCATAAGAAGTCCAAAAATTATGAAAATTTACAGGTCATCTTAAAATAATATATGTGATAACATATCCAAAAATCACTGGAAAATTCGAAGTTTAGCTAATTTTAGTCCGAAAATGACATTTTATTCATAAAATCATATTTTTAATGCCATTATTATATAATATGAACAATAAAAATCCATAAATTAACCAAAATATCCTAAAAACATTTTAGGACCAGAAATTTTAACAAGCATAATGATTTTCGTGATATATCATAATAACACAAATTTAACAAGTTTTATATGTTAATCGTATAACTCGGAAAAACTTTTAACCGATTTGCATGCAAACAACCAAGGCTCTTGATACCGATTGAAGGAAAAGTAGATCTATATAATAACATATTTATTTATGTTTTAATCTAATTTGTCATAAAATTAATTGGTGATCTTATGCATGCAAACTATTAAACAATATACAGAAGAAATCTTTATCTTACATTGGAATATTGGTTTATTAGGGCGCAAGAGAGATCTCCTTCTCTCTTGTTCTTGTGCTTTCCTCAATGGATGAACAAATATCTAAGTATAGGATCTCTCCCAAAGTTTAATACCCAAAGCACACTCTTAATAAAATTAATATTATGAATACTAGTACAATATTAATTTTTGTGGAAAAATTGACCCAAAATATTTGGTTTTTATCTCCTAAAACCGGTTAGGAGAAAGAGGAGGAAGAAGAAAATATTTTATCTCTCTAAAATATTATATGATGAATGATGAGTGAATGAAAAAAATATCTAAGATATTATCATGTGTATATCTTAAATTATAAGGCAAAACCCTTGGTTTTACCCTTGTCCAAAACCGGGTAAGAGGAAGGGAGAGATAAAATATTATAATGCTTGCTTGAGTTTGTCTTCACAATGACAACTAGTATGCATGGCTAGTTTAGTAGGTAATCATGGTGCTTACCACTAACAAAATCAACTTAATTTTTGCCTAATCCACCTCTTCATTTCGGCACACAAAGATAATATGGACTCCATATTATCTTTGTCAAAATGTCAATTTGTCTTATGTCTCATGTCATATGTTAACATAAATTTGTTATGAATTTTTAACATATTAAAAATCAACGTACTAATAAAAATACGTCATATACAAAAATCGACTTAGTAATTCATAATTACTTGTACCAAAATATTTTACCAATTATAAATCACAATAATTTGTATTTATAATAATTCATTCAATTTCAATTGTTTCTTTAAACAATAATTTCATCTGAGTAATGAAACAATTCAATTACTCAGACCGTATCTCATTTAATCAAATTTCAATGAGACACGTAAATATTACTTCCAAAATCGTCCGTCAATTTTAAATATTTTAATTGACCCGTATTGTAACACCCCCATTTATTTAAAGGCCTGGACTAGGACTCCTCAGATAAAGAAGGATGTTACCATCTCGGAACCCGAGGCAGTAGATAACAAAGGAAAGATAAACAGTACTTTAAATTAAAAGTTTATAAATGTTTACAACTGAAATGAAGCATGTCTCAAGTTGGAAATAAAGTCTGATAACTAAACAGAAATAAAAGTGGACTAGCTCTAAGCCAGGTGATCCATGCTCTCTCCCCTACCAGCTCCCAATGTCTCAACAACCTGTCAATCTGCTCCCCAATAAATGGATCATCACAGGCATACACGAATACACAGGGTCAACCGCGAGGTTGAGTAGGTAATACGATATATATATATATATAAGGGATGCAATGATATGTTCCTCCAAGTCCATCTCCAACACACACATCCCCGGAACACCCAGCGATACCGATCCCCGACAGACTATATCAATCGACCGTCGTCGATATACCAGCTCGTAGCTGAGGTCACCAGGGCAAGTCCTGCAGAACCCGCCTGGGCCTTAATCACAATAATCTCATCTCCTCCAACTCCAACTCCGATGCATACGAAATGTATGAGACGTATGAAACAATGATGCTCAACGAGATAAATAAGATAAACAGATATGTCACATAATCACCGAACATGCCAACTCTTTATAATCGTAAGAACTCAATCAGTGTATTCCCCTACCTCAGTACTACAGTCAAATAGTTGGTGCTCAGTAATATTCCACAACAAACTCGCCCTCTCGATATATAGCAATAAGAATTTAATCCAGCAGCTCAGAAATACTCGACTCGGAATTCACCACCTAATAATATAAATAATATCCAATTACTAACCCACTTTACAGAGATTCTTAGTTAAGTAAATGTTATTAACAAATTCGTATTTAAAATTCTCACCCGTCATTATTAATAATGGTAATAACGAAAACATTAATAAAAGTAATTTAGCGACGACAATTAATTTGTTCACTAATAATAATATTAACACATTATTTTATAAATAACAAAACCCGACTCATGCACTAATATTAAGCACGTTTACAAACTATCACAATGGTTATCGTCCCGACTCAAATTACGAATTGAAAACAATGCTTTGTAACCCATTTCAAACCGGCCCCAACTACCCTAACCCCTGACCGGATGCAGCCACCAGCAGTGGCTGCCGCCACTGCCACTGTGGTCCCCCATATGCCCTGGACCCCACTGGCCCTCACCACCGTGGTCGACTCAGGCAGGTGAGTCTGACCACGGACACCAACACCACCGGACGCAGACAAAAACCCCTCAAAACCCCTTGACTCCCTCTGATATTACCAGCAACCACGGCCCAGACACGACTCTCCATGTGACCCACCACCACCGTGGCCTTGCCTGGCACACGGTGGTTCACACGACCCTGGCACCACCGTGTCGACCTCCCCCTAGTCGACGGTGGTGCCCCCATTCTACCCTTGACACGCGACAATCATAACAGGAGCAACAATAATCAGATCGACGACAACCGTGACGACCACCACACTTCAGACGCCCATGAACACCACCACCACACTCCCCATAACTACTACAGTCACCCCATGGGCGACAACAACCCATAAGACGCAAACAAATAAGAAAAAGACAAAGAAAGGTATTACATGAAATTGTACCTGCGCGACTGCCTAAAACCGCCCTGCAAAACACTAGTACAGTGCACCACCGCCCTCAAGACACAACCGACGTCCACCTCTCACTGCCCTCTCATGAATGTGTGATGATTTGTGAGTAGTTGGCTGCTAGGGTTTGTTCGAAATAGGGTATGAGATGGGGTGGTGAGGTAGGGTTAGGAATAGGGTTTTGTGTTTGTGAAAAAGTGTGGCACGCATTTCGAGGCCTAAAGTCTACACTCCACCTATTATGACTCGACCCAAACCCCCATACAAGCCCGACACAACATTATATCGCAATTCGACTCATAATCGACATCGACATATAAATATACAAGTAAGATCGATTCAAATCGAAGTTCATTCCTTAAAATTTGAGTCAATATCGAATCGTTAATACCAAATCGAGTCAACGAAATACGGGATATTACAGTCTACCCTCCTTAAAAGAAACTTCGTCCCGAAGTGTACCCGCTCCTACCAACCAACTCAGTCGAACTTATGAAACGCAAATACAAAAGTATGAAATGCACTCACCAAATTAAGTATTAAAACGCAGTATTACATTCCACCCTCCTTAAGACAACTTCGTCCCCGAAGTTTAACCATAACAGAAACACATCATGAAACACTCCAACATAACCCACACAACGCATAACCAATATAGCCAAACTGAGAAATCACACATGAAGGTATAAAGATTTTACAATCCTACCCTCCTTAAACATGGTTACGTCCCCGTAACCTTCATTATTATAACAAAAGTTCTCCAACTACTGCTAACAAGTGAATGAGGATAAAAGATTCACAACTCACGCTCAAGTTAACTAATCCTTACTAAAGACAATCAATATACAAGCCCTGTCAAGGAAGCTACAGTTACTGCTGCAACAGCACATCGCCACGGATCGGAGCAAAAGCCACGTTGAATAACTTAAGACATTTCAGTATTAATCTAAACACTCTTCATATCAATTAATACATGCAATAACATTCATAGGATCTGCTTGTCAATCTAATTTATACATTACTACTCAGGTTACAAAGATGAAGATGCCTAGGTGCTCACATATGGTTCATGTCAAATAACATCGTTTCATCAAGGTTACTAAGCAAGATCACTAACGTAACATATCACGATAATCCTATCCGGCGTATTCTCGTGGCAGCATATTTTCCAAGAAATATTGGTAACATTTACTCATGTGAGTAATCAAATTATGAATGGAACAATGCTTTATAAGGTTACCAGTAAAAATCATTAATAATTATTCATTTCACTAATCATTGTAATCTCATACCTTAGAAACATAGGGAATCAATCAACATAAGAAAAGAATTAGGGTCAAAACCTAATAAATCGATTTATGAAAATTTGTAACCTAATAGGTCCAAATCGACTTTCCTTTACATAATCGTATGATTTAGGTCAAGACACAAAATCACCAATAAAATGAAGACAACCAGTTTAAAAAGATTATCATCCTAGAAATATTTGTAATCCTCATAACAAAGGGTTTGGGATTTATTCACGAATGACGAATGCACATTGATTGGCAAATTTTACAAACTTATTGGTCGAGTCAATCAAGCGAGTAAACAGAGATATTGGAAAGTTAACATACAAGACTATCATACATAAAATTTTGTTCCTGGTGTTAAATATATTTAAACTGCACCCAACACAATGACATAAAAGATTAAATGTATTTAAACTACACCAATTTTACAAATATTCATTACATATCATGCTAATATCAACATACCATGTTAACACATAACTCACGTAAATCACCAAATTACATTTCCCGTTTTGACATTCGTAACTAACCACAACCCACCAATTCACTATATGAACGAACAACATGACTAAATTAACCCACAAATTGTGACTCCGTTCTAGCTTCATTCCTCTAGACTAGCAAATATCATGAAACCATACAACCAGACACTGGCTGGAAATCTCATTCCGAATTTATACTCACACGACAAAATTTAACTTCATTTTCAAAACTTTTACTTTTATACTGGACGGTGAATAACTTTCTTACATAAATCTTATAACAGAGCCGTCCATAGAATCCATTTACAGCTTACTACGAAACTCAAAATCAGATAAACTTAATTCAATTCCTTCAAACAGTAAAAGCTTAGGTGTCGACTCATATTTCATAATTTACCGGTTCATCTTATTCATTTCAGTCCTGTCTTTACTAATGAACGACTATTACATCAACATCAGGATTTTAGTTGCACTTCTTTACTCAGTTATATTCACGGCTAACACGACTACATCATTTAATCGGAGACCTTTTAGATAGTACACATTCCCTGGTGACGTCTCATCAAAGCATACGATTCGTACCATAATGTAAAGCAAGTAACTACAAATTAACTGTGTTCAATCAAAGTTTTACCTCTTTATTACAGATCTATTTATCACAGGTTGCATGGTCACACAAAAGTATAAGTACCAACTCAATCACATGTTAAATTTTAAAACGATTTATCACGTCATAAGAAATAGACAAGAGTCTAACCATATAGTCAATATAAGAGGATTATTAGTTTAGATCAGAGGCACATTATAAAATTCCCAGTTAAACTCCTTACGGAACCATCGACTGTGCGTCATGAGTAATTAACTTAATAATGTAGAAGTCAAACAACTGAAATTCCAATTGAGTATTAATAGTTATATTACACATACTTGCTTAATACAACTTAGTTCTTTGTTGCTTCACGATATCTTATAACGATCACAATTATCAATTCGAAACATGGTATACTATTGGTATACAAATTAATCAGTTTGACTCGTGACTCGCGGTTTGCTCTTCTCTACACTCTATTTTCACTGTCCATGTCAAACATTTTATCAATAAATCCAAGATTAACATTCCTCATTACTTCATATAAATTTATAACCAACCAAGCTGCTTTAACATCCACATCACAATTGACAAGTTTCGAGGTCTCTAAACTAGTTAAACATCCTTAATATACACAAAATGAAGTTATCTCTCGGGATTAATTATGCATACTCATATTTAATAATCACACCAATCAGAATAACTACTACCTTTAGACCAGAACCCAACACCTTGAGCCAACAAACATCCAAACATTTTTCATCATTTCAAATATCAAGCTTTATTCTTAAACTATGAAATTCATTATTAGGTGATATCTAATCCTTATTGTCAGGAACTATCCTGTACGAATGTGCCACATCTTAAGCATACAATTTAAATAATATATTAACAACGAAACATCACACATTCACTCAATCCTACACCATATGCCAATTCATGTCACAATATAGACCATATGCAACTTTAAATCTTCAATTACTATTTACTGACGGTCGCTTAAATACTTATTTTACCAGATCATATTATCACAACTCCCTCACATCTACTATTTACGAGTACAAATTACGAATTCCTATCAACCGACCTTGTCATCACATATTTATGTTATCATATTACCATATTCATTTAATTAAGTCACTTATTACTCGTAGTAATAATCATGATATCAACAACTAATCTATTAGTATCAACATTATACATGTCATCCCATCCTTACACATACCCGTCTATCTTGCTATTCCGACCATATTACAGATAAGCTACCATCGTATACATACATACACGTATAGGATCAACTAATAATTCTCATCACCCAATAGATAACATAATCTCTTTCTTTATATTACTTCTAACCCAATTTCGACACATTCATTAAACCTATATTGTCACATTATCATTTTCAATTATTTCTAACATTTTACACTAAATACCCATACTTAACCACAATAGAACTCCTTTATCATAGACACCAACATATCTTTGGTTTCATTGATACGTCATAAAAAAATATCACAAATTCCCAACTTAGTCACCACTTCTACATTTTACTTGCATCTACTCTAAGCATATATAACATGAATCTAAGCATTACATTACATATAACATGGTTTTGGGGTTCACGTAGCCGCATATCACTAGACATGATGCTACCACATATTTTCACACAACCATCATTAAATCACGAATCGTGACATGCTCATATCACAATCAAATTCAAAGACCACACAACTTCCAAGACATCCAATCACATGATCATCCAAATCTCATTCACTAGTCCAACTCAGTACCACATTTGTTACTTACCTCAATCTTCTCCTGCACAACGGTTAGTACAATTCATACCAGACCTATTCATTCATTCCTTGGCTACCCCACTCTTCAAGTTTTCCCATAGGGTTCCCGGATCGACACTGAAAGGGCCACTGGCTTGGTGTGAGGGGGCCTCTAACTCATCCCAATCCTTCATAGGGCACCTAACAGTTCTATCCGGGTTTCATTTTATTTAGACTCTTCCTACATTCATTGGGTTCATTGTTTTAGGCCTGAGGATCGTTCGCTCTGATAGCACTTTGTAACACCCCCATTTATTTAAAGGCCTGGACTAGGTCTCCTCAGATAAAGAAGGGTGTTACCATCTCGGAACCCGAGGCAGTAGATAACAAAGGAAAGATAAACAGTACTTTAAATTAAAAGTTTATAAATGTTTATAACTGAAATGAAGAATGTCTCAAGCTGGAAATAAAGTCTGATAACTAAACAGAAATAAAAGTGGGCTAGCTCTAAGTCAGGTGATCTATGCTCTCTCCCCGCCACTCCCAATGTCTCAACAACTTTGTCAATCAACTCTCCCCAATAAATGGATCATCACAGGCATACACGAATACACAGGGTCAACCGCGAGGTTGAGTAGGTAATACGATATATAAATAAGGGATGCAATGATATGTTCCTCCAAGTCCATCTCTAACACACACATCCCCGGAACGCCCAGCCATACCGATCCCCGGCAGACTATATCAATCGACCGTCGTCGATATACCAGCTCGTAGCTGAGGTCACCAGGGCAAGTCCTGCAGAACCCGCCTGGGCCTTAATCACAATAATCTCATCTCCTCCAACTCCAACTCCGATGCATATGAAATGTATGAGACGTATGAAACAATGATGCTCAACGAGATAAATAAGATAAACAGATATGTCACATAATCACCGAGCATGCCTGATACCCGTCGTTGTGAGTACCAAAGATAAAATTTATAATCTCCTATTAAGACTAACCTAGGCTAGTGGTAACAGGGTCAAACCACAAGGAGGCAGTTGTAAACTTTAGTTGATCTATGTTCAGTCTGAGGTAACTATTATGGGGGTTGATTTGAATTAGTCTAAGACTAAGAGCAAACAAAGATAATAAACTAAAAATACGAATTTAACAGATAAAAGAAAGGGTACTAGGATGGTCGGTCATTATAGCTTTGGCAAAGAAACTAAGTCGGTCTGAATCAAACACAGGTAAGGCGGGAAATAAGAGGTCCTCTCGGTCCACTCCTAACATATAGCATCTCTCGATCTCGCTATAGGTCCCTAATGCCACTAATACTAACTTTCGTCCTGAAAAGTGACTAACGGTCTAAACTATACCTATCTTTCGATCTTAGCACAGTTTAGTCGATTTAATTGACGGTCAAATAACCTTCCCTATCTTTCGATCTAATGGGTAGGTCACAAAATAGGTATTTAACTGGTCGCATGCATTCGATTTGTTAAATACAAGATTAAGAACAATTAAAACGAAGGATAACCTTACAAGGTCAGTCGATCGACCAACAATGTCAGTCGATCGACTGACACGCGGGTTCAGTCCGTGTTCAATCTAATGCCGCCTATGCTACAATTCCCCTACATCCTAGCACTATAGATTTAGCTACTCAGGCTAAGGGTAGAAACAATAACATAAACGATAAAACTAGCTACTGAATTCATGCTTAAAACAGGGAAGGAAGCAATTAACATGCAATAATGAAGATGGTTTCGGGAATCTACTAGCAATTCTAATCTATTAGCAAAATAAATGAACTGAAAGTAAACAGGAAGAATACCGAATTGCAGGGGAAAGATTGATTATTAAGATCCGAAATTCCGATGCTCACAATAATCCCAAACCCTAACTATTCGATAAAGAAATTGAATGAAAACTTAATGCTAAAACTTGATGTAAAATTCTGAATAAAAGACCTCCTCATAAACTGATGATCTAGGTTACGTTATATAGGAAATATACGTAACATCTTATTCCAAAACCTAAACACAATGGGCTTTAAGTTCCTCGATCATTTAATTCTCGTCTGAAGCAGCGATGTGGTCGATCGACTAAGCGGGAGGTCGATCGATGGATCTCAAATGAACAAAGAGCTTCGGATCCGATAGTTGGTCGATCGACCGATGGGTCTAGTCGATCGATCGCTTGAGCTGCTAGTTGATCGCTTTATTCTCGTGGATACGTCTTTGGGCCTTGGATCGCGCACCAAGCTCGTTCCTTAAGCAATTCCTTTACGTCATTTGCAATGCAGATTACTCGGGGACGAATTTGGCTCGATTTCCGCTCAATTCTTCATATTTCTGCAATAATAGACAAAAACACAAAAGTAGAGGAAAATAGGGAAATAATGGCATATATTGCACATTTGAGCTCTGAAATGCGTGTAGAATAAAGTGTGAAACATCATATTTTAGACACGCATCAAATCTCCCCAAACCAAACCTTGCTTGTCCCCAAGCAAGAACTAGACTCGATCTAATGACCTAACGGAACGAGTTCGATCTCAGAGTGAAATGCAAACTGTTAAGCCCAAACCAATTTAATGCACAACCAACAATCAATTAGTAATGTGAATCATGCAAACGAATTATAAAGTCGTTAAAAACTGCTGAATCGTCAACTGTAGAGACTTATCAAATTGGACTCTCGCGGGTCGCTCAAATCTCTCATAAGAAAAGGTGAATATGTGAAAGATAGAAAGAATTAAATTTGTAAAGACTCTCACCTAACTACGACCTATGAAGACATGCCAGCAATAAATTATGAAGATGACCTCTATGACCGTACATATGCATTCCAACCAAACAGATGACCAATGACACATGCTGAGGTAAATATGGGATATGTGAGGTATGGGTAAGAAGGGGCAAAACATTTTATGGTAAAGTGAGGGTACAGGTGATCAAGCTAGTACCAGAACGGAACCAAAGGACAACATCCAACTTCTTGCTCATAGGCAAACAACACGGTGCTATAGCAAGCACAAATCTCACAATCTCCAGATGTAAAAGTAATCAACTAACTCCCCATAAAATAAGAATAAAACATGGGAGCAAAAATCGCCAAAAGATAAGGATTAAAGTATGCGAATTGATTTCTTCCTCGGATCTTCAGTCGATCGACCAAAAGGAGCAGTCGATCGACTGCTTTGAACAGTACAGGACATTTTTTTCTTTTCTTTTTCCGAATCATTTTTCTTCATCTTTTTTTTTCTTTTTGTTTCTTTCTTTACTTTTTTTTTTTTTTTTTCATTCTCCCAACAAAATCTCATAAGAGCAAATGCTACCAAAAACGAGTAACAATCCCAAAAACTAGGCTACTAGCTTGACAAAGGCAGGCTATGTGTAGGATGTAGTAAATAGGACAAAAAGGATATTTTTGGCAGTGTGAAGCTTATGGGTAAAATGAGAAAAGGAAACCTCTACCACATGTGTCAACAAACCACAAACCGAATGCATACAGGTATTAAGTAGATCAAATTCATAATTATGCAAATTAAGGAAACATGTCTCATAAGGAGTACTACTCACATTCCTAATTGAACTGGTCATGAATGTCACCAGTTATAGGCTCTAATAACTCAGAAATATGATGTAGTTTGCCAATTATCAAAGTCAAGTCTCAAGTTCAGCAAGAATGTAACAAAAACTCGTAGATATGCATATACGATTCTACTAATAACATGTTAATCAAGCAAGGCTTAGGCATAAAACAGGTGCAAATGCAATATCATCATAGAAATACTACCGTTCCGACTCGACCTATATGCTAAAATAAACGTGCATTTTTTTGAAATTTTGAAATTTTTCAATTTTTTTGGAATTTTGTATATATAAGAGAAATGAAATGAAACGATGCAAAACAAAATTAAACGTGAATGCAAGCAAATGATATGCGACGCAAAACCCTTCCCCAAACCAAATCGCACAATGTCCCCATTGTGCAAAATCATGTAATGAAGAAAAGAGAAATGGGAATTTGCGAGAAATTAAATAAGCAAGACATAAAGGAAAGATATGGAACTCACAAGACTTTGAGCGCAGCAAAGGAAACCTCCCAAACCAAATAAGTTAGCTAAGAGGTTTCAAAGAGCTTAGCAAAGCTACCAATAAAAAAGACCGAAAAGACAAACAAAACCATGCTTAAGACCGAAGGAAACAATTTTGAAACGTAAAAGTTGTGCACAAATGAGACAAGCGAAGAAATAGATAATGCGACGGAAAATAAAGTGGAGTAGAAGACTCCCTAGGTCCGCATATCGACCAAACACAAAGCAGGGGAGAGGTCGTGAACGAATATAGCAAAGAGCGGTAGTCGATCGACCACCGAGATCAATCGATCGACCAGGTTGACGTGAACGAGAGCTTCAGAAACTCGCAATTCGCCGATCGACTAGGTACGCTCGTCGATCGATCAAAACACATCTTCCGCAGTGTCTTATTTCTTCGTAATTGCTCAATGATTTGAGCTAATAAGCTCTAAATACCTGCAAAAGCACAATAATACGCGCCCAAAATTGCGCAAAACCTTAACGAGGTCTAAAGTACTTAAAAATCCTAAGCAGAATAAAATAAAAGCGAAGTTTTCGCGCACACAAAAGCAATAAAAATGTCTTAACAAAGCAAAAAGAATGAAGTTTATAACGAGCATGATCAACTAATAGTTGATCAAGAAGGACCACGGTATGGCCCATTTCGTCGGCCGCTACTACTAGAGGTAGCCTCAATGGTGCTCATCTCATCACCGCACCCTTCTTAGCTTCAATAATGGAGAACTCACCGATCGGCCGTCATCTCCCAATCAAGGACTTCCTTGGGATCGTTAGACTCCAAATCAGACCATCTCACCTTGGCTGGCTCATTTTCCACTTCCTCATCGGTCCCATAGCTTAGGCATCCAAGACCTCCTCTTTGAGTGATAGGCTCTCTCGCGGCTGGAATAACTTGCAGCTTGCTCTTCCCCAAACCAGCTCCTGCATTATCTAAAATAACAGATTCTTCCTCCTTCTTGCTCCCAATCCGGGGCGGAGGGGTTACAACAGGAATAGAAATAGGCATATCGGGAAGTACAAAGTACGATCTCTTTTCAGAGACCGTATTACATGTAACAGGCCACATGGGATCCTTTTTCTTAGCCGGCTGGGCAAAGACAATAGAGTGCTTTCCCACTTTAAAAGTCAAGGTTCCTAGAC
This sequence comes from Silene latifolia, assembly GCF_048544455.1. Taxonomy (NCBI): domain Eukaryota; kingdom Viridiplantae; phylum Streptophyta; class Magnoliopsida; order Caryophyllales; family Caryophyllaceae; genus Silene; species Silene latifolia. The sequence continues at coordinate 477,729,737 of NC_133538.1, read as the reverse complement.
CGACATCTATAACTGCACCAGCAGTGTGCAGAAATGGCCTACCCAAAATAATGGGAATATGGTCATCCTCAGGCATGTCAAGGACAACAAAGTCAACAGGGAAGAAAAACTTCCCTATCTGGACGGGTATGTCCTCTAGGACTCCTATAGGCTCGACCGCAGATCGGTCGCCATCCGAATCTGTCATCTCAGTTATTGCAAACCTGGTCAACTTAAGCTTTCTAGCTAGACTCAAGGGCATGACACTTATGCTAGCTCCTAAGTCACATAATGCCTTTTCGATAGAAAAGGTACCTATGCTGCAAGGAACTGAAAAACTGCCCGGGTCTTCTAACTTATGGGGCGCAGTGTGAGACAAGTAGGAGCAAGACTCTTTAGTTAACGCAACAGTGTGAACATGTTCAAGAGATTTTTTCTTTGACAACAAAATCGTTTCATGAATTTAGTGTATCTTTGGCACTTGGTTAACTAACTCAAGGAAGGGTACCTGAACATTCAAGCTACGAATAACTTTCTCAAATTTACTAAAAGATACCTGTTCCTTCGTCGGCACGAGTCTCTCCGGATATGGGGCTGTAAGGAGTACCTTAGCCCTCTCCTCTAAGTCGCGCGTGCCGGTATCCTTGGACTTAGGCTGAAAGTCCGTCACCTTTTCTTTGTTGAAGCTAGACCCCTCCTCAAACTGTCTCAAATGAGAACCATTGACCGTCATTGATCGAACTTGAGCCGGATCGACCCATCAACTCGGTCCGCCCCAAACTTTTCGGGACGGTGGTTTCCCGAAACAAGTGGTCTCGTAGATTATTTGGCATTAAAGGACGAAATTCTTCAAGATCGCAGCGATCTCAGTCGATCGACCACTCTCCTCGATCGATCGACGAGATGTACAGCCTTCGAGAAGCTCCAGAACCCGTGAGTCGACGATCGACTAGGTACTTCTGATCGATCGACCGAAATGCCTGGCGACGCTTTTTCTTTGATTTGTTCGTTGAAGCTTTCTCTTGACTTGTTTCTGGCTCATCTTTCTCGACAGCATCCTCAACCATGGCAGGACCGTCAAGGGTGGACCCGCTCCTCAGAGTGATGTCATTTAGGGTCTCCTTTTGTTCGGGTTGAGTGGGTAAGTGTCCGGGAGCTCGAGTGTTACTTTTACTAGCCAGTTGAGCAATTTGGCTCTCAAGTAACTTTATCCCGGCCTCTCTTGCTTGGGACTCCTTTAGCAAATGATTCTTAAGCCCGAGAACTCGAGTTTTGTGATTGTTGCTGCGCCGCGGCACATAAGGAGGCTTCGGTATTGCTTTGTTGCTTTTGATGAGGCGGGACATATGGTGCTGCTTTGGGCGGATGTTGGGTTGGATTTTGGACATTTTGGCTTCTCCAACTCAAGTTCGGATGCGGTGGCTCGTAGTAGGTGTTTGTCCGCCTATAGTGTTGAAAGGCGACAAGATTCAAAGGGGCTAGGGCAATTTTTCGAGACATGGCCCTCAACTCCACACCTTTCACAGACGAAGGGACCGCCTCGACACGGCATTAACTTGGTATATCCCACCTTTAGAAGCTCCCCTAGCTCATACTTGTCAAATCTCGCGGTGAGAGCCTCAAGCGCAAAGAACAGAGGAAGATTCAGCAGCTCTCCTTTGGTTCCCTCTCGAATTCCCATATTCGGCCTTGTGGGTAGCTAGATCACAATGATCTTCCGCCCCTTAGTTGCTCCCAAATTTTCAAATGCGAATCTTCCATTGGCAAAGCAGATCCAAAATGGCCCTCTGATCGTCGTACAACCCATTGTAGAAATGGTTGCACAAACTCCACTTTTCAAACCCATGGTGCGGTATGGTTCGCACCAACTTCTTGAATCGGACCCATGCTTCATGGAAATTTTCATCCGCCCTTGTTTAAAGCCCGTGATTTGAGCTCTAATAGCGATCGTCCTTGAAGCAGAGAAGTACTTCTTGTAGAACGCCAATGCCAATGTATTCCAATCGTGATCTCCGAGCGGTCCGGTCCAAATCTCTATACCATTCCCTTGCAGAATCACGAAGGGAGAAGATGAACATGGTCTCTTTGATTTGATCCTGGGTCACGCCACCGGTGGGGGAATGGAGCAGCAGGAGTCAATAAAGGTCTCCATATGCCTTGCTGCATCTTCATTTGCAGCTCCCCCGAACCGATTTCTCTCGACCATAGTAATGTAAGCGGCTTTGGTTCGAATTTCCCGGCATCTCCCGTGCTCGAACCCTTTGTATAAATTGTCACTGCCGTCGGCTCGGAAAAACTAGCTATACTTGCTTCCTCGGCCATGACAGAAATTTCTGGAGAAGTAACTGTCTCGGCTGAAGATGTAGAAACGGGTGAAGATGGTGGATTTTCCTCGAATGTACTCGTTCTCGTAAAAGCTAGAATGAAAACTTGGCTCTTCCAGCTGTTGTTCTTGAAATAATCTCCTCTTTACGTGCAAAGATCTTTCAATCTCTGGATCAAATGGCAGTAATGGACCACCCTGTGACCTGCGCATAAGAGGAAACTACAACAAAATATAAGAACGGTTTAAGGAACGGATGTTCCTTAAACTAAGAAAGACTAAAAATAAAAACAACTAAAATTAGGACTATTGCCTCCCCGGCAACGGCGCCAAAATTTGATACCCATCGTTGTGAGTACCAAAGATAAAATTTATAATCTCCTATTAAGACTAACCTAGGCTAGTGGTAACAGGGTCGAACCACAAGGAGGCAGTTGTAAACGTTAGTTGATCTATGTTCAGTCTGAGGTAACTATTATGGGGGTTGATTTGAATTGGTCTACGACTAAGAGCAAACAAAGATAATAAACTAAAAATACGAATTTAACAGATAAAAGAAAGGGTACTAGGATGGTCAGGTCATTATAGCTTTGGCGGCAAAGAAACTAAGTCGGTCTGAATTAAACACGGGTAAGGCAGGAAATAAGAGGTCCTCTCGGTCCACTCCTAACATATAGCATCTCTCGATCTCGCTATAGGTCCCTAATGCCACTAATACTAACTTTCGTCCTGAAAAGTGACTAACGGTCTAAACTATACCTATCTTTCGATCTTAGCACAGTTTAGTCGATTTAATTGACGGTCAAATAACCTTCCCTATCTTTCGATCTAATGGGTAGGTCACAAAATAGGTATTTAACTGGTCGCATGCATTCGATTTGTTAAATACAAGATTAAGAACAATTAAAACGAAGGATAACCTTACAAGGTCAGTCGATCGACCAACAATGTCAGTCGATCGACTGACACGCGGGTTCAGTCCGTGTTCAATCTAATGCCGCCTATGCTACAATTCCCCTACATCCTAGCACTATAGATTTAGCTACTCATGCTAAGGGTAGAAACAATAACATAAACGATAAAACTAGCTACTGAATTCATGCTTAAAACATGGAAGGAAGCAATTAACATGCAATAATGAAGATGGTTTCGGGAATCTACTAGCAATTCTAATCTATTAGCAAAATAAATGAACTGAAAGTAAACAGGAAGAATACCGAATTGCAGGGGAAAGATTGATTATTAAGATCCGAAATTCCGATGCTCACAATAATCCCAAACCCTAACTATTCGATAAAGAACTTGAATGAAAACTTAATGCTAAAACTTGATGTAAAATTCTGAATAAAAGACCTCCTCATAAACTGATGATCTAGGTTACGTTATATAGGAAACATACGTAACATCTTATTCCAAAACCTAAACACAATGGGCTTTAAGTTCCTCGATCTTTTAATTCTCGTCTGAAGCAGCGATGTGGTCGATCGACTAAGCAGGGAGTGTGGGGTAATATCCGTATAAGACCCTCTAAATTTAGGACTATAACGTAAATTTAGCATGCGATTATCGTCATAAAACATAAATACAATAGAGAAACGATAAGGAACAAGAATCAACCTCGGGTCCTTGATGCACGGCGTAAAGAATGTAAAATCAAACGAGATTCCCTCCTAATTGTTGCACCCAAGACTTGTCCGAGATATGCCCTTGTGCTAGATGGTGTTCTCCGATTGCCTTGCAATATTGGGAGAACTGATGTGAGGTTTTCTCGAGATGTGAGATCTCAGTTTCAGAGAGCAATAATCTCTAAAACCCTAGTTTTCTGTAAAATGAAATTGTCTAGGTCACAAAAGGAGAGGAGCTCTCCTTTTGTGTGTTTCGGCCAAAACCGAGAGCCCTCATGGGGAAGTGGGCTTCCACTTCCTCTTACTTTTAGCTCGAGGTCCAGTTCGCCAAATGCTAAAATGTATATGACGGGTTTGTATTATAAACTGTCATCGGTTATCGGTTATTAATACATCAACTAATAACACGGATTAGTTGAAGTATTAATACATGTCCGACAAAGACAATATTGTATAATTAATATTCAATATACATTAATTAAATATAAATCGCTTATATTTAATTTTACGAATTAATCAAGTTAATTCGCCTTAGCCCATGATATTTAATCCGTATCAAATATAATATCTCAAAGATCATATTTTGACTAATTATTAGTCAAGTAACTCGACTAACCGGTTAGTCAAATTTGGCATCTACATGATCGTATTTTCATACTTGTCACATCTCTCAAACGTATCCTATAGGTGTGACTTTTAGGGACCAGTTGATCACCGCCATCTGTATGACAATAACGTCAAACTTATCTAGCAAGCCAACCGTTATTGATAAACGTGGATCAACTGATAATAATACCAAAAGTATGCCCTTTGATCCTTTTAGAGGTTTATAAGTCCTTGCACTAATCAAGTTAAGGACACTAACCCCAACAAGCTCCCACTTGTCCGTACAAGTGCATGTGCAATGACGTTATCCGCACTAACTGGAGGACACAGCCCCAACAAACTCCCACTTGTCCGTACAAGTGTATGTGCGATAACCGATTCTCATATTCATTTAAAATTTCTCCCACTCAATGTAAAACAATTTCATGCGTATCTGGATCCACAAAGGTCGTATTTTACAATCGATCTGTATCTAGAGTGGTTTCCCCGACTAGAGAGTAACTCAACCGATAAAACGAATCCGTATCCGAGCATGGCCATGCATTTCGATTCTGACTCCTCGAGTGGCCCCGAGAAATATCGAGTACCTGATAAAGGCTGAATATTTCCTACAACTCGACTCCTTCCGATCTAAGCACAAAGACATGGAATGACCCGAAAAAAATCTACTTGGCCCCCTCTTATACGGATGACCGTGAGAAAGAAACCAAAGTCACCCAAAATCTGCCGTAGTCTCAAGAGACAGTCGATAGTCAAAAGAATCGACTCTTAGGATCACCATGGAAGTCCTATCCACGACCGGGCAACGAATGTTATAAAACATTTAGGACTCCACGTCGATGTCACAAATGTGTCCTACGAAATATCCGTATAAATCGCCTCTGTGATTGGTCATTCAACCGGTTGACTTATGGCTCGTTGAACCCACCATCAACCAACGTCACAAAATAATTGCCAGAGTTATCAGCTCATGTGGGCAATTAAGGACTGAAAAATATAATGTTCGTTCAGTTCACTTTGTGGTGTTCAAAATTTGTCGTACAAATCCACATGAAAAACAAAATATATATAAAGTATCAAAACGATGATGTCAGATAGAGTACAAAAGCGAATGAATCTGATCCATAAAAGAGTACTACAACTTAGGAACACGTTTAATTCCCATGGAATTAACATGCCCTTCATGCTTATCTTGTCGTAATGCTCTAGTGAGAGGATCTGCTATGTTATCATCGGTAGCAATCTTTTCTATCACTACTTCCTTTTGCTCCACGTAATCCCGGATTAGATGAGCTTTCCGTTGTACATGTCTAGACTTGTTGCTAGACTTTGGCTCCTTAGCTTGGAAGATGGCACCACTATTGTCGCAATAGATGGTGATCGGGTCATTCGAACTAGGCACTACGATAGCCCATGTAAGAATTGACGCATCCATATCGCTTCCTTTGTAGCTTCGACGCGCATAGTACTCGGACTCGGTCGAGAATCTGCTGTAAGCAGTTTGTTTCGAACTCTTCCACCGATCGCAGCGCCATTAAGAGTAAAAACGAATCCAGACTGAGATTTCGAGTCATCTCGATCCGTTTGGAAGCTAGCATCTGCGTAACCGGTTGCGCATAGCTTTTGATCGCCTCCATAAGTCAATGCCCAATCTTTAGTCCTCCGTAGGTACTTAAGAATGTTCTTGACAACTAACCAGTGTGATTCACCCGGATGCTTTGTTGGAATCGACTTGTCATACTCAATGCATATGCCACGTCCGGACGTGTGCATATCATGGCATACATGATTGATCCTATAGCCGAAGCATAAGGAATCCGTGTCATGCGCTCTTTCTCTTCCGGTGTCTCTGGTGCCTGAGACTTGCTCAAATGCACCCCTGGAGCCATGGGAAGGAACCCCTTCTTGGAGTTAGTCATGCTGAATCTCTCTAGGACTTTGTCTATGTAAGACTCTGATCGAGAGATAGCATCCTTCGTGATCTATCTCGATAGATACGGATGCCTGCAATTCTTTGTGCCTCTCCCGGATCTTTCATCCGGAAGTGGTTCTTCAACCATACTTTCACCGTTAAGAGAGGTATGTCATTCCCAATCGTGAGTATGTCGTCAACATACAATATTAGGAAGACAATCTTGCTCCCACTCGACTTGATATATAAACATGGTTCCTCGACCGATCGAGTAAATCCATTTTCTTTAATCACTTGGTCGAAGCGATGATTCCAACTCCGAGATGCTTGCTTAAGTCCATAAATGGAACGCTTAAGTTTGCACACTTTCTTAGGATGTTGTGGATCGATGAAACCTTCGGGTTGTACCATGTACAACTCTTCCTCCAAAAAGTCGTTTAAGAAGGCGGTTTTCACGTCCATTTGCCATATTTCATAGTCATGAAAAGCGGCGATCGCTAAGATAATCCGAATGGAACGCAAAGATGACTACGGGTGCAAAAATCTCATCGTAGTGCAAACCTGGCACTTGGGTGAAACCTTTAGCAACTAGTCGTGCTTTATAGATATCTTGTTGACCTTCCACAGAATGCTTTATCTTGTAAAGCCATTTGCATTGAAGGGGACGAACCTTAGCAGGTAAGTCAACAAGATCCCACACGTTGTTCTCATACATGGAGTCCATCTCGGATTGCATGGCCTCAAGCCATAGCTTTGAGTCAGAACTAGTCATGGCACCTTTATAGGTTGCGGGTTCACTACTCGTTAAGAGTAGAACGTCATCTATGTCATGTTCCTCGACCATACCAATGTATCTGTCTGGAGGAATAGAGACTCTTCCCGACCTCCTAGGTTCCTCAGGAATATTCACCGCAGCCAGGATTGAAGGAACAGGTTCCTTCAATGGTTGCTCGGGGTGTTTGGTTCTGGGAATCTCCGACAGGTCGAAGGTTCTATCACTCTTTGCATTCTCGAGAAATTCCTTCTCTAAGAATGTCGCACTAGCCGCAACAAAAACACGTTGTTCGGTTGGCGAATAGAAGTAATGACCAAGTGTTCCTTTAGGATAACCTATAAAGTATGTCTTGACCGATCGCGGGCCGAGCTTATCTTCAGGTCTCCACTTGACATAAGCCTCGCAGCCCCAAACCCGTATAAAGGACAAGTTAGGGACCGTTCCCTTCCATAGTTCATATGGAGTCTTGTCAACAGCTTTAGACGGACTTCGGTTAAGTATTAGAGCAGCTGACATAAGAGCATAACCCCATAACGAGTCAGGCAACACGGTGTGACTCATCATGGATCGAACCATATCAAGTAGTGTTCGATTTCTCCGTTCGGACACACCATTCAACTGAAGTGTTCCAGGTGGAGTTAACTGTAGGGCAATCCCACAGTCCTTTAGGTGTTGATCAAACTCGTGAGAAAGATACTCGCCACCACGATTCGAACGCAGTGTTTTAATCTTTCTACCCAATAGGTTCTGCACCCTATTTTGGTTTTCTTTGAATTTCTCAAAGGATTCACTTTTGTGCTTCATTAAGTAGACATAGCCATATCTACTTAAATCATCCGTGAAAGTGATGAAATACCTATAGCCTTCTCGTGCGGTGATTGACATAGGACCACATACATCCGTGTGTATGAGCCCTAATAGGTCAGCAGCGCGCATTCCAACACCTTTGAAGGAAATTCGAGTCATCTTACCGATGAGACATGATTCACACGTGCCAAATGATTGAAAATCAAAGGCCGAGATAGCTCCATGTTTGATGAGCTGTTTTACGCGTTTCTCATTAATGTGTCCCATACGGCAGTGCCATAGATCCGAAATTCCGATGCTCACAATAATCCCAAACCCTAACTATTCGATAAAGAACTTGAATGAAAACTTAATGCTAAAACTTGATGTAAAATTCTGAATAAAAGACCTCCTCATAAACTGATGATCTAGGTTACGTTATATAGGAAATATACGTAACATCTTATTCCAAAACCTAAACACAATGGGCTTTAAGTTCCTCGATCTTTTAATTCTCGCCTGGCAAGTATGTGGTCGATCGACTAAGCAGGAGGTCGATCGACCGGATCTCAAAGAATGAGTAGCTTCGGATCCGATAGTTGGTCGATCGATCGATGGGTCTAGTCGATCGACGCTGAGCTGCTAGTTGACTGCTTTATTCTCGTGGATACGTCTTTGGGCCTTGGATCGCGCACCAAGCTCGTTCCTTAAGCAATTCCTTTACGTCATTTGCAATGCAGATTACTCGGGGACAGATTTGGCTCGATTTCCGCTCAATTCTTCATATTTCTGCAATAATAGACAAAAACACAAAAGTAGAGGAAAATAGGGAAATAATGGCATATATTGCACATTTGAGCTCTGAAATGCGTGTAGAATAAAGTGTGAAACATCATATTTTAGACACGCATCAATGCCAACTCTTTATAGTCGTAAGAACTCAATCAGTGTATTCCCCTACCTCAGTACTGCAGTCAAATAGTCGGTGCTCAGTAATATTCCACAACAAACTCGCCCTCTCGATATATAGCTTTAAGAATTTAATCCAACAGCTCAAAAATAGTCGACTCGGAATTCACTACCTAATAATATAAATAATATCCAATTACTAACCCACTTTACAGAGATTCTTAGTTAAGTAAATGTTATTAACAAATTCGTATTTAAAATTCTCACCCGTCATTATTAATAATGGTAATAACGAAAACATTAATAAAAGCAATTTAGCGAGGACAATTAATTTGTTCACTAATAATAATATTAACACTTTATTTTATAAATAACAAAACCCGACTCATGCACTAATATTAAGCACGTTTACAAACTATCACAATGGTTATCGTCCCGACTCAAATTACGACTTGAAAACAATGCTTTGTAACCCATTTCAAACCGGCCCCAACTACCCTAACCCCTGACCGGATGCAGCCACCGGCAGTGGCTGCCGCCACTGCCACCGTGGTCCCCCATATGCCATGGACCCCACTGGCCCTCACCACCGTGGTCGACTCAGGAAGGTGAGTCTGACCACGGTCACCAACACCACCGGACGCAGACAAAAACCCCTCAAAACCCCTTGACTCCCTCTGATATTACCAGCAACCACGGCCCAGACACGACTCTCCATGTGACCCACCACCACCGTGGCCTTGCCTGGCACACGGTGGTTCACACGACCCTAGCACCACCGTGTCGACCTCCCCCTAGTCGACGGTGGTGCCCCCATTCTACCCTTGACACGCGACAATCATAACAGGAGCAACAATAATCAGATCGACGACCACCGTGACGACCACCACACTTCAGACGCCCATGAACACCACCACCACACTCCCCATAACTACTACAGTCACCCCCTGGGCGACAACAACCCATAAGACGCAAACAAACAAGAAAAAGACAAAGAAAGGTATTACATGAAATTGTACCTGCGCGACTGCCTAAAACCGCCCTGCAAAACACCAGTACAGTGCACCACCGCCCTCAAGACACAACCGACGTCCACCTCTCACTGCCCTCTCATGAATGTGTGATGATTTGTGAGTAGTTGGCTGCTAGGGTTTGTTCGAAATAGGGTATGAGATGGGGTGGTGAGGTAGGGTTAGGAATAGGGTTTTGTGTTTGTGAAAAAGTGTGGCACGCATTTCGAGGCCCAAAGTCTACACTCCACCTATTATGACTCGACCCAAACCCCCATACAAGCCCGACACAACATTATATCGCAATTCGACTCATAATCGACATCGACATATAAATATACAAGTAAGATCGAGTCAAATCGAAGTTCATTCGTTAAAATTTGAGTCAATATCGAATCGTTAATACCAAATCGAGTCAACGAAATACGGGATATTACACGTATCTTCATACGATCAATTAAATGATCAATTAAGAGTGTTGCCCTTAAGGTATGACCTAGGGGATCAACTGATCACTACCGTCTCACGACAGTAATGTCAAACTCTAGTCAGCCAATCATTCCCGATATGTGTGGACCAGTTGACAGTAAAATATTACTTCCCAATTGTATTCTTTATAATGAGACTTAAACATGTGATCATCATGATCAACAGTTGTGATCGCATCATTGTCGGAGGACACATATTCCAACATCATTAACATAAATTCGGTGGATAGACATTTATCACCCACTTCCCCTACATAACAAGGTTTGTACCCCGGTGTGGCCGAGTGCACTCCCTCATGAAATAGGTTTTCATGGTTTCTACTTTTTGGTAAGGCTAAGTCTCAATTGTTTATTTAGCGAGAGGTCATGTCAATTTATTATCTATCATGTTTTAAGTGAACTAAAGCAGTGAACTACGATAATTGTAATTGACACGGTCGATAAACTCGATATAATGATAATGCATGTTTTAGTTATGGCGATTTAGCGATGCATGCAACATATAAATAAAATCCTAGTATGGCCTTCCTACAATAGTAAATCAAATAAACTATTACAAATTCGGAAACCAACTCCTTTGGTCCCTTGAACTTCGGTCTTGGCACGCATTTCAAGGCAACATTCTTTGATGGATCTCCTTCTCGAGTGGCACCGTCTTCAAGGAACTCCGGAATAAATAAATTACATAATAAATTACATAATTTCCTATTATACATTTGTAATTAAAATAAAAAAAAATCTATTAAATTACAAAACGGTGATACGAGATCTCAAAAATTACAACCGAATCGATATTCCCAAACATTTCGGGTAATATCAATTAAAACTAAGAGGTGAGGAGATTTTGAGTTTTATTTCTCTAAGTTTCTTAGAATTAGAGAGTGTAGTCTATATCTTTCTTACACTAGAAATTATAGATTTTTGAATGAATAATCATAGAAGAGAAAACTCCTTCTATTTCTTTTGTTTGGCCGAAAAAATAGCCTTGGGTAGTATGCCCAATGTTTTTCATTTTTGCTCTTCACAAGAGACTAGGCATGCAACCCTAGTTTTAGGGTTTTTCTTCTCAAGATGTTTAGCCTTGCATGCCTACAACCTAGGGTTATGATTGTGTCTCCATTTAAATATATACAACACAATATAAACTCTATCCTCCCACCCTTATTTTCGGTACATGCATAAAATGGAGAATCCATTTTATTTTGTCATTGTCAAATTGTGACATATGTGACATGTTACAAGACATGTTACAATATAATGCATTTTTAACATATTAAAAATCATCATATTAATTAAATATGTTACATACAAAAATAATTAGTAATTCACAATTACTTGTACCAAAATGGGTCATACAATTATAAACTACAACAACTTGTATTTATAATAAATTATTCATTTTGTTTCAATTGTTTCGTAAACAATATTTTAATCTAAGTAATAAACCAATTCGATTACTTAGACCGTATCTAATTTAATCGAATTACAATAAGACACGTTAACTTTACTCATAAAATCATCCATCAATTTTAAGCAATTTAATTAACCCGTATCGGCATACGATTAACTAAATAATCAATTAAGAGTATTTCCCTATAGGTATGACCTAAGGGGATCAACTGATCACCACCGTCGCACGACAGTAATGTCAAACTCTAGTCAGCCAATCATTACCGATATGTGTGGACCAGTTGACTGTAAAATATTACATCCCACATGTATTCTTAAAATGAGATTTGAACATGTGATCATCATGATCAACAGTTGTGATCGCATTATTGTCGGAGGACACATTTTCCAACAATGAGTGTAAGAGAGAAGGAAATATAGTCGCTCACGTAAACTATGACCCACATAAACATGCATGCAACTAATATGATAGACAATTCTAGCTACCGTACACATACATTCAAACTAAACAAGGTCCCGTCACAGCCGAGGGCTTATAAAAGTATGGAAAAGTGAGGCAATGGGTAAGAAAAGGCAAAACGTTTTTGGGAATGTGAGGCTAATAGTCAAGCTAGCAACCTAATTAAAACAAAACTAAACAATATCTGATTCTTAATCATCTCAAAATTAAGCACAAGTGCCCTTGAATTGGCACAAATACTCACTAACCAAATCAAACATACTCCTCAATAGATAATGATAAAGAATAGGAGCGAAACCGTCTCATCAAACAAACTTCCCTTTTTTTCATTCTTTTTTTTTTCTCGGTTTTTTTTCTTTTTTTAATTCATGTTTTTTTCATTTTTTCAATTCTTTTTTTTCATCATCCTCCTTTTTCCATAAATTACCAACTCCCTATAATGAAACACGGACCAAACTTGGCACATAATAAACTATATACCGCACAACATACACTAACTAGCTTGACAAGACAGGCTAAATTTGGGATTTAGTTAAGGGTCAAAAAGGCAAATTTGGCTAATAGTGGAGTTAAATGGGTAAAACTGAAAGAAAGGGGAATGTAAGCACCTCCCTGCATGTGACACCAACCACTAACCCGAATGTATGTAGGCAAAAAGCATTTAAATTTCATATACGTGCAAATTAATGGATATGTTATGCAAGGAGTATACTACTCACAATCCTACCTGAAACTGGTCATAAATGATACCAGTTATTAGGCTCTAATCCTTAGAAATTTAAGTAGTTTGCCAAAATCTCAGGTCAAGTCTATTTGTTCAGCTTAATTTAACATTAACTCGTTGATATGCAGAAGACAAAGTTAAAGATAATTAGTTTATGCAATGCTTAAGCAAAAGGACAATTGCAGTGCGATTTCATCATTGAAATCCACCGTTCCAACTCAATCTATATGCAAAAATAAACGTGAAATTTTTTGAGATTTTTTAATTTTTAATTTGTATGATATTTTTGATTTTTTTTATAAAAATAAACAACAATGCATACAGAATTTAAACGTGACAACATAAATGTAATAAAAACAACATGCAGATAGAAATATGGATGCATAACCTCCCCAAACCAAACCGTACAATGTCCTCATTATACCTAAAAATAGGGAAAAGAAATGCAAACTAAAAAGGAGAGAGTGAAGCTGGAGAAAACTTACAAGATAACGCGAAGTAGGGACCTCCCCAAACCAGCCAGCAACAAGGGAGGTCGCAAACAGCTTCATAACAGCATCACTGGAAGCGAATCAAAACAAGCGCACTCGACCGATAAAGTAAGGCACTCGATCGAGTAAAAATGGCTGTGAAAGTGATCGATCGAGGAAATATGAATCACTCGATCGAGAGCAATAATTGTTCGATCGAAGGGGTACCTGCAAACTACAAATGGCGACAAAAACCAAGTCTAAAATTGTTTACAGTCTATGGTTTGTAAGCCAATTATTAAGCACACAAAAAAACTAAAATGTTCAAAAATAAACTAAAAACTTAAACTCTGGGTTGCCTCCCGGACAGTGCTAGTTTCAGACAGGTCCTAGCTCGACCATCTTCTTATCATCGCCCGACATAATTAATGGCCCACAACAAGGCTGTTGACTGAATGAGGTCCCCTCAGCATCCATCAGCTTGACCTTAGGGCTTCATACCATCGCATCAACAGAAGAACAACAACTTATCACAGCGTAATGGCCTCCACATTTGGCTCCCTCACGCACTTTCTTCTTTTACTGCCTAGCGTCGTCCAATCCTTCGTCTGGGTCATCAATCCACACTGTTCCAGTCTCCAAAGTCAATGTATGATGCCCACCTCCTAGGTCCGTCAACCTATCAGTACATGGGGAAGAAGTAACAAAGGAATTAACCTTAATTGCAGAATTGTCGTCTGGAATAAATTTAAACGACCATTTGTTATTATCAGCAAAACAATTACTCGATCGAGCACTTATATAACCCCATTGAAGTAATTTTTCAGCATTTATACTCGATCGAGCAACTTGTGTCACTCGATCGAGGACCTGATTTTACTCATTGCTCGATCGAGAACAGTAATCCTATCGATCGAGTACTTCCTCAGTAATTCCATTCGATCGAGCAAAGTAGGGCTCTCTATCGAATGTTTGGACATGGGTAGGCGAGACTGTAATATATTCTCCCTCTTGAACAGTATCCTCAGCATTTGAGCTATCATTTTCAGCATCAATAGGTAGAACCGGTCCTTCATAGGGAGTATCAATCCAGGTGCGAATAGCATAGACTGTCTCAGGTTGCTTAGAAGTTTGCTCGGCACTTACTTGAGCCAACTGAGTCCCAAGTCTCTTGATAATGGCATCTTTAGCTTGCATAACCTCTTGCAATTGCAGTGCACATGCCTTTACTGAAGATTTCAATTCAGCAATCTCTTCTTTCTACTTGTCAAGAGGAGGAGTTTGTTGTCGCGACGGCCAAATAAATGGAGACTTTTGATAGCCTCGTTGCTGAAGCGGATGTGGCGGCACATATGTAATGGGATGATTAGATTGTCTACGCCACCTAAACGCATAGACTACATCGTCATCCTCTAGACAAATGACAGCATCGTGCCCCGCAGCACCACATTTCTCACAGTGGACCACCTGCTGCGCCGTAATATGGGACTGAGGTGGACTACCCCAAGACTGTCTACTCTCCAGCTGGTCAGATCTTGAAGTCTGAGCTTCAAACTATGCTATAATTCTGGAGACGCTAGACATCTTGGCAGAAGAATCAAAGGTACTCAAGCCTTCCCTTTGACATGTTAGAAATCTATATCTCATTATACTCAACATATTCATATATGTTTCAATTTAATTTAGTCATAAAATTAATTTAGATCTTATGCATGCAAACATAAATAAATATAGAGAAGAAATCGTTTTCCTTACAATAAAATTTCGGATCAAAGGGCACAAGTAAGATCTCCTTCTTACTTGTTCTCGAGCTCTCCTAATATGGATGAACAAAGATTCAATGGTAGAATCTCTCCCAAAGATGAATACCCAAATTAACCCCTTAAAAGATTAATATTATTAATACTAGAACAATATTAATCTAAATAAAATTGACCCAAAATATTGAATTAGGTCTCTTATTTTCGGTTAAGAGAAGGGAGAAGAAGGAGTAATATTCTCTCTAAAACTCTATATTTTGGATGTGTTAGAATGAATGAATATACACTAGTATGCATGTAGTGTATATTAGGAAAAATAAAGAGCAAAAACCCTTGGCCAAGAATTATAGGCATGTAAGGCTATGTATTAGGTCTTTTGATTAAGCCTTCCACTTAAACATAATTAACACAAATAAGCCTAATACTCCCTCCTTATTTTCGGCACATATAGTGTAAAATGGAGAATCCATTTTACACATTATTTTGTCAATTTGTCACATGTAACATGTTTCATGACATTAGGTATATAAAATGTATTTTTAACAATTAAAAATCAACATATTAATAAAGTATGTCACTTATAAAGTTATCCTAGTAATTCATGATTACTTGCACCGTAATGGGTTCCCGAGTCATAAATTACAACATTTTATATTTATAATAATCAATTCATTCCTTTTTAATTGTTTCTGTAAACAATAATTTCATCTAAGTAATAAAACAATTCGATTACTTAGACCGTATCTTATTTAATCAAATTACATTGAGACACGTAAATATTACTTCCAAAATCGTCCGTCAATTTTAAGTAATTTAATTAACCCGTATCGTCATACGATCAATTAAATAATCAATTAAGAGTGTTACCCTTTAGGTATGACCTAAGGGGATCAAATGATCACCACCGTCGCACGACAGTAATGTCAAACTCTAGTCAGCCAATCATTACCGATATGTGTGGACCTGTTGTCTGTAAAAAATACTTCCCACATGTATTCTTAAAACGAGACTTAAACATGTGATCATCATGATCGACAATTGTGAGCGCATTATTGTCGAAGGACACATATTCCAACAATCTCCCACTTGTCCTCGACATGTGTGCGTCACCAATTCTCTTGTCCTATTACTATCTCCCACTCAATGCAAGGTGTCTTTCAGGTCGTACTTGCAAGTGATCATATCGAAAGTGGTTTCCTCGATCTGGAGAATAACTGATTGACCGGATTTATCTACCATAGATATCTTCCGAGCGTGGCCACGCATTTCCAGTTCATTAATCCTCGAGTGGCCCTGAGATATTGTTATAACCCTAATAAGGGGTGGACAATTCCTATCGCACTTATTCCCTTCGACTAGCCACAGCCATCATAACCCAAAATATGCCCATTTGACCCCATTTACGAAGGTCGTAGTAACACAAATCAAAGATCGACTCATTAGAATACTATAGTAGCTCTCGCCACGTCCAGGCTATATAAATTTGCCAGAACTCTATAAGCGATCATAAGGCCCGACAAAGTGTTCCTAACAGTCTGCCTATGTGATCGACTAGTCATCACACAAGACTCCATGGCACTTGAACTTGCCATCAATCGCATCACACTCTAGTCACTTCGAGACGTCACCTCATGTAAGTAACTATGGGCGAATAAAATGCTAATCCGTGTTCACTTTAACGGGGTTCAATTGTCTCTACAACCCGTTTGGATGTAACAAAGTATAAGGTGAGTTAATAATAACTCAAACGACGAATGTCAACATCACATTCGGGTAGTTAATACCATATTACAACCTTGTGATGTATATCGTAAGTGTGTAAACACTAGTCGATTGTAATAGAAGTTTAACATACCATGTGTCCATGTGTTCAAACTTCTTGAATTGCATTTTCCTTTATATTCATGTTATCTCTCATATCATGAACCTTACCAAGTACACGTATAGGTTCCCAACCTTGGTTTGAGTTCTTTATCTTGAAAGAACTTTCTTGTTGTTTATCACATAACCAACGAATTTGTGGTGGATGATATAACTTGCACTGGTCAAGTGTTCTATCAACTCACAATGCACTAGGTATACATTTTGTAGGGTCTTGCAATAATTGCCAAGATGATTAGCCTAGCGCTTCTCATAAGTCCTAGCATATTAGAAAATATTAGTTTTGAGTAACTTCTTACTTTAACTAAGTATCTTTCCAAACTTCTTATTTCTCCTTTTAGCTTGAATAGCTTATGATTTTCATAAATCCTTACGTGTGTTCGAACTTCAATATGTGCAACCTCTTGTCACATAACAGAGTGTTCTGTCCAACACTGGAATCGCTCATTGGTTCTCGTCGAGAATTCATGACGATTCTTCTATGGTTTGCCAATGATTCATCATGCTCTTATGCATATGATTCATTATTGGACATGTGCATGATTATTCTAATGGCGGAAACATTACTAATTTATAATCATGTGATCAACCATTCTTAGGTTCAATGAATGACCATGACTGCTTATGGCAATTCCAATTTCATTGACATGAATAACCTATGTTTCACATTGATTCTATGTGTATATCTCAATACCTATCCCACATCCCATGATGTGATTGGATTCATCATAGTCCATTTTCATCCAGAATTGAAAACTCAAATACTTCTTTCTGAAAGATAGTATTAGTTCGTCATTCTCAATTAGTAATGAGTTATAAAGTTTTTTAACAAGATGATTGCTTGCACTAAATTCCATGTCTTCACATGATAATTTCCAACTCCCACTTAATTCCACATGTTTCGTAATTGACTACTCAATCGAAACATTTCAAAAATTGAAATATATTTTGCTTTGTGAAGTTATTAAGATAAAACCAAATGTTCCCAACATATCTTTTCAAAATACCTATTTTGAAAAAGGTTTCAATCTTAAACTCATGGAAAGAGATTTTTAATCTCTAACTCATTCATTTTATAATGATGTGTAGCAATGTCATTGTTTAAATGTGAATTACATCTAATACACGTCCTTCTCAAAATACCCTTTTCGGAAGGAGGTTTAACCATTTCATTTTCATAATGAGGTTAAGTAATGACACTAGCGTGGTTAAAAATTAATTTAGCTTTTGTAGATATCGTCATATCTTTCTTTGCAACTTTTAGTTATAAATCATATTTACTTTCGAGGATGGAACTTTGTTTCATTTAGGCTCTTAAGTAAATATCAATATTGAAACTATTGGTCAAAGGTTGTTCATATACTAGCCAAATCTCTTGATAAGACTTTACATTAGTCATTCTTCTTCCAAAACTTTCTTTTGGTCTCCTCGTGTAGTTATCTTGAGAACATATTCTTTTGATTACTTTACTTGGTCTCTTTTGTCATGTAGATCTCATCTATACAAGACCATAGATCTCATCTATTCGTGTACACTATCAATATAGGTATACAAATCATTCTTTCTTGCGTAGATCTCATTTACTCAAGTATACAAATTTGCTTTGTGTTCTCTGTGCCTTCATTTTTCTCCCACTCTATCTTTAGAATAAATACACTAAAGATTCAAAGATAGCTTATGAGACACAAATAATGATTTTTGAAGTATAAGGAGGACTATCTCATAGGTCGACTAATTGTTTTAGATTTGATAAGTGTACTTGGTGATTGACATTCCTTTAAGAGAGTTCATCAACTCAACATCACTTTATAATTGATCATACACAAGCCTTAAGCTTGTGGACATATAATGAATTCCATCATTATAGTTGTCTATTAGATCACTTTAAGTGGATGATCATATGTTTCTATGTGCAAGCATATAAAGACGAATTTTTAGAACAAAGAAAATACAATAAAACGGGTGACTTGGGTTGCAAACCAAGCCACCATAATCCAAAATACAACAATTGTTTAGAAAGGATCAACCATTTCCATGTCGAACACGGAATTCAAAATAGTTCTAAAAATCCATAACATTAAAATAAAGACAATAATAAAAGCCAAGCGTTATCGGTAGCTACTCCTAGCTCCTTCATGATTTCTCAAGCTTGCTTTTCTTTTCCCTTGTCCTTGCTTGGTGGAGGCCCTATTTACAATAAAAAGGGGATACATTATCACAACTTTGTATCACAATACCATAGTTGAATTAGAAACATAAAAGAAAGGATAGTCATTTACCTACTGGAGTGATTTTTCCAGCTTTGATGTCACCAAGATACTTGGAACAACTCCTCTTCCAATGTCCAACACCATTACAATAATGACATTTGTCAAGAGGACCCTTTTTGGTCTTGGAAGTGCTAGCTTCAAAATTCTTAGCTTTGGTGAATGTGGGAGATTGCTTCTTACCCTTCTTCCAATTCTTCTTGAACTTCCCCTTGCTTTTGGTGCTTATGTTAAGCACATCCTTAGGTGGGTTAACATTTAACCCCATGTCTCTTTCGGCTTGCACAAGTAACTTGTGCAACTCTTCAAGAGACACGTGCTTGTCTTGCATGTTAAAATTCACCCGGAATTGAACATACGCTTTGACTTTGGATAAGGAGTGTAGAATCCTATCTACAATGAGCTCTTTGGGGATTTCAACCTTTTGAATCTTCAAAGTCTCGACTAGATCCATCAATTTGAGCACGTGAGGGCTAACCTTTTGGCCCTCCTTAAAGTCGAGATCAAAGAATGTCGCGGCCGCCTCGTATTGGACGATCCTCAGAGTTTGTGAAAACATTGTCACAATCTTGGAATAGATTTCATTAGCGGTGCCCATTTTAAGGGCTCTCCTTTGGAGATCCGCCTCCATCGCAAAAATCAACACATTTTTCATTGCGGCGGACTCCTTGTGGTAAGCCTCATATGCTTCCCTAGTGGCGGCACTCGACCTAGCATTAGGTTCGGGTGGAGAGGCCTCGGTGAGGTAACGAAGCTTGTCGTCACCTTGGGCGGCTAATTTGAGTTGGGCATCCCAATCGGAGAAATTTGACCCATTCTTTTCAAGTTTACAACGATCCATGAAGGATCGGAGCCATGAAGCATTAGTGAGAGGTGTGGCGTTGGTGTTTGGAGCGGCCATTTGTTATGAGAAATAAAAGCGGTCTACAAAACGGAGATAGAAGGAATAAAACATTTGTCGTTTTCAAAATAATAAAAACACTCGTAAAAATTTAATTTAAACAAGTTTTATTGCATTTATCTAGTGACCTCTACCCAACTTGATAAATGATTCCAAGACCCAAATTCATATCAACTTTGGGCACGGTGTGCCGAAATACCCTTTATTAACATAACTTGGTGGATTAACCTTTTAATCGATTGTACTTTTAGAACTCTTGGTCGATAAAATTACATTAATATTTATCTCTAGCCCGAAACACATCCGGAAATCGTCGTGAATACTTTCGTTGAGTTCAACCCAAATTTCGAATAAATGTGTCCATTATCCAAATTTATACTAACTTATGGCACGGTGTGCCGAAATACCCTTTATTAACATAAATTCAGTGGATAGACATTTATCACCCACTTCCCCTACGTAACAAGGTTTGTACCCCGGTGTGGCCGAGTGCACTCCCTCACAAAATAGGTTTTCATGGTTTCTACTTTTTGGTAAGGCTGTGTCTCAATTGTTTATTTTTAGCGAGAGGTCATGTCAATTTATTATCTATCACGTTTTAAGTGAACTAAAGCGGTGAACTACGATAATTGTAATTGAACGGTCGATATACTCGATATAATGATAATGCATGTTTTAGTTATGGCGATTTAGCGATGCATGCGACATATAAATAAAATGCAAAGCATAAAAATCCTAGTATGACCTTCCTAGAATAGTAAATCTAATAAACTATT
Source organism: Silene latifolia (assembly GCF_048544455.1). Lineage (NCBI taxonomy): Eukaryota > Viridiplantae > Streptophyta > Magnoliopsida > Caryophyllales > Caryophyllaceae > Silene > Silene latifolia. The sequence continues at coordinate 477,708,675 of NC_133538.1, read as the reverse complement.
ACAAATTCGGAAACCAACTCCATTGGTCCCTTGAACTTCGGTTTTGGCACACATCTCGTGGTAACACCGTCTTAATGGATCACCTTCTTGAGTGGCACCGTCTTCAAGGATCTCCGTAATAAATAAATTACATAACAAATTACATAATTTCCTATTATACATTTGTAATTAAAATTAAAATAAATCTATTATATTACAAAACGGTGATACGAGATCACAATAAATTACAACCGAATCGACATTCCCATACATTTCGGGTAATATCAATTAAAAACTAAGCCCATACTAAGTAAAATTACATAATTTAAAAAATACATAAAATAACATTATGACAATCATAAATAAAATGCAGCATTATAATATGTATGAACATGCCCAATTTTATGCTAAATCGCCTTTAAGGAGCCAATATCGTATATTAATCGGTTTTTACGGATTTGCGTGATTCAATCTTTTAAAATCACAATAATTACATAAAATCATATTTATGTACTAGTTAATTACCCTAACCATCTTAGGACTCAAAATTAGTTTCCACTAACATATTGACAATAATTAACTCATATTTCTTAATATTGTTCATAAAAGACTTAAAATTACAATATAATGCCATAAACTTCAAATAAATCATAAAAAATTTAAAATAAATTCAAAAATTGATATTTTAAACTCATGAATATTCTGGAAAAAAAACCATGACACTCATAATGTTCAAAAACTTAGGTTAAAAATTTCGAAAATTATCGAGAAAAACAATGTTGCGGTTTATCGGATTTATCAATTAAACCATAAAAAATATGAGAAAAATTGTTTTTATCAAATTTTCAGTTTTAGATCTGAAATATGTGATAAAATGCAACATGTGACGTTTTTTCTTAGTCATGAAGTATGTTTTAGCAATTTATACTAATTAAAGTCACTATTTATGCGATTTTCCATCAAAAATTCATAAATCATGCATAAAGACTTCATTATAGCCAATTATTTTACACACATTTTGTAAAATTGAATTTGACAACATACTAAATTTCTATGACCAGATTCGAAATATAACTCATATTAACCTATTTTTCCATTTAAATTCGATTTTATCTTGAAAAATCCATATTTCGAGCATAAGAACTCCTAAAATTATGAAATATTACAGGTCATCAAAATAACGTATATGTGAAAACATATCCAAAAACCACTAGAAAAAACGAAGTTTAGCTAATTGTAGTCCAAAAATGATATTTTTATCATAAAATCACATTTTAACGCCATTATAATATAAATTGAACAATAAAAAATCCATAAATTAACCAAAATATCCTAAATACATTTTAGGACCATAAACTTTAGCATGCATAATAAATTTCATGATATATCATAATAAACACAAATTTACAAGTTTTGTTTGTTAATCGTATAACTCGGAAGAACAATAACCGATTTGCATGCAAACAACCTAAGGCTCTGATACCGCTTGTTGAAAATCTATATCTCATAATACTCAACATATTCATATATGTTTCAATTTAATTTAGTCATAAAATTAATTTAGATCTTATGCATGCAAACATAAATAAATATAGAGAAGAAATCGTTTTCCTTACAATAAAATTTCGGATCAAAGGGCACAAGTAAAATCTCCTTCTTAGTTGTTCTTGAGCTCTCCTAATATGGATGAAGAAAGATTCAAGGGTAGAATCTCTCTCAAAAATGAATACCCAAAGTAATCCCTTAAAAGATTAATATTATTAATACTAGAACAATATTAATCTAAATAAAAATGACCCAAAATATTGAATTTGGTCTCTTATTTTCGGTTAAGAGAAGGGAGAAGAAGGAGTAATATTTTCTCTAGAACTCTATATTTTAGATGTGTTAGAATGAATGAATATACACTAGTATGCATGTAGTGTATATTAGGAAAAATAAAGAGCAAAAACCCTTGGCCTTGCACTAGGAAAACCGGGTAGGGGGGGTGGTTATGGTCAATGCATGAGCTTCAATTCTTTCCAAGAATTATAGGCATGTAAGGCTATGTATTAGGTCTTATGATTGTGCCTTCCACTTAAACATAATTAACACAAATAAGCCTAATACTTCCTCCTTATTTTCGGCACATATAGTGTAAAATGGAAAATCCATTTTACACATTAGTTTGTCAATTTGTCACATGTAACATGTTTCATGACATTAGGTATATAAAATGTATTTTTAACAATTAAAAATCAACATATTAAAAAAATATGTCACTTATAAAGTTAACCTAGTAATTCATAATTACTTGTACCGTAATGGGTTCCCGAGTCATAAATTACAACATTCTGTATTTATAATAATCAATTCATTCCTTTTTAATTGTTTCTGTAAACAATAATTTCATCTAAGTAATAAAACAATTCGATTACTTAGACCGTATCTTATTTAATTAAATTACAATGAGACACATAAATATTACTTCCAAAATCGTCCGTCAATTTTAAGTAATTTAATTAACCCGTATCGTCATACGATCAATTAAATAATCAATTAAGAGTGTTACCCTTTAGGTATGACCTAAGGGGACCAACTGATCACCACCGTCGCACGACAGTAATGTCAAACTCTAGTCAGCCAATCATTAACGATATGTGTGGACCAGTTGACTGTAAAAAATACTTCCCACATGTATTCTTAAAACGAGACATAAACATGTGATCATCATGATCGACAGTTGTGATCGCATTATTGTCGGAGGACACATATTCCAACATGGCAATCTTTCTCCTAAAATCCTATCTAGGTAGGACCTGTAGGACCTATCAAAACAACACTTAAAGGAAAAAGATAAGAACTGCCTCATGGAATAAATCCCTTGAGGCGGAAGACAAACGAAAATGAACAGATTAATAGGCTAATTGCCTCCCCGACAACGGCGCCAAAATTTGATACCGTCATTTTAGTATCAAAAATAAACACCTAAGTACTACTAACAGAAGTCAGCGGTAAGTAGGGTCGATCTCCACAGAGAGGCGGTCACTATCTACTGTCAATTCTAGTCTGTCTAAGGTCACAATTGGGTCGTTGTTAAATGATTGTTCTAATCTAATGAGTTTAAAAGAGAGGAAGAGAATAAGAGAAATAAAGGAGAGAGTCGATAATAATAAACAGAGAGAGAGTAGCTAAGACAGTTGGTTCACCATGTTTTTTAGGAAACGTAATCCAGGGTAGGGTCTCAGGTTAATGCAAATTCAATCTACAGGGTAGCGAATATCTCCTTCATGTCTCAATTCACCCTAAGACACTACTAGCTTAACTTCCGCCCTCACTAGAATGCCCTAATGTTCGCTACATGTCTTACCTTTTCCAATCTTCCGATCTAGGTTAAGGTGTACCTTGATTTATTACCTAATAGCGTTGACTCAAATAGACAAGAACAATTATATGTAGCGATTAACAACATAGATCAAATTCGCTTCAATTCTAATCACCTATTTTACAATTTCCTTAAAATCATGACTCCCCTATGTCCTAGCAAGGGAGATTAGCTATGCATAAACATAAAAAGAATAAAAGATGAAGAAATAATGAACATCGCAAATTAAAGGGAGAGTAAAGAGAGAATTACAAATTAAGATCCGGAAAAGGATTAAGGTAGCAGCTGAGATTAAGAGAGAAAGCAGTAATTAAGAGTAAAACAGTATGATAAGATGTTTTTAACCTAATCCCGACTTCCTTTATATGGGGAGGTGATTATTAACATAAAATAAACCTAACACGGAATAAAAATCCCGAGTAAATAAGCTAGTCACTCGATCGAGCAACTTTATATCACTCGATCGAACAAATCCAAGCTAAAACCTCTCAATCGAAGACTTTAGATACTCGATCGAACACTTATCGAAAAGGCACATTCGATCCAGTCGAAAAAGGACTTGATCGAACAAGATAGTACTCGATCGAGTACTTTCCAGCGCACAATTCCTATTTCGCGCACTGAAGTTCAAACGGCCTCTATTTATTTGTTACTTGGTCAACCAGAGCGTTTCCGATGGCGTTGGTGAAAGATCATAGATCCTAATTAGACACTATAATTAAATGACAAATTATCTCATAATTTGAGTTTATGTGATCTATGTAACATGCATGCAATATAAAAGCCTATTAACATAAAGATTAAGGAAAAACAATTTCCTTACATTGAGAAATGGTAGTATTTGGGCACAACCAATATCACCCATCTTGGTTGTTCTTGAGCTATTGAGAATGACAAGATCATCCAATCTTCAAATTAGAAGAGCTCCTTTAAGTTGCACCCAAGAACAAACCTCCAACTCATATGATTAATTTTAACTAGAAATTAACCATATAACCCCTTGAATATTATGTAAAATAATACTAACACTCTTAGTATTTATTTTGATTTACTAACAATATTAGTAAAGATGATACTTATGATTTTTAGAGAGAAAGACCAATTATTTTTCACATGCAAAACACACCAAAAGAAGTAGTGTAAAAATGAACAACAATTGGAGTGTTGATGGGATAAAGTGGCGGGTGGAATATATGGAGTGAGGGAGTGCACTTGTTTTTATTTTTGTCCAATCTTATATCACATGCAAGTGATCATAAGATGACTTATGGAAGAAACAACAAGTAAAGTGAAATGATTATGTCTATAATCATCCACTACACTCCATTTACACGGTCCAATGTCCCATTTACGGGTCCATTTTGGTTCTTATATTTGTCGCACAAATACGTGTAAATTTTATTTAAACATCGTATCATGTTTAAATGTTTCCAATTAATTTCGTCTAAATCACTCCGTAAATATATGTGTACCACTATACATATTATTTACGTACTAATATTAATCACATTAATCAATTAGTATAATTTTAGTAAATTAACAGTTAATTAACTAAAACCCGTCTCCCAAAATTTATTATTCAATTATCACATAATTAAATAATAACTGCCGTTCCTCGAGTTCGCAACTCGAATTCTCTCTTAAAACAATTGGCTAACCTTTTAGTCTACAAATCAAGCGACTAAATAAATTGTATCTCATACAATTAATTAGTTATCTATTGGGGTTCGTTCCTATAGGTGTGACCGAAAGGGGTCAGTTGATCACTGCCGTCTCACGACAATAACGTCAAACTCTAGTCAGCCAACCGTTATCGATTTACGTTAATCAACTGACGAGGATCAAATAATTAAATATCTGATGATATTCCATTAATGATATTTATTATGTTAACGCACTATTGTGGAGGACACTAACTCCAACAATCTCCCACTTGTCCAACACAAGGTATGTGCTACCAATTCTCTTGTCCGTTTTAATCTCCCACTCAATGCAAGGTGTCTTTCAGATCACACTTGCACACGAACATATTGCGAGTGGTTTTCTCGATCGGGAGTGTGACTACCTAACCGGAAAAATCTCTCACAGATTACTTCCGAGCGTGGCCACGCATTTGTAGTTATTAATTCCTTGAGTGGCCTTGAGATATAGTTACCCAACGTGGGTGGACAATTCCTGTATGCCCTATCTATCCTATTGCACAATACAGCTCACCATGACCTAGTAAATGCCCTTTTGGCCTCCTTTCACGGCACGACTTAGGACAAAAACAACAGTCACTCAGAAACTGCACTTGCTCAGATAATAGTCTCGAGTCAAAAGAATCGACTCATTAGAACATCTTAGAGATCCCCGCCACAACCAGGTGCCTATAATAGAACTTAGGGACTATCTAAATGGTCACTGTCCGGCAAAGTGTCACACACTCTGCCTATGTAATCAACTAGTCATCACGTATGACCTTATGGTGTTGAACAACGATCAATCGACTTACAATATAGTCACTCTGAGACGTCACCTCATTAAGTGACTAGGGACAAAATACAATGTTCATGTTATTCACTTGAATAGTGTTCAACATTGTCTCCACAACTTATTCAGATAAACAAGGTATTCAATGTTTTCAGTCAAACTGAATAATTGAGTTCTTAAATAAACTCTAACAATGAATGCGATCATCACTTATGTAAATATCAATAATCTATCCAATATTTACATAACGATCTTCAGCAATTAAGGTATACTGCTCAATCACATTGAGATGACATAACCATCATGTCTACCTTATGCCAACGGCTTTGGTTAGAGGATTAGCAACAGTTGCATCACTCTAATTTCCATTGAAATTTTCCTTTGTTCTATGCAATCTTTTCATCACATAGAGCCTTTCTAAGTACATGTCTAAACAAGTTTTTAGACTCTGGTTCTAAAACCAGTCAAACACTCCCACTGTTTTCACAGTCTCTCGGCAGACGATATTCGGCTAACGGAACTACTCTAGTTTCATTAAATTCCGGTTATCAACTATTTATTTTACAACATCGGATGGTGTAATGTACTTAGCTTTTCATTCATGATTTGTACGTATAACACTTATACATACATATTCTTCATATTACATCTTTTATGTATGACTCCTCATACATATCTTCTTTATACATGTATAACTTCTTATACATATTATTCCTTATGCACATAACACTCTTACATGCTAACCATTCCTTAATGAGGCCCGTAACATCTTATAAGCATAGGAATGTTTCCGTGTAATCCTTTTACACAAAATTCATAAATTCCTCCAAACTATAAGAGTAAACCCTCAGTGCTTCTCAAGTACTCAAGGATGCTCTTGATAATCATCTAGTGACACTCACTAGAAAATGATTGGTAATGACTTCTCATATTCTCAACATGATAAGTCCCGACGAGAGAAGCCTTTAGCATATTCAATAGATCCTGCAGCGGAAGCACAAGAGATCATATTTATTGTTCAACAACTTGAACGAGTCAAGAATCTTATCACATAAGTCTTTTGACTATAATGCTAATATCCATGAAGATCTATCTCATTAGATCTGGATATTTAAGATGCGCCATGCTATTGTCAATTATTCACCCGAGAATATTTCTTAGTCACTAATATGTCAAACACATATTTAGACTAAGAAACATCACCTTAGCTACATTTCTAGTCACTAATATGTCAAGCACATATTTAGACTAAGAAACTAACTTAAGCTCCCACTAAACTCCATGTATCATCATGTTATCTCGACACTCGAGTAATACCGTTTTGATAGACTACATGATTGAACCCAAAGATCCAACTCTTTGACGTATATTGATCACAAAAGGGATCTTTCAAGCATGCTAGGCTTCTTAGCATTGACAACATTAAAAATACTTCTCCCAAGGAGAAAGTTTCATTATTCATTTGCCGAATCTCATCCTCATGAGAAGCTATATTGCTAAGAACATACGAATTGATAAAGTCATTTGGGTTGTCACAAAACTCTCTATAACAAACCCAAATTTTAAACATCTTATGTAACCTCTACGACAAGATCAAGGTAGCCAACCAAAGTATTCACCTTAAATCAAGTCTCGAAAACATCTCGTGTTTCCTTCCTTATCGCATCGTGTACAAGGAGATCAATTCGGATTGCATGGTGACACGCTATCACATAGAGTTCATACTATAGAAAAGCCTTTTGATGAGGGTTTAAGATTCGTTACTTTTGAAAAGTAACGCAATATTATCGCAAAATTATCTCCTTATAACCACCGAGCCACAATAAAGAACGTCTTCTTGCATTGTACTCACCACTGAGCCTCAATAAATAACGTCTTTTTGCATTGTACTCAGTTTGTGGGTCTTGGACTTCCGCAAATTCAAAATTTCTCCCACTCTGTCTTCTAGAAAATGAAAATCTTTCTGGAAAGACAGTATTATGAGCCACAAACTCTTTGTTCTCGATTTGGAGGAGTAAGAACCAAGTGGTTCAATTTTGGATAACCCTCAGAAATATACACATTGGTTCTGAACATAAACATTTATGATCCCAAATGTATAAAAGACAAGTTAAGGACTCTCTCTATCCATATCTCATATGGAGTCAATTAGGCTATTATAGTCGGGTTTTAAACTTTTAGTGAGAAAATGGCTTACAAAAATTGCGAAAAACCTCAAACTATATCTCATAAAGTTCGGTTTATATACTTGACTACACCATACTCTATGGTGTTCCAAGGAGAAGGTATTATGTGAACTGGTTCACAATCTTCTTATTGATTATCAAGGTCATTACTTGATATTACCCATTTGATCTTCAAAGTCATTACTTTGAAACTTCCGATCAACATCTTGATCTTGACGTGCTTTTGGTTTACTACTTCATTTTGAAAATATTTCACGTTTCAAAAATTACTTTTATGTCTTATTAAATAGATATGAGGTTTTCATATCTACTTAACATTACGGTAAAAGTAACAAAGTATATATATATAACCAACTATCGAGCTTAAGCATCCGTAAGTATATGGTCAATCACCTCACTATTGTGTTTCTTTTCTGCAAAAGAAAACATAATACATGCACACATACCATAAGACTCACAATCAAATGGTTGTTCAATGTGCTTTTCGTTTACTCGTTTGAAACGAATTTACATGAGGTTTGATCAATTGGGTTCACTGGAATAGAGACATTAAAATCTATAAGATAGTATAATATTTAGTTTCCGTGAAGAATATAAAATTCCTCTAACTTAAGTGGTCTAAACCAACCACCAAGTCATAATAGGAGTAGGTACAACATTTTGTTTTAGATCTTATGAGTGATGCCTTCTATGTATAAACATAGATGATTACATTCTTTTAAAACCAAATTTAGGTTCATTTGTCCCTATCGAAATCATTGCTACTCGAGCACCATTTCGATACAAAAATGTCCTATGCTAGACGTCTTACGTTTTATCAATTCATGTAAACTTCTTTACAAAGAAATGACCCGTACTTGGTATCTCATACCAAGATAGTGGAACTAGCCTATCCATTGAGTAGATGTCTCTTTCAACTTTTGTTCTTTCGCATACATCTAGGGTTAATTCTTCTTAACTCCCACTCACTTTCACATTCCTCTTTGCTTCAATCAAGCAAAAATGAATCTCATGAAGACCTCTCTTCATGTCATTTGTGAAATTTTATACACTTAGTAAGAGTGAATTACTATAAAGTGAGTGAAATATGTGGGAAAATCTCAATTTCTTGCGAAATTGGACTACCTAACCGTTCAATTGTCAGCATATGTCTAAACTCTTTAGCGAATAAACAATCCATTTTGCCTTCCTGGAAGTGAGCCATTTGACGGTATCATATTGGAGTATTTTTGTGTTTTTGAAAACTCTTTTCGCAAACTTTTGAATTACTCTTGAGTAATTAAAACTAATACGTCATCTTCATGATGGAGGTGTCACTTCCGAAATCAAGACTCTCTTGATAAAATGTGACTTCCTTTTAAACTCGTAATATGAGTTTGCAACATAAAACCACTTTATAATATGTATGGACGTTAAGTTGTATAATAATTGCAAAAATCGTTGTAAGCTTATGTAGGTGAATTGGTAAATCATGGTACCAATCATTAATTCCATCAAAGAAACTGCTTCCTATGAAAGAACGAAACGAGTATATTAATAAATAGAGGATGAAAGAAGGATGAAGTGCGCGATGTCATAGTAAATACATTAATGAAAAAGAACGAAAAATAAGAAAAATTAACATTCAATGTTTTAAAAATACTTGTGAAAACATGTTCAACAAGTTTTAACATTTATATAATGATCTCCCACTAAATTATATAAATGATTCCAAGATCCGTCTTTAGACAAAAATAGGCATCGCTTGGGCGAAACATCCCATAATTGTGTAAATTCGGTAAGTCACATTGACTACTTCTACCTCTAGAACTCTTGGTCGACGAATTTCCTTAAATCCATCTACTAGCCCCGGAACACAAAACCGTCTTATATCCCGTTGAGTCCAACCAATTTTGGCGTGTGATAACCGCTTACCACCCTACTTACTCAAGGTAAAAAGAGAACACCCCGCTTGGGCGAGCGTGGCTCTAATGAACAAGAGATTCATAGGTGTTACTAATTGGTAAGGCTAATCTCAATTTTAGTTATGTGAGAGATCTTGTCAATTTAGTCATAAATTCCTTATAAGTGAATTAATTCGGTGAATGTAAATGACATGAATTGACAACCGCGAAAATAAAATGCATGTGAATGGCGATTTTGGCATGCGCTAAAATAAAACAAGCAAACATGTAAGCATATGAATAAATCCTAGTATGGCCACCTAGTTAATAAAAACTAGTCTATTACATTTCGGAAACCAAATACTTGGTCCCTTGCCTCTTCAGTCCATAAGTGGCTCTTCCTTGTGGGATTTGGAACACCTTCCAAAAATAGACTCAGTCTCGTTGTAATCCGTCTTTTGGAAACGCCGGTAAAAATAACAATTACAATTAAATTACATAGCTATTCCTATTATACATTAATTAATAAAATAAATAAAATTATTAATTAATTACAAACCGACGATACGAGATCGTATTTAATTACAAACAAATCGATATTCCCATTCATTTTGGGTAATAACGATTAAAATTAACTACGCCATACTAGGTACAACAAGATAACTACTTTAAATAAATGACAATCATTCATTAAACTTCAATAAATATGCTTAAAATGCTGTAAAATGATGCCAAAATCGCCCTATCTATCAATCGTTGGTATTCATCTCGGTTTTTGTGGATTTAATCGATTTTTAACATGTAAAAATCAATAATCAACTCTTAAATCTCGTTTAAGTCCAAACTAATTATCCAAACTGTTTTGAACCTCAAAATTACTAATTTTATGATAAATAATTAGTTTGATTTAGTGATATTTTGCTAATTTAATCGGTAAAATCATAATATTAAAGTAAAAATCCAAAATAATTGAAACATTACCCAAACAATTGAAACAAAAAATTTTAGTATTCTGGAACACTCCCAAGAAAACCAAAATGTCAGAAAAATTGCCCAAAAATTCCGGATAAATTTTATGAAGAAAAAGATCGATATTTATCGGTTTTTAACCACTAAAACCAATAAACATCAAAACAAAGTAAAAACACACATGCAAAATCTCTTTTAACATTTAAATAATTTTTTTTAAATGTACATAAATTTATCAAGAGCAGAATCAGTTTTTTCGAAATTATGATTATTTAATTTGACTTTTATCGACTTTTATCTCATAAAATCAATAAACATGCAAAAAATTCGAACCAACCTTCATTTTTTTTGCATACAATCAGTAGAAAACATGCATGAAATACCATAAAAAGTCCATGCACCGAATCAACTTTTAACTATTTTTAGTCAATTTTTAACTAAAATACGGCATTTTGACTCGGTTTTCTTCCAAAAATCATTAAAAATATCAAAATAACTTCAAAAATCACCAACAAATACCACAAACCTTTTGAGATCAGTAGGTATGCATGTCCCAAAAATTTCGTGCTAAAACCTCTTCTAACACAATTTTTGAGTTTTTATAAATTATCTCATAATTCATTAAAATGCTTAAAATCAACATGCAAATTACAAGCCTAAGCTCTGATACCACTTGAAAGATCATAGATCCTAATTAGACACTCTAATTAAATGACAAATTATCTCATAATTTGAGTTTATGTGATCTACGTAACATGCATGCAATATAAAAGCCTATTAACATAAAGATTAAGGAAAAACAATTTCCTTACATTGAGAAATGGTAGTATTTGGGCACAACCTAGATCACCCATCTTGGTTGTTCTTGAGCTGTTGAGAATGGCAAGATCATCCAATCTTCAAATTAGAAGAGCTCCTTTAAGTTGCACCCAAGAACAAACCTCCAACTCATATGATTAATTTTAACTAGAAATTAACCATATAACCCCTTGAATATTATGTAAAATAATACTAACACTCTTAGTATTTATTTTGATTTACTAACAATCTTAGTAAAGATGATACTTATGATTTTTAGGGAGAAAGACCAATTATTTTTCACATGCAAAACACACCAAAAGAAGTAGTATAAAAATGAACAACAATTGGAGTGTTGATGGGAGAAAGTGGCGGGTGGAATATATGGAGTGAGGGAGTGCACTTGTTTTTATTTTTTGTCCAATCTTATATCACATGCAAGTGATCATAAGATGACTTATGGAAGAAACAACAAGTAAAGTGAAATGATTATGTCTATAATCATCCACTACACTCCATTTACACGGTCCACTGTCCCATTTACGGGTCCATTTTGGTTCTTATATTTGTCGCACAAATACGTGTAAATTTTTTTTAAACATCATATCATGTTTAAATGATTCCAATTAATTTCGTCTAAATCACTCCGTAAATATATGTGTACCACTACCATATTATTTACGTACTAATATTAATCACATTAATCACATAATTAAATAATAACCGCCGTTCCTCGAGTTCGCAACTCGAATTCTCTCTTAAAATAATTGACTAACCTTTTAGTCTACAAATCAAGGGACTAAATAAATTGTATCTCATACAATTAATTAGTTGTCTATTGGGGTTCGTACCTATAGGTGTGACCAAAAGGGGTCATTTGATCACCGCTGTCTCACGACAATAACGTCAAACTCAAGTCAACCAACCGTTATCGATTTACGTTAATCAACTGACGAGGATCAAATAATTAAATATCTGATGATATTCCATTAATGAGATTTATTATCTTAACACACTATTGTGGAGGACACTAACACCAACAGTTGGAAATATAAGAGGACAAGCTTTCATATCCAATTTGAATAACCTTAAAATAAGTTGTAGAACTCGAGATATGGCTCTTCAAAGTAAGCACTAGTAATTTGAAGTTCTACCTTTGCTCGCCTAGCTATCCTACTTTTTTGCGCATCTCAAAATAGTAGTCTTCAAGCTCCGACTCAACTCATCTCATAACTGCATGCATAGGGACAAGTATTAAGCTCGATTTCGCTCCTCTCTGGTTCATACTAACAAATAATTCATGAGAAACCAAAGTAGACAATTCGGGGGACATTTGTAGCTAAACACTACTAAATATGCATAGAAATGCGTGCAAAAACGGTACAAAAAGTCTATATAAAATGCACGCATCAAATCTCCCCAAACCAAACCTTTGCTTGTCCCCAAGCAAACTATATACAAAACTAATGGAACAGAAAAGAAAGCTCAAAGCTAGCTACAAATTGTCCACTTAAACCAATTTAATGCAACAAACTAACACTAATAGCAAAAACTGTCAAATGCAAACGAGTTGTAAGATGTTTATAATAAAGCTGAACCGTCGACCTTGAAAGACCATTGACGATGGACTCTCACGGGTCACGCTTCTCTCATGAAGCAGAGAGTATGCATATGTCTGTAAGAGAGAAGGAAATATAGCCGCTCACGTAAACTATGACCCACATAAACATGCATGCAACTAATATGATAGACAATTTTAGCTACCGTACACATACATTCCAACCAAACAAGGTCCCGTCATAGCCGATGGCTTACAAAAGTATGGAAAAGTGAGGCAATGGGTAAGAAAAGGCAAAACACTTTTGGGAATGTGAGGCTAATAGTCAAGCTAGCAACCTAATCAAAACCAAACTAAACAATATTCGATTCTTAATAATCTCAAAATTAAGCACAAGTGCCCTTGAATTGGCACAAATACTCACTAACCAAATCAAACATACTACTCAATAGATAATGATAAAGCATAGGAGCGAAACCGTCTCATCAAACAAACTTCTCTTTTTTTTTTTTCATTCTTTTTATTTTCTCGATTTAATTTTTTTTTTTTGATTCGTGTTTTTTTCATTTTTCAATTCTTTTTTTTTCATCATCCTCCTTTTTTCATAAATTCACAACTCCCAATAATGAAACACGGACCGAACTTGGCACACAATAAACTATATACCGCAAAACATACACTAACTAGCTTGACAAGACAGGCTAAATTTGGGATGTAGTTAAGGGTCAAAAGGCAAATTTGGCTAATAGTGGAGTTAAATGGGTAAAAATGAAAGAAAGGGGAATGTAAGCCCCTCCCTGCATGTGACACCAACCACTAACCCGAATGTATGTAGGCAAAAAGCAATTGAATTTCGTATACGTGTAAATTAATGAACATGTTATGCAAGGAGTATACTACGCACAATCCTACATGAAACTGGTCACAAATGACACCAGTTATTAAGCTTTAATCCTTAGAAATTTAAGTAGTTTGCCAAAATCTCAGGTCAAGTCTATTTATTCAGCTGAATTTAACATTAACTCGTAGATATGCAGAAGACAAAGCTAAAGATAATTAGTTTCTGCAAGGCTTAAGCAAAAAGACAATTGCAGTGCGACTTCATCATTGAAATCCACCGTTCCGACTCAACCTATATGAAAAAATAAACTTGAAATTTTTTGAGATTTTTTAATTTTTAATTTTTATGAGATTTTTGATTTTTTTTATAAAAATAGACAACAATGCATACAAAATTTAAACGTGGTAACATAAATGTAATAAAAACAACATGCAGACACTGATATGGATGCATAACCTCCCCAAACCAAACCGTACAATGCCCTCATCATACCCAAAAATAGGGTAAAGAAATGCAAACTAAAAAGGAGAGAGTAAAGCTGGAGAAAACTTACAAGATAACGAGAAGTAGGGACCTCCCCAAACCAGCCAGCAACAAGGGAGGTCGCAAATACCTGCATAACAGCATCACTGGAAGCGATTCAAAACAAGCGCACTCGATCGATAAAGCAAGGCACTCGATCGAGTAAAAATGGCCGTGAAAGTGATCGATCGAGGAAATATGAATCACTCGATCGAGAGCAATAAGTGTTCTATCGTAGGGGTACCTGCAAACCACAAATGGCGACAAAAACCAAGTCTAAAATTGTTTACAGTCTATGGTTTGTAGGCCAATTATTAATCACACAATAAAACTAAAATGTTCGAAAATAAACTAAAAACTTAAACTCCGGGTTGCCTCCCGGACAGCGCTAGTTTCAGACAGGTCCCAGATCGACCATCCTCTTATCATCGCCCGACAGAAATTAATGGCCCACAACAAGGCTGTTGACTGATTGAGGTCCCCTCAACGTCCATCAGCTTGACCTTAGGCCTCCATACCATCGCATCAACAGAAGAACAACAACTTATCGCAGCGTAATGGCCTCCACCTTTGGCTCTCTCAAGTACTTTCTTCTTGTACAACCTAGCCTCGTCCAATCCTCCGCCTGGGTCATCAATCCACACTGTTCCAGTCTCCAAAGGCAACGTATGATGCCCACCTCCTAGGTCTGTCAACCTATCAGTACCTGCAGAAGATGTAACAAAGAAATTAACCTTAATTCCAGAATTGTCGTCTGGAATAAATTTAAACGACCATTTGTTATTATCAGTAAACAAATTACTCGATCGAGCACTTATGTAATCCGATCGAAGTAATTTTTTAGCATTTGTACTCGATCGAGCAACTTGTGTCACTCGATCGAGGACCTGATTTTCCTCATTGCTCGATCGAGAACAGTAATCCTCTCGATCGATTACTTCCTCAGTAATTTCATTCGATCGAGCAAAGTAGAGGGCTCTCGATCGAATGTTTGGACATGGGTAGGCGAGACTGCATTATATTCTCCCTCTTGAACGGTATCCTCAGCATCTGAGCTATCATTTTCAGCATCAATCGGCAGAACAGGTCCTTCACAGGGAGTACCAATCCAGGTGCGAATAGCATAGATCGTCTCAGGTTGCTTAAAAGTTTGCTCGGCAATTACTTGAGCCAACTGAGTCTCAAGTCTCTTGATAATGGTGTCTTAAGCATGCATAACCTCTTGCATTCGCAGTGCACATGCCTTTACTGAAGATGTCAATTCAGCAATCTCTTCTTTCTGATTATCAGGAGGAGGAGTTTGTTGTGGCGGCGGCCAAATAAATGAAGACTTTTGATAGCCTCATTGCTGAAGCGGATGTGGCGGCACATATGCAATGGGATGATTAGATTGTCTATGCCGCCTAAACGCATAGACTACATCGTCATCCGCTAGACAAATGACAGCATCGTGTCTTACACCACCACATCTCTCACAGTGGACCACCTGTTGCGTCGTAATATGGGACTGAGGTGGACTACCCCAAGATCGTCTACTCTCCAGCTGGTCAGATCTTGCATTCTGAGCTTCAAACTGTGCTATAATTCTGGAGACGCTAGACATCTTGGCAGAAAAATCAAAGGTAATCAAGCCTTCCCTTTGACGATCTTTGTCCTAGAATCCTCTCTAGGTAGGACCTGTTGGACCTATCAAAACAACATTTAAAGGTAAAATATAAGAACTGCCTCAAGGAATAAATCCCTTGAGGCGCATAACAGACCAAAATGAACAGATAAATAGGCTAATTGCCTCCCCGACAACGGCGCCAAAATTTGATACCGTCGTTTTAGTATCAAAAATAAATACTTAAGTACTACTAACAGAAGTCCGCGGTGAGTAGGGTCGATCTCCACAGGGAGGCGATAACTATCTAATCGTCAATTCTAGTCTATCTACGGTCACAATTGGGGGGGGGGGGTTTAAATGATTGTTCTAATCTAATGAGGTTAAAAGAGAGGAATAGAATAAGAGAAATAAAGGAGAGAGTCGATAATAATAAACATAGAGAGAGTAGCTAAGATAGTCGGTTCACCATGTTTTTAGGAAACGTAATTTACGGTCACAGGTTAATGCAAATTCGATCTACAGGGTAGCGAATATCTCCTTCCTATCTCAATTCACCCTAATACACTACTAGCTTAACTTCCGCACTCACTTGAATGCCCTAATGTTCGCTACAGGTTTTACCTTTTCCAATATTTCGATCTAGGTTAAAGTGTACCTTGATTTATTACGTAATTGCGTCGACTCAAATAGACAAGAACAGTTATATGTAGCGATACACAACATAGATCAAATTCGCGTCAATTCTAATCACCGATTTTACAATTTCGTTAAAATCATGGCTCCCCTATGTCCTAGCAAGGGAGATTAGTGATACCTGTCGAAGTGAGTACCAAAAATAATATTTATAAATTCCAAACTACAACTAGCAAGCGGTAGTAAGGGTCGATCCGCAGGAGGAGGTAGGGAGTTCTAAGTGTCTTATCTCGCCTATGAATTTTCTGGGGGTTTTGATTATTTCAACTGAACTAAAGAGACTAAGGAAAGAGAGATAAAAATAGAAGAAATTAACAATAGAGGGAAGGAACTAGGACTTCGGTCATCAATAAATGTCACCAATTGCAGCTAAGGTCACAAATCGGTCGATGTGTCGGTCTAAGGGGCAACGAATATCTCCTTTCGGTCTCAATTCGCCCTAAAATGCTATTAGCTTAACTTTCGCCCTCACTAAAGCATCCTATTGTTCATCATGGGTCTCCCCTATTCCAACCTTTCGGTCCAGGTCAAGGGTTACCAATATTAAAAGGCTAATTGTGTCGACTCAACTAGCAGGATACTGATTAAAGCAAAGATTAACAACATAGACTACAACAACAACAACGACGATCTAATAACCTAATTAGCAACTAACATCGCCTAATGAATCACCTAATCCTAGCAGATGTATTTAGCTAGACATGAATAAGAGAGTAAGAACAAGGGAAGGGGGAATAATAAACATTAAATAATTAAGGAGAAAAAGGGAGAGAAAGAAGTTACAAAGAGAAATAGATCCTAAATAAGAGAGAATAACAAAGAATAAAGTGTATTAGAAATAATAAGAGAGGAGACGCAACGTCTGAGGTCCAAAGACCGAGGAGTGAGAGAGAGCTTACAATGACATACTGACTTCCTATTTATAAGAAAACAGGAAATCCTAAACCTAATTGACGGAAATTAACTAAATAGTCCAAGCCCATAGCGAATCCACTCGATCGAGTGGAATAAAACCACTCGATCGAGTAAAATAAAGCTGAAACCACTCGATCGAGTGAAATAACCACTCGATCGAGTAAATCAATAAATGCAACTACTCGATCGATTAGAAAAAGGACTCGATCGACCAAAATTCTACTCGATCGAGTACTTTCCAGCAACAGTTCTCAGCTTTGCGCACTGAACTTCAAACGGCTGCCATTTCTTCGTTACTTGGGCAAATAGGGCGATTCCGGTGGCGTTGGAATGCTAAGAGGACAAACTTTCATCTCCAATTAGAATCACCTGAATTTCTGTGGTAGAACTCGAGATATGGCCCTCCAAAGTAAGCACTAGCAATTTGAAGTTCTTCCTTTGCTCGCCTAGCTATCTTTCTTCTTTGCACATCTCAAAATAGCTACATTCCCGCTCCAAATTCACTCTTCCTCCAAATGCATGCTAAACGGACGGTAAATGACTTGATTTCACTACTTTTGGATTCATTTCTTCAAATAAGACAAAGTAACCCAAAGTAGCATATTCGGGGCATTTCGTAGCATAAAACTACGATAAAAGCATAGAAATACGTGCATAAAATAGGCTAAAAAGACTATATAAAATGCACGTATCAAATCTCCCCAAACCAAACCTTTACTCGTCCTCGAGTAAACTAAATGCAACTAATGGAACGGAAAAAGATAACTCAGAGCTAGCTACAAATGCCCACTTAAGCCAATTTAATGCGAGCAAACTAACACTTATAGCAAACAAAAAAGCAAACGAGTTATAGGATGTTAATAATAAAGTCGAACCGTCGACCTTGCAAGACCTTTAATAATGGACTCTCACGGGTCACTCTTCTCTCATGAAGCAAAGGGTAAGCATATATATGTAAGAGAGAAAGAAAAATAGTCGCTCACCTAAACTACGACCCACATAAACATGCATGCAACTAATATGATAGACAATTCTAACTACCGTACATACATTCCAACCAACAAGGTCTCCACACACCAAGGGCTTACAAAAAAATATGGTAAAGTGAGGCAATGGGTAAGAAAAGGCAAAACATTTATGGGAATGTGGAGGTATAGGTGATCAAGCTAGTACCTAAACAAAACCATATGAAACATATCTATTTCCAACTCAATTATGAATTTAATCACATATGCCCTTCATTTGGCATAAGATCTCACCAAACCAAACCAAACATACTCCTTAAATAATGTAAGATAGATCATAGGAGCAGAAACCGTCAACCAAACAACATTTTTTTTTCGATTTTTTTTCTTTTCTTTCTTTATTTATTTTTTCGGTTTCTTCTTCTTTTTCTTCGATTTTTTTCTTTCTGAATTCTTTTTTCCATTTTTCAATTCTTTTTTTTTCCTTTTTCACGTTTTTTTCATCAACCTCCTTTTCTTCTTAAATTACCAACTCCAAGTCAACTGATACAAGCCAAAATTTGATACAATGAAATATATACCGCAAAACATACACTAAACTAGCTTGACAAGGCAGGCTAAATTTTGAATGTAGCTAAAGGTCAACTGGCAAATTTGGCTAATGTGGAGTTTATGGGTAAAAACGAAAGAAAAGGGAAATGTAAGCACCTCCCTGCATGTGACACCAACCACTAACCCGAATGTATGACGGCAAAAAGCAATTGAATTTCATATACGTGCAAATTAATGATACATGATATGCAAGGAGTAACTACTCACAATCCTACATGAAACTGGTCACAAATGACACCAGTTTATAAGGCTCTAAATCTTAGAAATTATAAGTAGGTTGCCAAAATTTCAGGTCAAGTCTATATGTTCAGCTAAATTAAACATTAACTCGTAGATTATGCAAAAGACAGAGCTAAAAGATAACAGTTTAATACAAGGCTTAAGCAAAAAGACAGTTGCAGTGCAATTTCATCATTGAAATCTTCCGTTCTGACTCAACCTATATGCTAAATTAAACGTGAAATTTTTTGAATTTTTAACAATTTTCTGATTTTTATTGAATTTTTTGAATTTTAACGAAAATAAACAACAATGCAAACATAAATTAAATGTGATAACTGAAATGCAATAAAAACAATATGCAGACACAAATATGGATGCATAACCTCCCCAAACCAACCCGTACAATGCCCCAATTGTACCAAAACATGGAAAGGAAATGCAAACTGAAAGAGAAAGAGAGTAAATGCGGAAAACTCACAAGATAGCGCGAATAAAGGGACCTCCCCAAACCGACCATGAACATGGGAGGTTGCTAAAGGCCCAGAAAACCGTCTCAGGAAGCTAATCTAAGTCAAACGAGTGAATGGGCATCCAAAACTGCTCGATCGAAGGGAAAAACAGTCGATCGAGTGGTTCTCTATTTGCAGGTGGTCGATTGAGTAAAAATTTCACTCGATCGAGTGAATTCATCAGCAAAAGTGCTCGATCGAGTAGAAAAAACTACTCGATCAAGTGATTCTCAATGTATTTCCTGCAAAACGCACATAAAACAGCCGCAAACTAACAAGCCAAGCATACTGAGATAGTTTATGGTATAAAAACCATTTATTACAACTGAAATAAAATAAAAATGCAAAATAAAATCTCCGGATGCCTCCCGGTAGCGCTAGCTTCGACAGTCCCAGCTCGACCTCTTTTTCTTCAGCAGCTTACTCTAATGGAGCCTAGTCAAAACAACTCAAGGCTCGCAGCAACCTGTCAAATAGCTGCGCATGTGCTACAAAAAACTGTAAGTAGCACCATAAGATAGAAATAACATAGGAAATCAAAATGTAAAAACATTTAAGCTTAACAAATTTCCTATGGCAGGCTCCTAAAATTGTTCACAAAATAATTCGCCCTCCAAATAAGAGCGGAATATAAAAGCTCAAGTTAACCACGGTGGAGAATTAACGAACTCGGGTGCATTCGACTCAAAATTAACGCCATAGAATTAAAATACTCGACGGGTATGAAATGTGAGGTGGAGGAGTCTGGTCAACTAAGGGAGAAGGTGGATAATCGTCCCAAATGCATGGGATAGCAAAGTCAAATGGGTCAATGGGGTCTCCTAAAATAGGCTCATCATCGATATCATCACAAGTATCCCATTTAGCCTCTAGACTATCACTCTCCTCGTCGCTAGACTCGTCAAGATGGAGGTTCTCAAAGAGAGCCTCCAAATCGTCCTCACTAACATTGCAAGAATCATAAAGGGGTTCTAGACTATCCTCATAAAAAGGATTGTCAACCACGCTAATGGTCTCCTCTATGTCTCGGTCAAAGATTTCCTAGATCGGTTTCTAAGGTCTCACCCACCCCCTCATCTGAGTCAACATGAAGAGAAAAAGTAGGTTTAAGAGATTCAGAAGCAAACCAATTAAAGAATTCTAATACCTCAATTACGGGGATTCCTTCGAAATCCCACTTACCTATAGACTCGAGGTATGCTCGCGTAGGGCCATTCATATGCCGGACAATAGTGCGACATATTTGGAGATCGAAAAAGGCATCTCGTCCTCGGGCTCAATAAACTCCCAAAGTCTGGCTAAATAAGCACCAAAGATTTCATCCTCTTCCTGTGGAAAACTTAGAACATGAAACATGAGAACGGTCTCAAGGAACCGAAGTTCCCTAAGACTAAAGAAAGAAAGACTAAAATTAAAGACAACTAAAACTAGCGCGCCTCCCGAACGGCGCAAAATTTGATACCCGTCAAGTGAGTACCAAAAATAATATTTATAAATTCCAAACTACAACTAGCAAGCGGTAGTAAGGGTCGATCCGTAGGGAGGTAGGGAGTTCTAAGTGTCTTATCTCGCCTATGAATTTTCTGGGGGTTTTGATTATTTCAACTGAACTAAAGAGACTAAGGAAAGAGAGATAAAAATAGAAGAAATTAACAATAGAGGCAAGGAACTAGGACTTCAGTCATCAATAAATGTCACAATTGCAGCTAAGGTCACAAATCAACGATGTGTCGGTCTAAGGGGCAACGAATATCTCCTTTCGGTCTCAATTCGTCCTAAAATGCTATTAGCTTAACTTTCGCCCTCACTAAAGCATCATATTGTTCATCGCGGGTCTCCCCTATTCCAACCTTTCGGTCCAGGTCAAGGGTTACCAATATTAAAAGGCTAATTGTGTCGACTCAACTAGCAGGATACAGTTAAAGCAGTGATTAACAACATAGACTACAACAACAACAACGACAGATCTAATAACCTAATTAGCAACTAACATCGCTAATGAATCACCTAATCCTAGCAGATGTATTTAGCTAGACATGAATAAGAGAGTAAGAACAAGGGAAGGGGGAATAATAAACATTAAATAATTAAGGAGAAAAAGGGAGAGAAAGAAGTTACAGTAGAAATAGATCCGGAAATAAGAGAGAATAGCAGTAACAGTGTATTAGAAATAATAAGAGAGGAGACGCAACGTCTGAGGTCCAAAGACCGAGGAGTGAGAGAGAGCTTACAATGACATACTGACTTCCTATTTATAAGAAAACGGGAAATCCTAAACCTAATTGACGGAAATTAACTAAATAGTCCAAGCCCATAGCGAATCCACTCGATCGAGTGGAATAAAACCACTCGATCGAGTAAAATAAAGCTGAAACCACTCGATCGAGTGAAATAACCACTCGATCGAGTAAATCAATAAATGCAACTACTCGATCGAGTAGAAAAAGGACTCGATCGACCAAAATTCTACTCGATCGAGTACTTTCCAGCAACAGTTCTCAGCTTTGCGCACTGAACTTCAAACGGTTGCCATTTCTTCGTTACTTGGGCAAACAGGGCGATTCCGGTGGCGTTGGAAAGCTAAGAGGACAAAATTTCATCTCCAATTGGAATCACCTGAATATCTGTCGTAGAACTCGAGTTATGGCCCTCCAAAGTAAGCACTAGCAATTTGAAGTTCTTCCTTTGCTCGCCTAGCTATCTTTCTTCTTTGCACATCTCAAAATAGCTACATTCCCGCTCCAAATTCACTCTTCCTCCAAATGCATGCTAAACGGACGGTAAATGACTTGATTTCACTACTTTTGGATTCATTCCTTCAAATAAGACAAAGTAATCCAAAGTAATCCAAAGTAGCATATTCGGGGCATTTCGTAGCATAAAACTACGATAAAAGCATAGAAATACGTGCATAAAATAGGCCAAAAAGACTATATAAAATGCACGTATCAATTAGCTATGAATAAAAATAACAAGAACAAAAGATGAAGAAATAATAAACATCGCAAATTAAAGAGAGAGTAAAGAGAGAATTACAAATTAAGATCCGGAAAAGGAACAAGGTAGCAGATGAGATTAAGAGAGAAAGCAATAATTAAGAGTAAAACAGTATGATAAGATGTTTTTAACCTAATCCCGACTTCCTTTATATGGGGAGGTGATTATTAACATAATATTTACCTAACACGGAATAAAAATCCCGAGTAAATAAGCTAGTCACTCGATCGAGCAACTTTATATCACTCGATCGAACAAATCTAAGCTAAAACCTCTCGATTGAAGACTTTAGGTACTCGATCGAACACTTATCGAAAAGGCACATTCGATCCAGTCTAAAAAGGACTCGATCGAACAACATAGTGCTCGATTGAGTACCTTTCAGCGCACAATTCCTGCTTCGCGCACTGAACTTCAAACGGCCGCTATTTCTTTGTTGCTTGGTCAACCAGAGCGTTTCTTGTGGCGTTGGAAAGATAAGAGGACAAGCTTTCATGTCCAATTTGAATGACCTAAAAATAAGTTGTATAACTCGAGATATGTTTCTTGAAAATAAGCACTAGTAATTTGAAGTTCTTCCTTTGCTCGCCTAGCTATCCTACTTCTTTGCGCATCTCAAAATAGTAGTCTCCAAGCTCCGACTCAACTCATCTCATAAATGCATGCATAGGGACAAGTATTAAGCTTGATTTCGCTCCTCTCCGGTTCATACCTGAAAATAATTCTAGAGAAACCAAAGTAGACAATTCGGGGGACATTTGTAGCTAAACACTACTAAATATGCATAGAAATGCGTGTAAAAACGGTACAAAAAATCTATATAAAATGCACGCATCAAATCTCCCCAAACCAAACCTTTGTTTGTCCCCAAGCAAACTATATGCAAAACTAATGGAACAGAAAAGAAAACTCAGAGCTAGCTACAAATTGTCCACTTAAACCGATTTAATGCAGCAAACTAACACTTATAGCAAAAACTATCAAATGCAAACGAGTTGTAAGATGATTATAATAAAGCTAAACTGTCGACCTTGCTAGACCTTTGATGATGGACTCTCACGGGTCACTCTTCTCTCATGAAGCAGAGGGTAAGCATATGAGTGTAAGAGAGAAGGAAATATAGTCGCTCACGTAAACTATGACCCACATAAACATGCATGCAACTTATACATTCCAACCAAACAAGGTCCCGTCAAAGCCAAGGGCTTACAAAAGTATGGAAAAGTGAGGCAATGGGTAATCAAAGGCAACACATTTTTGGGAATGTGAGGCTAATAGTCACGCTAGCAACCTAATCAAAACCAAACTAAACAATATCCGATTCTTAATCATCTCAAAATTAAGCACAAGTGCCCTTGAGTTGGCACAAATACTCACTAACCAAATCAAACATACTCCTCAATAGATAATGATAAAGCATAGGAGCGAAACCCTCTCATCAAACAAACTTCTCTTTTTTTTTCATTCTTTTTCTTCTCGGTTTTTTTTTTTTTTATTCATGTTTTTTTCATTTTTCAATTCTTTTTTTTCATCATCCTCCTTTTTCTATAAATTACCAACTCCCAATAATGAAACACGGACCGAACTTGGCACACAGTAAACTATATACCGCAAAACATACACTAACTAGCTTGACAAGACAGGCTAAATTTGGGATGTAGTTATGGGTCAAAAAGGCAAATTTGGCTAATAGTGGAGTTAAATGGGTAAAAATGAAAGAAAGGGGAATTTAAGCCCCTCCCTGCATGTGACACCAACCACTAACCCGAATGTATGTAGGCAAAAAGCAATTGAATTTCATATACGTGTAAATTAATGAACATGTTATGCAAGGAATATACTACTCACAATCCTACATGAAACTGGTCATAAATGACACCAGTTATTAAGCTCTAATCCTTAGAAATTTAAGTAGTTTGCCAAAATCTCCGGTCAAGTCTATTTGTTTAGCTGAATTTAACATTAACTCGTAGATATGCAGAAGAAAAAGCTAAAGATAATTAGTTTATGCAAGTCTTAAGCAAGAGGACAATTGCAGTGTGATTTTATCATTTAAATCCACCGTTCCGACTCAACTAATATGCAAAAATAAACGTGAAAATTTTTGAGATTTTTTAATTTTTAATTTGTATGATATTTTTGATTTTTTTATAAAAATAAACAAAAATGCATACAGAATTTAAACGTGATAACAGAAATGCAATAAAAACAACATGCAGACACAGATATAGATGCATAACCTTCCCAAACCAAACCATACAACGCCCTTATTGTACCCAAAAATAGGGAAAAGAAATGCAAACTAAAAAGGAGAGAGTGAAGCTGGAGAAAACTTATGAGTAAACGCGAAGTAGGGACCTCCCAAACCAGTCAGCACCAAGGGAGGTCACAAACAGCTGCTTAACAGCATCACTGGAAGCGAATCAAAACAAGCGCACTCGATCGATAAAGCAAGGCACTCGATCGAGTAAAAATGGCCGTGAAAGTGATCGATCGAGGAAATATGAATCACTCGATCGAGAGCAATAAGTGTTCGATCGAAGTGGTACCTGCAGACCACAAATGGCGATAAAAACAAAGTCTAAAATTGTTTACAGTCTATGGTTTGTAAGCCAATTATTAAGCACACAACAAAACTAAAATGGTCGAAAATAAACTAAAAACTTAAAACTCCAGGTTGCCTCCCAGACAGCGCTAGTTTCAGACAGGTCCTAGCTCGACCATCTTCTTATTATCCTCGATAGAAATTAATGGTCCACAACAAGGCTGTTGACTGAATGAGGTCCCCTCAGCATCCATCAGCTTAACCTTAGGCCTCCATACCATCGTGTCAACAGAAGAACAATAACTTATCACAGCGTAATGGCCTCCACCTTTGGCTCTCTCACGCACTTTCTTCTTGTATGGCCTAGCCTCATCCAATCCTCCGCCTGGGTCATCAATCCACACTGTTCCAGTCTCCAAAGTCAACGTATGATGCCCACTTCCTAGGTCCGTCTACCTATCAGTACCTGTAGAAGAAGTAACAAAGGAATTAACCGTAATTGCAGAATTGTCGTCTAAAATAAATTTAAATGACCATTTATTATTATCAGCAAAACAATTACTCGATCGAGCACTTATGTAACCCGATCGAAGTATTTTTTTTCAGCATTTGTACTCGATCGAGCAACTTGTGTCACTCGATCGAGGACCTGATTTTCCTCATTGCTTGATCGAGAACAGTAATCCTCTTGATCGACTACTTTCTCAGTAATTTCATTCGACAAGAGTAGGCGAGACTGCATTGTATTCTCCCTCTTGAACGGTATCCTCAGCATCTGAGCCATCATTTTCAGCATCAATAGGCAGAATCGGTCCTTCATAGGGAGAATCAATCCAGGTGCGAATAGCATAGACCATCTCATGTTGCTTAGAAGTTTGCTCGGCAATTACTTGAGCCAACTAAGTCTCAAGTCTCTTGATAATAGCGTCTTTAGCTTGCATAACCTCTTGCATTTGCTGTGCAAATGCCTTTATGAAGATGTCAATTCAGCAATCTCTTCTCTCTGCTTATCAGGAGGAGGAGTTTGTTGTGGAGGCGGCCAAATAAATGGAGAGTTTTGATTGCCTCGTTGCTGAAGCAGATGTGGCGGCACATATGCAATGGGATGATTAGATTGTCTACGCCGCCTGAACGTATAGACTACATCATCATCCGCTAAACAAATGACAGCATCATCCCCTACCACACCACATCTCTCAAAGTGGACCACCTGCTGCGCCGTAATATGGGACTGAGGTGGACTACCCCAAGATCGTCTACTCTCCAGCTGGTCAGATCTTGCATTCTACACTTCAAACTGTGCTATTATTCTGGAGACGCTAGACATCTTGGCAGAAGAATCAACGGTACTCAAGCCTTCCCTTTGACGATCTTTCTCCTAGAATCCTGTTTAGGTAGGACCTGTAAGACCTATCAAAATAACACTTAAAGGAAAAAGATAAGAACTGGCTCAAGGAATAAATCCCTTGAGGCGCAAGCAGACGAAAATGAACAGATAAATAGGCTAATTGCCTCCGCGGCAACGGGCGCCAAAATTTGATACCGTCGTTTTAGTATCAAAAATAAATACCTAAGTACAACTAACAGAAGTCAGCGGTAAGTAGGGTCGATCTCCTAAGGGAGGCGGTCACTATCTACTCGTCAATTCTAGTCTGTCTACGGTCACAATTAGAGGGTTTTTAAATGATTGTTCTAATCTAATGAGGTTAAAAGAGAGGAATCGAATAATAGAAATAAAGAAGAGAGTTGATATTAATAAATAAAGAGAGAGTAGCTAAGACAGTCAGTTGGCCATGATCTTTTGGAAATGTAATCTAGGGTCTCAGGTTAATGCAAATTCGATCTACAGGGTAGCGAGTATCTCCTCCCTGTCTCAATTCACCCTACGACACTACTAGCTTAACGTTCGCCCTCACTAGAATGCCTTAATATTTGCTACAGGTCTTACCTTTTCCAATCTTCTGATCTAGGTTAAGGTGTACCATGATTTATTACCTAATTGCGCCGACTCAAATATACAAAAACAATTATATGTAGCGATTAACAACATAGATCAAATTCGCATCAATTCTAATCACCTATTTTACAATTTCCGTAAAATCATGGCTCCCCTATGTCCTCGCAATGGAGATTAGCTATGCATAAATATAACAAGAACAAAAGATGAAGAAATAATAAACATCGCAAATTAAAGAGAGAGTAAAGAGGGAATTACAAATTAAGATCCGGAAAAGGAACAAGGTAGCAGCTGAGATTAAGAGAGAAAGCAGTAATTAAGAGTAAAACAGTATAATAAGATGTTTTTAACCTAATCTTGACTTTGTTTTTATGGGGAGGTGATTATTAACATAAAATAAACCTAACACGGAATAAAAATCCCGAGTAAATAAGCTAGTCACTCGATCGAGCAACTTTATATCACTCGATCGAACAAATACAAGCTAAAACCTCTCGATCGAATACTTTTAGGTACTCGATCGAACACTTATCGAAAAGGCATATTCGATCCAGTAGAAAAAGGACTCGATCGAACAAGATAGTACTCGATCAAGTACTTTCCAGCGCACAATTCTTGCTTCGCGCACTGAATTTCAAACGGACGCCATTTCTTTGTTACTTGGGCAACCAGAGCGTTTCCGGTGGCGTTGGAAAGCTAAGAGAACAAGATTTTATCTCTAATTTGAATAACCTAAAAATCAGTTGTAGAACTCGAGATATGGCTTTTAAAAATAAGCACTAGTAATTTGAAGTTCTTCCCTTACTCGCGTAGCTATCCTACTACTTTGCGCATCTCAAAATAGTAGTCTCCATGCTCCGACTCGACTCATCTCATAAATGTATGCATAGGGACAAGTATTAAGCTCGATTTCGCCCCTCTCCGGTTCATACCTTCAAATAATTCAAGAGAAACCAAAGTAGGCAGTTCGGGGGACATTTGTAGCCAAACACTACTAAATATGCATAGAAATGCGTGCAAAAACGGTACAAAAAGTCTATATAAAATGCACGCATCAATGTGCAAAGTCTGTAATAGTTACCCTCGTGTCGCGTTGAACCTAAGTTTGTATCTGGTTCACCACCGTCTGTTTGTTAGTCAGTCAGTATGTGTCCGTGTGAGTCAACGTCGCCACGGCCACGTGTCTCCTATCTATCAAATCACGGATTAACGAGCAGCTAGACTCAATATTGAGCTTCACAACTTTTAACTCTTATCTCCCCTCATGCAAGATAGTACGTCCTAATTGCTTACATGCGTATGTGCTTATGAGCTTATATGCTCGCATACTACGTGCTTGTCTATGCGACTGGGGATTTGTGTGGTTACTAACCATGCAGGTAATCTTGAGAAGAAAAACGCACTCCGACTGAGTATTGGGTTCTTCCCAAGAAACACCGACCCACCAAGGCCAAGGGCTTTAACCCCGTCGATTACATGGCATACGCTACCTCCCAACGAGCAGCAAATCATATCCCCAGCGAGTGCTGAGAAGTTTCTAACTCCCCAGCAAGTGCCGATTTTCAAATGAAAGTCACACAGGTCTTTCAAAGATTCCCCCAACATCATTTACGATCCCGACGTAGCGCTCTCCCTAAATGGTTTTCCAGAGAGCCTTGCTTACATAATTCATCCCCACGGAGCTCGTTTAGGGCACCCATCAAGTTGGAGTTCGTTGCTCCCTAGCCGAACCTATCAACGTCAACCTGGTTGGAAGTTATTACCATACAATATCTTGAAATAAGCCCGATGTTTCAGGATATTTCCCACAGTCGATCATTCGACCATCGATGACTGTCAAGCCTAAAAAAACGTACCATCAATATGGCTGGTGAGCCTCAAGACGCACCTTCAACATGGCTGGCGAGCCTCAAAACGTACCTCCAACATAGCTGGCGAGCCTTTGCACGTATATAAGAAGCAATTGAAGGATATATCCCAAACATGTCTAAGGTATGACTTCTTTCTATGGCTGGCGAGCCTCAAAATGCACCACCTTCAACATCGGCTGGCGATCCTTTGCGCGTAAATGATTCAAGGACGTATCCCGAAGATGCCTCAGGTATGATTCGTTGTTCTGGCTGGCGAGCCTTTATACGTAGTATAATGGACTATAAACGGCCTGAATCGATAATCGACAGACTCTAAACTGTTCCCGACAACAGGTCCTTGACTCGAACCCTCGAGTCGCCTCGACGTCGCCCTTCCCGACGGCTGGTCCTCGGCTCAAACTCTTTTGAGTCGCCTCGATGTCGCAATGGTCTTCAGGTTGTAATCATCGATTGACATGGAGGCCATACTTTGACTTTCGCCCCATCCAAGCCTCAATTAAAGTGGGGGCTCTGTAGATACCCAGTATCTACACCTTCCAAAAACCACCCAATGATGATCGGACTATAACGTGTTTTCGATATGCGTGCCTGAATTGGTTATACAAAAGACGGTATAATGCACTACTCGGATATGAAAAATGATTTCATAGATCGTTTTCTAACTTCATTTGCATTAAAATAACAATATTTAGAGTTAAAACCGTCTTCGGACCCAAAACCGACTCAGAAACCCGTAACTCAAGTCAACCTGAGTCTCGAATGTGAAAAATAATGCAACTTTATCATCTCATTTCCATTAAAATGACTCTAATTTGAGTGAAAACTGACACCGGTCCAAAAACCGACTCGAAATTCAAATCCTAACTCACACGGGTCAAACCCGAGTCAAGGACACAAAATACCTACCTTAAGTAACAACTAAAATCATCTTATTAGATACCCATATTGTTACATGACATCTCATTTGATTACCACAAATCAAACCAACCAAATAATAGATAGAGCAAAGGCCACGTCCAAATTGAAAGGGACAGTACACCCCTTTCAATCACTAGGTGGCTCGCGCCTCTTTGGGATGTCTGCTTAGCCTCTAAGCAAACTCAACTGACCTACCATCCTACATTTCTCTATAAATACCAACCTTCACACACCACAATATTCATGCGAGTGTCTGCCCCCTCACCTCTCTCTTAAACTACTAGACTTGGCTTCCTAAGTCACAAAATTGACACGTGTTTTCGACCGACCGATCGAAAACACAAGCCTTACACATTTTGTTTGGTACCGTCGCCGTGCATTCGACCTACCCATTCGACCAACACAACATTAATCAATATGTTTTTCAACAACATGTTTTCAACTCATTTTCAAAACAAAATCCTTTTTTAAGGCACTCTTTTAAACTTCTTTAATCGTAAGTAGTCGCTACGAGAAAACCGTCTCTAAAGTCGTCTACGTCGCAAACATTAATACACATAAGTTTGAGGGTGTAAATATCTCACTTACTTCATGTCTTTGTTGATTTTATGAGTTTATAAGCATGAATGATGCATAACACGATTCAAATATAGGTTAGGCGAGCCAAAACTGGATTTTGGCCTGAGACAGGGGCTACTTGTATAGCAGGGAGGCTCGCGCCTCAATGCCCTCCCAGGCCTTAATCCGGCCATGTTTTTTCTCATCTTTCCTCTTTACTTCATTTCTTATTTGCAATCGGTTTTTACCATTTCAAATGTTCCAAATCATTTTTCCGACAAACTTTTTAACCGTAAATCATAATCACCCTTGTATCCATATACCATGACTGTTTAATCCGTGAATCGGTGATATTAATTGGTTAATTACATTATAAAGGAAATTCTTTTCATTTATTTACCATTTTAATTACTTTTTATGATAAACATATTTTGACCATTATAAAAATGATCCTTCGTTCTTTATACCAAGACGTTTATTCCGTGACTCGATGATATTATTGGTTAGTTACAAATTAAATGGTATTTTAACCCCCCCCCCCCCCCCTTATTTTACGTATCATCTTTCTCATTTATTTACATTTTCAAACATATTAGTCATAATTCATAATCATCCTTGGTTCTTTATACCATGTCGGTTTAATCCGAGTACGATGACAAACTTGACTAACTACAAATAATTGAACTTAACATAATTAGTTCAAATCAAATATTTTCCTTTTACACATTTTTACTATGTTTTTCAAACTTGCAAATCCGACAACGAATATTACTAACATAATAGTAATTATTCCGAGTCATGCAAATCATACTTGCAAATCATTAATCACAAAAAAGGGTTTTAAACAACCTTTTTAACAACAAGGAGACGGCCCTTGGGTCGTCGTCTGACTCGCGCCCCAAGAGGCCTTATGTTTTCATATTTTAAAACTTGGGCAGAGCCCTTTTCCTCGCCAATAGGCTTGCGCCCCAATGGGGCTGCCTAGCACTATTCTGCCTCATTTTGGTACTTGTCTAGGACGGTCCCAATTACGGTTAACCCGAATACGTGAGGGATCAGCTCGACAAGTTTATGTTTTTACACATTGTCATTCGACACCCCTTTTCAAATAAATGGATCGTGTTAAGCATCATGACCCGAATTTGGTAAATGGATGTTTAATTTCCGTCTTCACATATAAATCAATCTAAATCCAACTTTGACACCAATTTCTTGGTACATTCCTAAACAACCGACTTAGGAAATATTTACATGTGAGGTTAAGACTTTTGGATGCGCATTCATGCATTTAAACTGTTTTATCAAATCTTTCACTTAAACAACCATGATCGATCAGTAGAGGCCGCTAACGCGGGCGGGATTGGGTGTCCGATTAAAGGGCTTCCCAATAAGTACCCTCACTCCTTACTCAGAACCTTTGGATAGTGGATGGCCTTATCCAGGGCGTACGAGAGTCATTTTAGGCATAGAATGCTAAAAGGGGGACGAGTCCGTACCTTTAGTACCTATTTCAAGCACCGCTTTTTGCCTTGATTGACCTAGGTATAAAGTGGATTCGAACGGGTTCCAAGCATCCCACAAATGCTTGCTGGCGACTCCGAACATCTCAAACATCATTTCGAGACCTTTGCCTTGACGAAACCGACCGATCTAAAACGATCCAGTCGAAAGCATCTTTACATCACCGAGCGTGGCTTTGAGACCGCTGCATGTCCACAATTTAGCTAGACGTGCAGGTGGCCCGTGACTACGGACCGGTAGGTGGCTCTCAACCGCGGACCGGCTCGTGGCCCATGTCCACAGTCCTCACCCTTGAAAATGGGATGGTGGAAAAGAACATGCCACCTAGAGAAACTTCTAGCCTAGGCCGTCCAAAGCCTACCTCTTGCAATAACTGTCGTCCTAGAAAGCCGTAAACAACCGAAAGGAAACATGGGAGGCATCAAGGGTGCTTTCCGATCTAGGCATGTCTTATGCCGATACTTTGAAGAGACTCTCTGCCAAAGGTAAGCTACATCCAATAGGTCTGACTCTGGATCCACCTTTAGAGAAGCAGGTCAACCTCTGGAAGGGCAACAAATACTGCCTATATCACCAAGGTAAAGGCCATGATATTGAAGAGTATTTTCCCTTGAAACACACCATCCAAGATATAATCGAAGAGGGCAAGCTTCCAGTGCCAATTTCTGTTGAACAATTCGAGAAAATCGACCCTCTTGGGTCTAATATCATTAAACATGATGAAGAATCATCTCTAGACTGTTCTCATCTCCTCGATCCTCGTAACGACAAAAAGATCAATGTCCTCGAAGACGACGATATCCAAAGTGGAATGCTCATGCTTTCCATGGCCTTTAACAATAAATTTTCCAAAATAGAAGGAGCCATTGATAATCTAAACTCTCGACTTTCCAACATGGGGAACCAGTTTGCTTAAATGGGTAAGAAGCTTGATGCCCAACCTCTCAAGATTAAAAGTGTCCAGGCAAACCCTCAACCTGACAGTCCTAAGAAGAAAGCAAAAAGTGAGCAATCTATTCCTAGTTCTTCTCATCCCGGAATCAAAATCATTAAAGGCAACCTCATGGAGCGTTCGTCAAAAAAATCTAACAACTCTCCCAGGTCATTCATGAGTCTAGGCATACCTTATGCCCTAGCCTTGAACAAATTATCCTCTCAAGGCCTTCTTTAACCAATAGGATATAGCCCAGACCCAGAAAAGAAATCTAAATTTTGGGATGGCAGTTTGTATTGTCAATACCATGGGCGTAGGGGGCATGATACCGAAGATTGCTATAAACTCAAGCATATCATACAAGATGGGGTTGCGGATGGTAGGATTTATGTCTCGTTCCTAACTAGTTCGAATACAGAAACTAAGCGACCTTATAGGGAGTTCAACATCGTGGATGATTAAAAAGATGAACGATCCACCAATCATTTGGTTAAAAGAAGGAAAACAGACTCCCGAATTCCCAACAATCAAATAATCCGCATTACCGACGTGAAGTTTATTAAACCTTCACGAGAAAGAGGAACTCAGCCTCCAAGGTCATTCTCCAATGTAGGCATGCCTTATACGATCGCCTTTGAAAGACTCTTTGCTAAAGGACTAGTCCAACCGATCGGTCCAACCCTAGACCCTAAGTACGAGAGGAGAGGTCGCTTCTGGGACAGTTCTCAATATTGCTTATTCCATAGGGGTAATGGACACGAAACTGAAGGATGTTCCAAACTCAAATATACCATCCACTATATGCTCAATCGCGGTAAGATATTGTTATCGACTCTCGATCCTTTTAAAGAAAAGAACGACCCTCATGGGTGTCCTACTCTTTAAAGACAGGAAGGTCTCTTGGGCCTTTACCATTCTAGTACCCCAAACAATGAGGACAAGGTGCTCAAATCGTTCAACGATCAAGATCAGACGTTCAAGCTACCAGATGCTGAAAGAGGATTCCCCAAAAATAACAATGATGATTACGAGTCTGGATCTAAGATCGTGTCAAAGTCCGAGTCCGAGTCCGAGTCTTAGGCTTTCTATCCCATATTTGTTCTAGTATCTTTCTTTGTGTCCATTTCCATTCTTAGTGACAACCTGGGGGCTGTCCCACGAGTCACGTGTCTTCTCTTGTTTATGTTAAATACCTTAATTACTCATTTCAATAAAAGTACACTTTTCAATCCACATATTATATCATATCTCCTGATTTCCCCTTTTCCTTTGACAACAAGAATTGATTTACGAAATTTTAAAACAAATAACAACAACGCATGGAAAGTCAATGTGAGTGCACTTAAGCGATGTTCCGTTCCAAGTTGTAGAGGACCTGAAACTCCGTGTTTATTTTCCTTACCTATTCCATGTCTGGCAATAGAAATCTCACTATACCTCAGTTTCGGACGAGCTTATCTCAAGAGATTCTTGGACGAATCCAGACCATCTCCCTTGTTAATGATCTATGACAGAAGGCAAGGTCATTCCCCAAAATAAACAACCCGTGTTACTAAAGACCAACCTATTGTACACCAAAGGTGCTAGTCTGACCCGAATCCATGGTAGCAAGCAAATCAAAGAGGATACGAGCCATGATCAAAGACAAAGGCACAATAATCCAAGATAAAAGAGTCAAAAGATCAAGGCTCAATCAAGCAAGTCAATATCCAAAGTCAAAGTTATCTTCAAAAAACCTGAATCAAGAATCTAAGCAAAAAGGCTGAGATATATTCTAGACCAAAAATCTGAGTCTGAATCAAGAAGAGTATGAAATAAAATGCTAAACAGAATAATTCAATAGAATCAAGACATCAATGAAGATGGTCAGCTAGCACCCTCACTTAGCCTTTCATACACCCTAAGTCCTTCTCGAGACCGTTACATGGAGATAGTTAGGTATTTTGAGAATCCTCTCAAGCTCGTCGAGTATACCCATCCCTTAGGGCCAAGACATGGAAACTTGATCCCATATCAATTAACCTACCTTTATGTGCTCAAGTTACATCAAGCCAAGAGACTCCATTTCCTAGCCATATTACAAGCCATAATCCCATAAAGCCTTAACTCCACAAAATCAAGCTCCAGAGATTTGTTTATCAAAGCCTCTTATTTCCAAGCTCTACATTCCAAATATCCAATCCTGTTTCACCTTGACCCAGACACAGAGTCTTCAAATACTTTGCTACATAGGACGGGACATACCCATATCATCTCAAATCGATTCTTTGAGTCACCAAAGGAATATACCCTCTTGACCCATGCACTTTAAGGCCCTGACAACATAAGCTTAGGCACACACCTGAACTACGAGCGTGGTTTGATTTTACCTCTTCAGGTGGATACATAGGCAATCCTTTCTTACACAAGAAGGATACAACCACAATACCCAAATTAGACTAACAAAACCTCAGAACTACGATCTGGTTTGATTTCACTTCACGTGAATACGTAGGCAGTCCTCATGGACACAACCTTCTCAACCATTAACTTTCAATTTCAATTACCACTCTAACCCTTAATCTTTAACCTCAATTATCGACATCTATTTCACAACCATCCCAACCATCAACTTCCAACCTTAATTACCACGCTAACCGTGAACCTTCAACCTCAATTATCGACACCCATTCCATTTCATAACCTTCCAACCACAGTTTCCATTTCTATCTCTTTACTGGGGGCTCCTTCTTGTCGCCTAGTCTCCTTTTTACCAATGTCTAGAGTCATCTTCTCATCCTGGGGGCTTCTCTTTCGAGATGCCACCCTTACTTTGTTCCTCTCTTATTTGAGTCAAGCTAGTGCTTGGTCCGGACAATGACAAAGGTCTTAGATCAAGTCTCCATGTTATCGTACCTCAAGAAGGAGCTCTTTTATAGTAAACGATGAAGTTGTCCAAGTAGACAACTGATCCATGGCTCATGCCTTGCCTTTATATGCCTTCATAATTTTTGTAATTCTTGTACTTTTGGAACTAATACGCATTGTCACCCATACTTGGCTAGGGGTTGCGCATACTTAGGCAAAGTTATCCCTGCGTTGTATCAGAGTCATCCCCCGTGTTGCGTCAAATCAGAGCCAATGTCGCGTCAGTCAACATTTCGCGTCCTTATAAGGTCTATGTCCGCGTTATTCACATGACTAGGGCCCACTGAATATGCATAACGCATTACAAACGACAAATTTCTTTAAGCAAGTTTTAAACAAATTTTCTAAAGAAATTTTTTGCAAAACCTATGTGCGTCCTCATTTGAGGTCCATGCGCTAATGGCTTACATGTGTATGTGTTACGTGTTATTTTTCTATTAGATTGCGTTCTTGTCTGGCCACTAACCATGCAGGTAAGTATCGGAAGCAGTGCTCGCTCCAACTGGGGGGCTTCGCTCAACCATTCGTTCTCCCCAGCGACAGTCAAGATATTCCCCAGCTACCTTCCAGCTCAATTTTCAAAGCAGACTGCAAGTTCGTTGCAGTACTTTATCTCCCATGTTTCTCCAAAGCAGACTGTGAAGCTGTCGCAGTATTTTATCACCCGTACATCCTTCTCAAGCAGACTGCGAATCGTCGCAGTATTTTATCTCCAAGCAGACTACGAACCGTCGCAGTTTTTTATCTTTCATCAGGACTTCGCTTGCAGCAACGAGCGGATTTCCGGCGGTGTTTCAACACACCTTTATCTATACTTTTTTAGCCACCGAGAGTTCATGACAGGATTGTACTTCTCGAGAGATGGAGTTTGTTTGGAAGCAGACACAAGCAGGTTCCTAGAAATGATTCATCCCAGATAGGATCATCAACATATTCCCCGACGAGAATTCGCTTGGAAGCCGACGCAAGCAGATGAAGGAAAAGTAGATCTATATACTTGACATATTCATATATGTTTTAATTTAATTTTGTCATAAAATTAAAAGTGATCTTATGCATGCAAACTAAAATGAAAGAATATAAGAAAACATTTTCTCACCATATGAATTTCGGTCATATTGGGCACCAACAAGATCTCCTTCTTGTTAGTTCTTGAGCTTTCCATTAATGGATGAACATTCTTGACTTCAAATTAGAAGCCCTCCAATTAGTAGCACCCAAAACTATCCCTTAATCCCACAAACTAACATGTACTAGATGTTTGTAGTGTAGTTTACCTTAAAATCTATTACTAATACTCATATACTACTTCTAGTATTATTAGTGTTTGATTTGAACAAATTTGATTCACAAAATGAATCTTTGTGAAGAACAAGATGAAGTTAATGTAGATTCATATACATATTAACATACTCATATATGTCTAATTAATTTGTCATAAAATTAAAACGGATTTTATGCATGCAAACAATAATATAAAAGTGGAGAAAACATGTCCTTACATTCAATATTTCGGCTATATTGGGCACAAGAGAGATCACCTTTCTCTTCTTGTTCTTGAGCTTTTCCAATGGAAGAACAAAGATCTAAGTATAAGATCTCTCCCCAAGCTTTATACCCAAGGCTTAACACTTAATCTAATTAATATTATAAATACTAGTATAATATTAATCTAGTAGAAAAAGACCCAAAATTATTATATACCCTTAATAATTTCGGCTATGTGGGAGAGAAGAAGAAGAGAGAGTTTTTTTTCTCTCTAGAAATCTTATATTTTGATGAGTAAAAGAATGAATAAGCATGCACTACCTCTTAGTGAATATTAGGCAAAATAAGAAAAACAAACTCAAGTGTTTTTACTTCCCAAAACCGGTGGGAGTGGAGGAAGGAAAGAGCCAATGCATGAAATTGTTGCTCTTAACAATGTTCATAGGCTTGCATGGCTAGATCACTTCATAATCATTATGTTTTCTTATTTAAAATATAAACACAATATTAAGTCCATTCCCCTCTTATTTTCGGCACTTTACATAACATGGTGTCCATATTATTTTTGTCAATTGTCTATATGTTACATGTCACATGTCACATATATTTGTTATGTAATTTTTAACATATTAAAAATCAACGTATTATCAAAAATACGTCACATACAAAAATTGACTTAGTAATTTCACAATTACTCGTACTTAATATTTTACCACTTTATAAATCACAACAGTTTGTATTTATAATAATTCATTCAATTCAATTGTTTCTTTAAACAATAATTTCATCCGAGTAATCATACAATTTGATTACTCAGATCGTATCTCATTTAATCACATTTCAATTTGATACGTAAATTTTACTTCCAAAATCGCCCGTCAATTTTTCAAGTAATTTAATCAACTCGTAACGTTATACGATTAATTAAATAATCAATTAAGTGTATTGCCCTTTAGGTATGACCTAGGGGGTCAACTGATCACCACCGTCACACGACAGTAATGTCAAACTCTAGTCAGCCAATCATTACCGATATATGTTGACCAGTTGATAGTAACAAAATTACTTCCCAATTGTATTCTTTAAAATGAGATTTAATAATGATATTTAAATCATGTGATCGCACTATTGTTGAGGACACATTTCCCAACAATCTCCCACTTGTCCTCGACAAGTGTGCGTCACCAATTCTCTTGTCCTATTACTATCTCCCACTCAATGCAAGGTGTCTTTCACGTCGTACTTGCAAGTGATCATATCGAGAGTGGTTTCCTCGATCCGAGAATAACCGATTGACCTGGACTTATCTATCATAGATACTTTCCGAGCGTGGCCACGCATTTCCAATTCATTACTCCTCGAGTGGCCCCGAGATATTGTTTTAACCCCCGACAAGGGGATGGACAATTCCTATCGCACTCATTCCCTTCGACTAGCCACACCCATCATAACCCAAAATATGCCCATTTGACCCCATTTACGAAGGTCGTAGTAACACAAATCAAAGTTAATCTGAAACTGAGCCATCTTAGGTGAATAGTCTTTAGTCAAAAGAATCGACTCATTTGAATACTATAGCAGCTCTTGCCACGACCAGGCTATATAAATTTGCCGAACTCTATAAGCGGTCATAAGGCCCGACAAAACGTTCCTAATACCGCCTATGTGATCGACTAGTCATCTCACATGACTCTATGGCACTTGAACTTGCCATCAATCGCATCACACTCTAGTTACTTCGAGACGTCACCTCATACAAGTAACTATGGGCAAATACAATGTTAATCCGTGTTCACTTTAACTGGGTTCAATTGTCTCCACAACCCGTTTGGATGTAACAAAGTATAATAAAAGAGTTTTAAAATAAAACTCGAACGACAAATGTGATTATCACATATGAACAAGTCAATGCTTGATTACTATTTCATATTCTATAATCTAATTTGATCTTGTACGTAGTTGTTCATTTCAATTCAATTGAAATGACATGACTCATCATGTTTAGCCTTTGAGAAGGCTTTGGTTAGTAGGTTTTATCAACTTCTTGTACCTTACTCAACCTTACTACATACTCGTTTTCCTTTGTAATGTATACATTTGCATTACAAAACTTTCTGAGTACGTGTCGAGATCCAATCAAGACATAGGCCCTCTAGCCTAAGAATAGCTCCCACTGTCTTCACAGTGTGCGGGACTCATCCCTCTTGCACATCTCATGATCGCAAGTGTACTCAATTTCCGTTATAAATATCTCTCATTGTTCTTTATTGCCTAGAACGATTCTAGAAAATCTACTTCTTAATTAACATTGCCACAATGGTATCTTAACCATCCTAATGTGTTTTGATTATGGTTTTGTCGGAAACCATGCGCAATCTCAATTGTCAATTGTCACTTGTGTAACACCCTTACACAATATTGCATCATAAACACTTTGCTTTACTTCCTTAATGCTTCTGCAAGCACTTAAGGGTAATCTTTATAGCTTACTTGGTAAAGATTACTTAAATTCGATTTTGAAAACAATTCATCATACTCAAAGCATATGAAGTGTTATACATCATTTCCTTTTTAATTGATTCGGCAGCGGAAGCAAATGGAATCAATCAAATATGTTCAATTTAATTGAACTAGTCATGAATCTTATCAACATAAGACTTCTTACTGACGCTAATATTATGTGGATTTATCTTCATAAATCCAGATATTCAAGATGTATTATAATACTCCAAAAGTCTTAAATCATTCTCAATGATCAATATGTCATCCACATATCAGACTAATTAAAATTTCCGTAACTCCCACTAAACTCCATGTATAAACACAACTTCTCGACTTATCGAGAAATGTTTTATCACATGATCAAAATGTTGATTCCAATTCATTGATGTCCTACTTAAGACCCTCTCTTAAGTTTCACATTATCTTAGGATTGCAAGAATCTACAAAACTCAAGACATGTATTGAATACATTCCTTCTATTGAAGAAGTGGGTTTTAGATTTACTCGCTATGTATTTCATAACCTTATAATGAAACACAATCCCTAAGAAGATCCAAATAGACTTAAGCATTTCAATTAGTGCAAAACCCTTTGTCACTAATCAACCAATCTTGCTTTGAAATATCTCTTTATTAGTGCAAAACCCTTTGTCACTAATCAAGCCCTTTTATTTTGGATTTTCATGGCTCTAAGCCTTGTATTGAGTTGTGACTTGAACACTCTTATGTAAGTCATATGTTCATTACTTTCCAGAAGCAATCAACTTGAATCAAACAATTTCTTTGTAAGTTATAAGCTCTTTACTTTCTTAAAAGTAGCATGAATTCATCATTTTTAACAAGTGACGAATTTAACCTCCTAGGTGTTGAAGAAACAATGTCTTACACAAAACGTCTCATGTAGCCAAGAAAGACCAGTTTCTTGCGACATAACATTCTTTGTGGCTCTTGAATAATTTCTCCCACTCTGTCTTCTAGAAATAAACTTGTATTTTTAGAAAGACAGCTTCACGAGCCACAAACCCGTCGTACTCGTGATAATTGAAAAAGGGAAAAATGAGCATTTGTTTCTTGTGAAAACTTACAAGCATGGTACCCTTACCATTTCATATCTCATATGATTCGATTTAGTGGAAAAATAATCTAGACAAAATGATAAAATTCCCAAAAGGATCAAGTAACTCAAAGTAACTTGATTGAAGTTCAAACCATATCGAATAGCGTTTGATTTCTTATCCAACCACACATTATCCAATAATGTGTGTTAAGAGAGATTAACTTGTGATACTATATCATATTTCATTTGGCTTATATCAAAGTCTTCACTTTGATAATCCCATCACGACTAAATCGTGATTCCTTGAACTTTTGAACTTCTTCAAAGTTTTGTCTATTTACCTTATTAAGTGAACACACTAGTGTCAACTTAAATCGTTGGTAAAAGAAAATGATCAACCTATTTTGGATCAATGATTTACAACCTCGATCTCCTTTTCAACCAAAAGGCACGAGACATCTTGCTTTGAATACAAGATACGCATATACCATTAACGATCTAATGGTTTCAAGAGTACTTGATAACTCTTTGCGTTCATCATTCCAAAATTTAAGGTTTAATCTTGGGTTACCAATTTGAATCTTACATCATCTACATGATATGTCATTCTAGTTTGGTTTAGAATATAATCACCTTGATAATGGGCTAGCCATTCATCAAATCGTGGTGTATAGGGTCACAAAAGTGAAAACCTCCTTTGTCTCTTAACAAGTTTATATTCTTATTTAGAGTTTATGCACTTAATAGTCACAATTAAGTACCACTTTAAATCCAAAAACTAGATTGAGTACACAATTACTCTATCTCTCAACTTCATTGTTGCTAGTCGTCATATTCTAATCATCCTATGTATCAAGTACAATGATGAAAACCTCCATTGGTTTCTAATATTGACGAAGTAGTATTAGCAAAATTTTATGTTTAATCAAATAAACATTTAAAGAAGAAGGTCCCATTAGATGTCCCACAACTAACTTGTTGATTCTTCAATAATTTGGGGTAGTTTCCTTTCTCGTGTCCAACATTTAAGACAATGGAAACTTTATCGGTCGGGATTGATAGGTTTAGTATCGTCATTCTCAACAACTTTACCTTTAACATTACCTTGTATCAATTCCATCATAATCCTTACTTCTTGAACCTCGTCCTTATCTTAACGGTTTAAGAGAATGCTCCCACTTAATTCAATGAGTCTTTGCTTTGAGAAGCAAAATTGAATTCATGAAGATTCACTCTTCATTTGTTCGTTTTAGTCTTAAAACTTTCATTGAAGTGGTTGCGTTATTTTGGTCAATTACGAATTGTTGACAAAACTAATTACCAAAACAGTTTATCGCTTCAAGGTACTTAATTCATTTAAGTACATGAAAAATAATCCATTGTAAGTAGATGTGTTAGTCAAGAATCAAAAACCTGTTTGATAATGAATAACTTTAATCTATACTCTTTACAAGAGATCCTTAGCAATGGTTCGTTTGAGGTTTTAGAAGCAAATTCAAATTTTGTCTTTAGTTACGATGTTTTAATGGAGATTTGTATCAAAATCGAAATGATATCGTATATGAATTGTGGCAAAGAAATAGAACAATATAAAAACGGAATAGTGGAAAACTTAACATTTATCGTTTTAAAAATACTTGAAATAACAAGTATAGCATTTATAGC
Source organism: Silene latifolia (assembly GCF_048544455.1). Taxonomy (NCBI): domain Eukaryota; kingdom Viridiplantae; phylum Streptophyta; class Magnoliopsida; order Caryophyllales; family Caryophyllaceae; genus Silene; species Silene latifolia. The sequence continues at coordinate 477,665,662 of NC_133538.1, read as the reverse complement.
CCAAAACACATCAACTCTAATGTTTAGTCTTCACTAATAATTTGATCATAATTAAGTCATATTTCTAAAAATTGTTCATTAATGGACAAAAAATTATAAAAATAAGCTATAAACTCCAAATAAATCACAAAATTTCAAATAAATTTGAAATTTGAAATTTAAACTCATGAACATTCTGGAAAAATACCATGACACTCATAATGTTCAAAAATTTAGGTTAAAAATTTCGAAATTTTTTCGGAAAAACAATGTTTGCGGTTTATCGGTTTTTAACTTGATAATCATGAAAACATGTGAAAAATTATTTTCATTAACTTTTCAATTTTAGATCTGAAAATGATAATAAAATGCAACATATGATGTTTTTCTTTAGTCATAGTGTATGTTTTATTAATATTTCACTAATAAAGTCACTATTCATGCCATTTTTCTTCAAAAATCCATAAATCATGCAAAAAGACTTCACTGTAGCCTATTATTTTACACACATCTTGTAAAATTGCATGTGACAACATACTAAATTTCTATGACCAGATTCGAAATTTATCTCATATTAACCTATTTTTCACCTAAATCCGAATTTAATAATGAAAAATCCATTTTTCGAGCATAAGAAGTCCAAAAATTATGAAACTTTACATGTTATCTCGAAATAATATATGTGACAACATATCCAAAAATCACTAGAAAATACGAAGTATAGCTAATTTTAGTCCGAAAATGACATTTTTACTCATAAAATCATATTTAAATGCCATTATTGTATAATATGAACAATAAAAATCCGTAAATTAACCAAAATATCCTAAAAACATTTTAGGACCAGAAATGTAATATGCATAAATTAATTTCGTGATATCTCATAATAACACTAATTATTCAAGTTTTATATGTTATTCTTATAACTCGGAAAAACTTTTAACCGATTTGCATGCAAACAACCAAGGCTCTTGATACCGATTGAAGGCAAAGTAGATCTATATACTTGACATATTCATATATGTTTTAATTTAATTTTGTCATAAAATTAAAAGTGATCTTATGCATGCAAACTAAAATAAAAGAATATAAGTAAACATTTTCTCACCATATGAATTTCGGTCATATTGGGCACCAACAAGATTTCCTTCTTGTTAGTTCTTGAGCTTTCCATTAATGGATGAACATTCTTGACTTTAAATTATAAGCCCTCCAATTAGTAGAACCCAAAACTATCCCTTAATCCCACTAACTAACATGTACTAGATGTTTGTAGTGTAGTTTACCTTAAAATCTATTACTAATACTCATATACTACTTCTAGTATTATTAGTGTTTGATTTGAACAAATTTGATTCACAAAATGAATCTTTGTGAAGAACAAGAGAGAGAAGGGAGGTTTTTCATAAAATGTAAGAATGAATTAATTAGAGAAAAAAATCCTCTCTAATTTTCTTATGCTAAAACCGGTTGGGAGGGCTTTGGATAGTCCAATTGATCTTCCCAATTTGCTTTTGTTCTTCACAAGAAAAGCTAGCTAGTAGTAGGTGTCATCATGATGTCTATTTTATTATTTAAATAACAAAAACCATCAAAACCCACTCACTACATATAAAAACGGTTTTCCTTGTAATATTGAGTCCATTTTATTTTTGTCAATCGTACAATTTTATGTCATGTGACATGTGACATGTCATATGTCATGTTTTAATTTAAAATGCATATTTAACAAATTAAATATCATTTACAAATTAAATAAATCATATTTAACAATTGACTAGTAATATAAAATTACTTTCTCATAAAATGGTCATTTAATTACTAGTTAGTATAATTCACAATATCTTGTAATTATAACTAACTTATCATTCTTATCTCACGTGTTTCGCAAACACCGATTAATATTAGTAGTATAACTTCTTAAATTACTAAATAAAATCTCATCTAATCACATTATAATAAGATGTTATTTTTTCTCTCTTATGATAATAATTTGTTCAATTTTAAGGAATTAATTAATCTGTATCGGTATACAATTAATTAACCTTTTCAATTAAGGGAATCGTCCTTTAGGTGTGACCTCAAGGATCATCGATCACCACCGTCGCACGAAGTAATGTCAAACTCTAGCCACCAATCATTACCGATATGTGTGGACCAGTCGACTATATATATGTAATGTATCATCCCTTTCGTATTCTTCGTATGAGATTTAATAATGATATTTAAATCATGTGATCGCACTATTGTTGAGGACACATTTCCCAACAGCAGATTCCCGGAAATGATTCAATCCGGACAGAATCATCAGCAAATTCCCCCAGCAGTTCATACCGACGTCATGCTGTTCTCAATATTATCTATCTCGAGAAAGAAGTCTCAGGTATGATTTCTTCTTATGGCTGGCGAGCTTCCATACGTAGTCTAATGCACTTTAAACGACCCTCCTCGGAAGTCGATAGACTCTTAAATGTTCCCGACGAAAGGTCCTTGGCTCAGACCTCTTGAGCCGCCTCGCATCGCCATAGTCTTCAGGTTGTAATCTTAGATTGCCTGATGGCTATACTTTGACTTTCGCCTTGCCCAAGCCTTGGTAAAAGTGAGGGCTCTGTAGATACCTCATTTCTGAACCTCCCGTTAATCACCCGGTGATGAATAGGCCGCATGTTTAATACACGGAACGATATATGACACTTCGTAAGTTTATCGTCAAGTGATAGCTAAAATACTTGTGTCTACCCCTTGGTTATCATCTACGGGCTGATATGGTCATTTTGACAGTAATTAAAGTTCATTTGGAGTCTGGGTCAAAAACCGCTTCATTTTCCTAATAAACCGTTTAAAATGCCAAGTCGAAATGTCCTAGAATATTCTGGATATTTTTATTCCATAAATTAATTTTATATCTTTTGGCAAAATATATCCTGAAAATCCTATTTTAAAGAATAAGGAAGTTGAGATCCACCGCAATTCCATGAAAGAAACGCGAAAATCTTTCTTCCGTAGGAGGAAACTTCTTCGAAAAGGACGCAACACCTACTGCGCCTCTTCGATAGATCGCAGCAGCTGTTGTGCCTCTTCCCCAGCTCTTTTCTGCGTGTTTTCAGATTTTTCCCGTGATTTGTTTCCAAAGTTTGAGTCATTCCATAACTCTCCATATTTTCTAGTATAAATAGGGACCATCGTTCCACATATTTTTCATACGAGTGTTCGCTCTTCTCTTCTCCCTTTGCATTCTAAGACCGTGCTCTAAGCTTTTGACATCTACGTGCTGATCAATCGACCACGTAAGGTCAGATCATTCTGAGCACCAGTCACGTCGCATGACCGACCAATTTGACCACTACACATCAATCAATTTAATCTAAATCCTCTAACGAGGGCACTTTCTACATACATTCGAGTCGAGCAATCACTAAACGATAACTTAGTTAATCTCGTTTCGTCAAACATGTACGTCTGAGGGTGTAAATCCCATCTTTATTATTGTATTTTATTTTTGTAATAATTAATGTAAGGTTTACGTCAAAAGTATGTTTAAAATCGACTTATAAAACCCTTTTATCAAACTATTTTTACGGATTGACAGTAATCAGGCGTCGAGAAGAAACACAGTAACTGTTGCGCCTCTTCCAGAGGCTACCGCAGTTCCTGCCTTTCTTCTTCTTCCTCGGTTCTCTATTATTTCGTTCTTTTTGTTTTCTTTTCATATTTTCTTCTCTTTTTCTTCTTACATGATAAATTTCAATATTCTCTTAATACTTATCACGTTTTGCTTTCGACTTAGATCCCTTATAATCCATATTTGCGGGTTTTCGTCATTAAATCAAACCCGGATTTTTAGATAATCAATTCTTTCATATCAAGTTTCTGAGGTTCGACTTTGTACATATTTTTACCGCTTATTTCCAGTTTGTCACGCCTTTTAACTCGTTTTCGTCTTCATAAATTTAACCTAGTTTGACATAATTAGTTTAATACGTCTTTAATTCGTTTTAATCCGTTTTAATTCGTTTATCGCTCATATGACAATTTCATATGTTAATAATACGATAAATTACTTTCATCCAAGTCGAATATTAATAATCAATCGTTAAACATACAAGCGAGTGTAAATAACACATAGTTCTGACTTCACAGCCAGAACTCACCTCAGGAACAGACGCAGTGACCACTGCGCCTCTTCCAAGGGACACAGCAATGTTGCGCCTGTTCCGGTGTGATTTCTGTCTCTGAATTTCCGTTCTTGCTTTGACCTAATTCTTTAATTACACAATTAATCGACTATTAATCGTAATATCACTCTTAATCTGTCCATATTTTCTAACCCTTATTATATTTTTCTTTCTTTTCTCAAATCGTCCGTCTTAAGTATATTTTTGACGTAAATCAATTTAATTCGTTGTAATTTATTGTAATTATCGCAATTTATTTATTGTATTTTATTATAGATGTATGTTTATTTAGTTTTCACATGTAATCAACTCTAAACCCTAATTCGACATTAATAAGTGCTAAATTACATGTTCACTGACTTAGTTAATTCACACATGCTAGGATCAAAACGTTCGATGTTGCATTGCATGCATATAATCGACAACATATCCAATACAAACGATTTCCCTAATCATTAATAGAGGCCGATATCAAGGCGGGCATGATTAGGTGTTCAGTAAAAGGACTTCCTAATACGTACTCTTACCCCTTACTCCAGATCTCTGTGAACATCCGTGTTCATTGGCATCCACGAGAGTCATTCCAGACATAGAATGCTAAGGGTAACGAGTTCTTAATGTTCATGTCACTACTTTGTGTCTTGACATGACACGAGGTATTCGAACGGTTCCAATTTCTCATAAAAATTGGTGGCGACTCCACAAATGCAAACTCTTGTTCCCAAGCGCCCCCGTGGGCTATGTCTACATGATTGACCAATAAAATTTTATATCTTACTCTAATATGATTAAATAAGATTTAATTTAATAATTAAACGTGAATTCGTTAAATTAATCGAGGTTTTGTATTTTTAGAGGTAGAGGTTATTTGTTGATTATATTTACAAAGAGTTGTAAATTAATTTAATTGGACATTATAAGACACATTATATATTAATATAATGACATAATTATCACTTAAGAGTTAAGTGTATATTAATTATTAGTGTATGTTATATAATTGTTATATGATCAAACGAATACTTATTTATATAAGATAAATAAGTGTATGATTTTACCTTTTTGTGACAAACATTACAAAATCAAAAGTGGACCATATTGCACATGTTGGACAACATTTTATTTTTGTCTTTTCTTTAGTCATCCACATGCATGTAATTATCATACTATTTGCATGCTTATGACAAAGACCTACTCTAATATACTCATTACCTATTTTTGTATGGATTAAAATAAGGAAAAGAATCCACCCACTATGTGAGAGGGGGTGCTGGTTTTTGGGGGTCTTAATAAGACCATTTTGTTGCTCATTTTTCCTTATGAAAAATTCACATGCAATCTCTGTCAAAAACTATCACTACAATATTATTTTCTTTGATTACTAAAGTAGTAATACAAATAATATTTAAGGGTTATTTTCTTATAATATCTAGTTAATATTACTAGAAATATTTGGGTGCAATCAAAAGGAGAGTTTCTAATTTGAAACTTGGAGGATCATCTATCTTGTTAAGCTCAAGAACAAGATAAGGAAGGTGTTCTAACTTGTGCCCATTAATCTGTCCTTCACAACGTAAGAAATATTGTTTTCTCTCTTTATTTCTTGTTATTTTTGTTTGAATGCAACTAGATTCTTATCATCTAATTTAACAAGTAACTTAGAACTTTATTAGAAGAGTCTAATAAGAGGGTTAAAGAACCTAACATGTGGAGCCTGGTAATAATAGGTTTGTTTGATAGATAAAAATTCGAAGCTTGTATTTGTGGTGTTTAAGCCAATGGGTTACGACTTGTAATGTGGTGCGGAATGGGGTCTCAAGGTTGATGTGGCCTGAGCACAAAATGTTTGGTAAATAATTTGGGATAAGAATCTCATGTATGGACCTTAAAGGTTAAGTTGTGATATTTCGAGCTTGAGGGGAATCCTCAGAAGCTTAGATAGGTCTCCCTGTAGCAGTCTCTAGAAGGAATTAGGGGTGAAGCAGGGTTGGTTGAGGTTTTGGTGTTTGGTGTTTTGGACTCATCGGTCTGGGATTTGGTGTGTTGGACACATTGGTCTTAGGCTTTGGACATGTTGGTCATGGACTTGGTGTTTTGGACTTACTGGTCCGAGATTTCGTGTGTTCGACTCATTGGTCCTGGGCTTTGGACTTGTTGGTCCTCGACATGGTGTTTTGGACTTACTAGTCTGGGATTTTGTGTGTTGGACTCATTGGTCCTGGGCTTTGGACCTGTTGGTCCTGGACTTGATGTTTTGGACTTATTGGTCTTGGATTTTGTGTGTTGAACTCATTGGTCCTGGGCTTTGGATTTGTTGGTCCTAGACTTGGTGTTTTGGACTTACTAGTCCGGGATTTTGTGTGTTGGACTCATTGGTCCTGGGCTTTGGACTTGTTGGTCCTAGACTTGATGTTTTGGACTTATTGGTCTTGGATTTTGTGTGTTGGACTCATTGGTCGTGGGCTTTGGATTTGTTGGTCCTGGACTTGGTGTTTCGGACTTATTGGTCCTGGGATTTGGACTCTTTGGTCGTAGACTTGGTGTTTTGGACTCATTGGTCCGGGATTTTGTGTGTTCGACTTATGGGTCCTGGGCTTTGGTCTTGTTGGTCCTAGACTTGATGTTTTGGACACATTGGTCCGGGGTTTTGTGTGTTGGACACATTGGTCCGAAGTTTTTGTATTGGACTCATTGGTCTGAGGTTTTTGTGTTGGACCCATTGGTTCGGGGTTTTTGTTGTTGGACTCATTGGTCCGAGGTTTTGGTGTTGGACTCGTTGGTCCGAGGTTTAAAAAGTGACAGTTTTTAATTCCGTTGTTTGAGTCTTTGTGAAGATAACGAATTTGAATTCCGTTATTTCATTTTCTTCAAAAGTGACGGGTTTTAATTCCGTCATTTGAAATTATGGGAAAATAACGAATTTTGAATTCCGTTATTTCTTTTTTCGAAAAGTGACGTTTTTTAATTCTATCACCTGAAATTGTGTGAAAATAAGGAATTTGAATTTCGTCCTTTCGTTTTTTTGTTTGAAAAGGACGATTTTTAATTCCGTCGTTTGGAATTATGAGAAAATAACGAATTTTGAATTCCGCTATTTTATTTTCTTGAAAAGTGACGGTTTTTCATTTCGTCATTTGAATTTGTGAGAAAATAACGAATTAGAATTTCGCTATTTCGTTTTTTATAAAGGACGGTTTTTAATTCTGTCGTTTGGAATTGTGAGAAAATAACGAATTTTGAATTCCTATATTTCATTTTCTTGAAAGTAAAGGTTTTTAATTCCGTCATTTGAAATTGTGGGAAAATAACGAATTTGAATTTCGCTATTTCATTTTTTCGTCTGATAAGGCAGGTTTTTAATTCCATCGTTTTGAATTGTGAGAAAATAACGAATTTGAATTTCGCTATTTCATTTTTTTGTTTTGGCTTTTGCTTTGGCTCTGGCTTTGGCTTTGTGTTTGGAGATTGGGCGAATGGCTTTTGGCCTCTGGTTTTTGTTTTTGAATTTGGCCTTTCGCTTTTGTTTGACCTTGGATCTATTGGTTCTTTGTCGTCCTTCGTTCGAGGAAGGTAAAGGTGCAGACGGGGATGTACCCGTTGGTGAGAGGTTGATACTTGGTGATGGGATATTTTAGTGGGGAATGGGCATGCCTTCCGTCATTGATCACGAACAGGGAAATGTTCTGGTTTGTTATCTAGGTTCGTCGTAGAATCCCTTTGATAAGAGCTTGTTCTAGATTAGGTGCTAATGAAAGGTTTCTATTGCCAGACATGGAATAGGTAAAGAGAATGGACACGGAGTTTTGAGTCCTCTACTTACTCGGTATGGAACGTCACTTGAGTGTACTCACATTGAATTGGAACATGTTGTTTGTTTTAAATCAATTCTCAAATCAATTCTCGTTGTCAACGGGAAATGGTAAAGGGGAAAATATAGGATAGTTAGAAATTGCGCTTTTATTTAGATAAATAAGATGTTAGCATAGACTCGATAAATACGTGTGACTCATGGGGACAGCCCCAAGTTTGTCACTTAGGAATAAAAGGACAAACATTAGGATAGATATGAGAAAGCCTAAGACTTGGACTCGGACTCGGACTCGGACTCTGACTCAATCGTAGACAGTACTACAAATGAGCACTTGGGCCACGGCTCAATTCGTGACGCAAGTGTTAAATTTCCGTGGCTAAATCATTTGGCCACGGGAATACCTTCCGTGACGCAAGTGGCCGTGGCAAAGAGATAGCCACGGAAAAAACAAGAATGTGGCTATTATTAAATTTTTGGCCACAGATTCTCTCGTGGCTATTAACCCCTGTTGGCAAAAAATTTCCCGTGGCCTTAAATTAATTCCCGCGGCAAAAAAATATATATGAAAATTAAATAAATGAAATGTTAAATAATATTTTTTTCACGATCGATATTTTATCATATATGGAAAAATGACAATCTCGGTACTGGTTTCGCTAGTTAACTCGATTCATTTGAACGTTCTTTGGTTTTACCGGTCATGCATTCGCGCACATCATAGAGGCTTCCCAGGAGGTCACCTGATACGTGCATATTCTATACACTTTGTTAGCGGTTTTGGCACGTATTTCTATGCATAATTGTTAGCTTTATGCTATTATTTCTCCCAAAACGGTTTACTTTGTATTTTCCTATGTCATTATTGCAGGAATGACCGGAAGTATGCTAAATCGAGGCTTTATCCATTCCCCGGGGCATTTTATGGAAACTATGAAGTAGAAGCTCGGAACTATATCGTCTTGGGATGCGTGCATGAAGATTGGAGGCTGGAATCTGCTGCAGCGTGTCTGTTCTATCGACCAGAGACCCCAGTCTATCGGCCGTGGAGTTCAGAAAAGGAGACAGTGTAGCCCGAACTGTACTGGGTGGTCGATCGACCGTGCCACTTGGTCGATCGACCAGGTCTCGAAGCTGTGATTTCTTTTACGTTTTAGTCTTTTGAAAGACAACTTGTAGTTTATCTTTTGAGGGGCAGAACGTCTATTATTAGGGAACGCAGAAAAATAATTTAGGTTATGCCTTTATCATTCACCAACTGATGTTTTAGATCTGAGTTTTTTGGAAACACGAAGTGGAGGCTACGATTTTCCATCAATTGTTTTGTTCATCGAATTTTTTAGTAAGCTTTAATTCGATTGCAATTTTTACTTGTCCTTGTTTGTTTATTTTCTAGTTGCTACTAATTTATGTTTAAGCAATTTAAGTTCAATCCTTTAGTTTTAATTCCAATTCAATCATGTCAATTTTATTCTATGTCTTTAATTTTGCAATTGTCATATTCTTAAGCATGCGTAGCTAAATTTCTATGCTAGGAATTAGGGAATCTATGGCGTCATGAGTTGATTTTATTATGTCTAGGTTGAACCCGTACCGGTCTTATTTACTGCTGTGAGACTTTACCTCTTTGCTAGATTAAGAGAGTAGAGGAATTAAAATTCCTACAAGTAATTGTAAAGACTAGTGCAGCGAAAGCATTTTAGTTTCTTTCTAGGGTGGAAAAAGACCGAGAGGCTTAATTCGAATAGGGACTTAGAGGACCTATTTGACATCCTGAGACGGTATTGGACAGACCTTGACTTTGCTTGACTGACCATTAGGCCATGGTGAACCGAAGTTCCTAGCTGCTTTTTAATTATCTATTTTAAACTTCATTCAGATTTCAGTAACTAGTCTAGAATCAACCAACCAACCCCCCCCCCCCCCATAATTGTTACTTCAATAGATTAAAAATAGCAAATAGAATTGATCTTGTCTCTCTGTGGTTCGACCCTTACTATCCCTAGCTATAGTTTTAGTTTGGTTTATAAATTTAATTTTGATACAAAACGACGGTATCAAATTTTGGTGCCGTTGCCGGGGAGACGGTGTAATTATGTTTGCTTTATTTTTAGGTTATTTTTCTTGTCTCAAGGAACTTTGGTTCCTTGAGACCGTTACTTATATTTTCCTTCTAGTTTTGCTTTTCCACAGTTAGAAGAAGATTTCGAGAGGAAGACTTGAGTACTCCCGATTTTTCTACAATCATGCCAACAATATATGATCATTCTCAGCCAAAGGTACAAGATATTCCTCAGGGATTTAGCCTCCCTGTTCCTACACATGGGACTTTTGACATCCGCCCCTTTCACATCTCTTTAGTGGAGCGGAACCTGTTTGGGGGATCACCAGATGAAGATCATGGGAAGCATATGGAGATCTTCACGGATTATTGTTGTTCCATATCTGTACCGGCTGGAGTGACCCAAGATGAAGTAAAGGAGACATTATTTCTATACTCCTTGAAAGATTCTGCGCGTGAGTGGTACCGCTACCTTGATAAGGTAGCAAACGGAGTTACAAATCGGGACATCTCTAGCTTTGGCTTTGTACAAAAGATATTATCCGTCTGTGAAAACCAATGCTTTGAGAAGTCAAATCACAAATTTCCAGCAAGGACCCAAAGAGGAATTACATGAAGCATGGGTCCGTTTCAAGAAACTAGTTCGATCTGTTCCTCACCACGGTTTTCAGCAGTGGTACCTTTGCAACCAATTTTATAATGCCTTGTACGATGACTACAGAGTCATCCTTGATGCGGCTGCAAATGGTAGGTTCCAAAACAATGTGGAGTCTAATAAAGGTTGGAACACTATTGAGGAGATGGCAGTTCATAGAGCTGAATATGGGAGTTCGCGTGGAAATTCGCGAAAACCAAGTGATGAAATGAGTGCCGTTGCGACACTCATAGCTTCTATTACTGCCCGGCTCGAAAAGCTCGAGACTTCTAAAGCTTCCGAGAAGAAAATTGAAATTCCTGTTCATAACTCAGATGAGACCGCGGAATTGAGAGAAATAATCCAAGCTCTTTTGGTTCAAGTCACAAAAATAGAAGAAGCTGGGATTGAATCTGCAAGGAATTTCGAGAAGCAGTTGGAGATTTTAGCGGCTAACCAAATCCCAAATTCTTCAAGCAATCGTGAGGTTTCTATCGAGACACTTAATGCAATTCACCTCCGCAGTGGTCTCTCATATGACGGTCCTGATAAGCCAAGAAAAGACTCGGAAAATGATGAAACGTCAGATTTAAATTTTGGTGCGAAAACGAACTTTACCGCCAGTACCAGTGGTCGATCGACCAACAACATCAGTCGATCGACCAGAATCTCTAACGAAAAAGCTTCTGACCAGGAACTATTTGAATCCAGCGCAAGTGGTCAATCGACCAACAACATCAGTCGATCGACCAAAGTTCCTGACGAAAAAGTTTCTGACCAGAAGCTGTTCGAACCCAGTGCATTTGGTCGATCGACCTCCTCGAAGACCAATGCAATTAGGGCTCAGATCACAAGCTTCAAACAGGGCCCTGATGAAAACTTTCATGAGGCATGGGTCCGTTTCAAGAAGCTGGTGCGATCTATTCGGCACCATGGGTTCGAACAATGGTCCCTGTGTAATCAGTTCTACAATGGGCTTTATGACGATAAGAGAACTATCCTGGATGCTGCAGCTAATGGCAGATTCCAGAAGAATGTTGGAGAGACAAAGGGATGGAAGATTATTGAAGATATGGCCATCCATAAAGATGTGCATGGGAATTCCAGAGGAAATCAGAGAAGATCACCAATCACTGCGTAGCCGCAATAGAGGCCCTTACTGCGAGGTTCGACAAGTTCGATTTTGGGGGATCCTCAAAAGGCGGGATATATAAGGTCAACGCAGTTTCAGACGGTCCTTTTACATACAAAAGATGTGGAGCAGAGGGACATGTTTCGGAATTTTGTACCAGCTCGAATGAAATAGGTGTTGCCTTTCAACATTATAGGCAGACTGGTACTTACCCCGATCCCTCCAATGTCCGCCCCAATTTGAGGTGGACTAACCAGAATGTCCTTAATCCCGATCCACAACAGCAGCAGCAATGCTATGCGCCCCCTCATAAGCAACAGCAGTTTCAAAAGCCTCCTTATGTGCCTCAACAACAGCAATTTCAAAATTCTGACATTTCTGAGTTGAAAAACATGGTTCATAATCTGTCGAGTTTGCTGCAAAAGGAGTCTCAAGCTAGAGAGATTTCTACAAAAATGTTGGAGAGTCAAATTGCCCAACTGGCAAGCAAAAGTGCAACTCGAGCTCCGGGGCAATTACCGTCGCAGCCGGATCAAAAAGAGACCTTAAATGCTATCACTTTGAGGAGTGGGTCTACCCTTGATGGGCCCGCTATGGTCGAAGATGTCACTAAAAAAGATGAGGCGAAACCGAGCAAGAAAAAGGCCGTGATGAACAGTAGCAAGAAAAATACGATCAGCAGGTATATCAGTCGATTGACTGACATACCCGGTCGATCGACCAGTCCGCGAAACAGTACAGCTTCTGGTTCTGAAGAAGTCATTCGATCGACTGACCAACATGGTCGATCGACTGACAGTGCTGCTGATCGTGAACCTTTTCGTCCTCCTATGCCCGATAACTTGAGGGACCACTTGTTTCGGGGTACGACAACTCCAAAATTATTGAGGCAAGATCCAAATCCTGATGGGTCTGTCCCGGTTCCAAAGTATAACCCAATGACGATTAATGGTTCATTCTTGAGACGGTCTGAAGAAGGTTCGAGCTACAACAAGGACAAGGTAGTGGATTTTCAGCCTAAGTTCACTGATGCCGGTATGTGAGACCTAGAGGAGAGGGCTAAGTTGCTTCTTACAGCCCCTTATCCAGAGAGATTGATGCCGACAAAGGAACAGGTATCGTTTAACAAATTTGAAAATGTTATTCGTAGTTTAAATGTGCAAGTTCCTTTCCTTGAATTGGTTAATCAAGTGCCTGCTTACACGAAATTTATGAAGCAGCTTTTGTCTAAAAAGAAGTCACTTGATACTGTGCAATCTATCGCACTAACTGAGGAGTCATGTTCCTATTTGACTCATACCGCACCTCATAAGCTAGAAGACCCAGGTAGTTTTTAAGTCACATGTAATATTGGCACCTTTTCTATTGAGAAGGCCTTGTGTGACCAAGGAGCCAGTATTAGTGTTATGTTTTTGAGTCTTGCTAAGAAATTGAAATTGATTAGGTTAACAGTTACTAGCATGACAGTACAGATGGCTGATCGTTCTACGGTCCAGCCTATAGGAGTCCTAGAGGATATTCCTATGCAAATAGGAAAGTTCTTTTTCCTAGTTGACTTCGTTGTACTAGATATACCCGAGGATGCTCACATTCCTATCATTTTGGGTAGACCATTTCTGCACACTGCTGGTGCAGTTATAGATGTTGGCCCAGGGACATTGACCTTTAAAGTAGGGAAACAGTCCATTATTTTTGCCCAGACCACTAAGAAGAAAGATCCTATGTGGCCAGTCACTTGCAATACGATTTCTGAGAAGAAATCTTATTTTGTGCTTTCTGATATGCCTGCCCCTATGACCGTATCTGCTATAACGCCTCCTCCCCTTATTGGGAGAAAATTGGAGGAAGTTTCTTCTGTTTTAGATATTGCAGGAAATGGTTTGGGGAAGGAAGAGCCGCATGTTGCTCCAGTTGTGAAGGAGCCAATTGTTCAAAGAGGCAGCCTAGGATGTCATAGCTATGGCACAGATAAGGAGCCTGATGAGGAGCCAGTCAAGGTGACGGAGTCTGATTTGGATTTTGATGAGCCAGACGAGGTCATTGATTGGGAAGATGTTGGAGATGTTGATCCGTTGAGTTCTGCGGATATTGGAATTGATAGGAGTGTAGCTGAGGAGATGAGCACTGTAGAGGCTACTTCTTGTAATCAGAAGCCGAGCAAGTGGGCCATTCTTGATCAACTATTAGTTGATTAAGACTTTTCTAAAAAACATTTTATTGCTTTTGTTGAACTTTTTATTGCTTTTCTTTACGCGAGACTTCGCTTTAATAAGTTTGCTTAGGATTTAAAGACTTTAGACTTTACATTTGGGTTTTGCGCAATTTTAGGCGCGTTATTATGTGCATTTGCAGGTTCATAGACCACATTAGCTCAATTTATTGAGCTAATTAGACGAAATCAGAAACTTATAGCAGGTTTCTCAGTCGATCGACTGGCCTGAGTGGTCGATCGATCGATCTACAGACTACGGAGCTTCTGTTCATGTCATCTTGGTCGATCGACTGGATGCTATGGTCGATCGACCATGTTCGCTGCTGTACCTGTTTTCGATCATTCCCCTGCTGTGTTTGGTCGATTTGCGGAGCTGAGGGGTTCTTTTCTCCACTTTATTCTCCGATTCATTTCTATTTTCTTCCGTTTCCTTATTTTGCACATAATTTTGCGTTTCATAAATTTTTTTCTCGGAATTATGTGCGGTACTTTAGTTTCTTTTCAGGTACCTATAGTAGCACTGCTGGCTACTGAAACCTCCTAGCTCACGCTGGTTTGGGGAGGTTTCCTTCAGCTGCGCTTAAAGTCTTGTGAGTTTTCGAGTTCCTTTTCATGTCTTATTTAGTTAATTTTATCGCAAATTCCTGTTTCCCTTTTATTTCATTACATGATTTTGCACAATAGGGACATTGTGTGATTTGGTTTGGGGAAGGGTTTTACGTTGCATTCATTTTGTTTTGCATTCACGTTTAGTTTTTGTCTTGCATTGTTTGTATTTCATTTCCTATATATATACAAAATCCAAAAAACAAAAATTGGAAAAATTTCAAAATTTCAAAAAAAAAAAAAATTGCACGTTTATTTTAGCATGTAAGTCGAGTCGGAACGGTAGTATTTCAATGATGACATTGCATTTTCAGCTGTTTATGCCTAAGCCGTGCTTAATTGACATGCTATTAGTAGAATCATATATGCATAGTCTACGAGTTTTCGTTAAATATCTTGCTGAATCTTGAGACTTGACTTAGATTTATGACAAACTACTTATATTTATGAGGTTTAGAGCTTATAACTGGCGTCATTCATGGCCAGTTTATCTAGGATTGTGAGTAGTTACTCCTTGTAAGACATGTTACATCAATTTGCATAAATATGAACTTAATCTGCTTAATACTTATATGCATTCGGGTTCGTGGTTAATTCACACATGTGGAAGAGGTCGCCCCTTATTCGTTTTGCCCATAAGCTCCATACTGCCAAAAATAGCCTTTTTGTCCCGTTACTACATCCTACATTTAGCCTGCCCTTGTCAAGCTAGTAGTTTATGTTCTCGGGATTGTTATTTCATTTTTGGTGGCTAATGCTCATTTTGAGATGATGTTGGGAAGATGAAAAGGACTAGACAAGAAAAGGAAAAAAAAAGAGAAATAAAAATGATTCGAAAAATAAAGAAGACTCAGTCGGTCGACCGTCCCACTTGGTCGATCGACCGCTTGCTGCAGTAGCGAAAGAAAAAATAATCAAAATTGCATAATTCAAGGTCTTGTTAAATGGCGATTTTCGCTCCCATGCTGTATTTGTATCTTATGGGGAGTTGACTATTTATGGAAATTGTGAGATTTGTGCTTACTATTAGCACCGTTTCGATTGAAATCTTGAGCAAGAAGTTGGATGTTGTTATAATTTGGTTCCCTTAATTACTAGCTTGGCTTTTAACTTTGTTTTTATCCAAATTTATCTTAGCCCTTCATGCCCATAGCCTCACATATCCATATTTACCTCGGCATGTGTCATGGTCATTTGTTTGGTTGGAATGCATATGTATGGTTGTAGAGATTATTTTCATATTAGATTGCAGGCATGTTCTTATGCGTCGTAGTTAGGTGAGTGTTAGTACAAAATTACTTCTTCCTATATTTTACATATATTCACCTGTGCTTATTTAGCGATATGAGCGACCCGTGAGAGTCCATAATGGTAAGTCTCTATAGTTGACGGTTCAACAGTTTTTGACGACTACATAACTCGTTTGCATGATTCATATTGCTAATTGATTGTTAGTTGTTGCATTAGACTGGTTTAGGCTTAACAGTTTGCATTTCGCTCTGAGATTGAACTCGTTCCATTAGGTCCTAGAATCGAATCTAGTTCTTTCTTGGGGACAAGCACGGGTTTGGTTTGGGGAAGTTTGATGCGTGTCCTAAATATGTTGTTGTACACCCTATTTTACATGCATTTAGGAGCTCATTTGTGTAGTTTATGCTACTATTTTCCCTATTTCCGTCTACTTTCGTGTTTTTGTGTAATATTGCAGCAATGTGAAGAATCCAGCAGAAATCGAGCCGAATCCACCCCCGAGTACCTAGCATTGCATTTGACATGAAGTATTTTACTCGGGAAGCAAACTTGGTGCGCGAATCGAGGCCTGAAAGACGAATTTACAAAGCTTTTGAAGCCAAGTACCTGTTGTAGTGGTCGATAGAGTGGTGCTTTCAGTCGATCGACCAGAAGCTACTGTTCAGCGCAGTTCAGTCGACCGACCGCCTACCTTGGTCGATCGACCAAACCGTTAATCTGACGCAAGTTAAAAGGACGAGAATTAGAAAGCCCAATGTAATTAGGTTTTAGGAAATAAGAATCACGTTATATTCCAATATAACGTAACCTGATGTTTAGAGAAGATCATGAAGTTTATATCATCAGTTTTTAGGCAAAAAATTAGGGTTCTTTATCAAGTTTAGCATTTATTTTCATTCAATAAAAATTAGTTTTGCTCTTCTTTAATAAAATTTCGTGCTTTGGGATTCTTCTTCTTGTTTTCATTCGGTAATTTACGCTCTTTGATTTCAGTTTAACTTTATTCGTTCATAGTTTAAAATTGCTAGTTAGATTTCCCATAGCCAAATTATCGTTTCATGTTAATTGTTTATTTAGTCAATTTAAGTATGAATTCATCTGCTTTGCTAGTTAATTTTATTGCTGTTATTACTTTCATCATGAGTAGCTAAACCCTTCGTGCTAAGATGTAGGGGATCTGTAGTGTAGGCGGCGTAAAAGAGGAAGGCTGAACTCGCGCCATGGTCGATCAACTAGCCTACTTGGTCGATCAAGTGGCTCCCATGAGATTACCTTCGGCTTAATTAATTTAATTGCTATATTTGACGAATCGAGTGCACGCGACTAGTTGAATGCTTAGGAATTGACCGACCCGATAAGATCGAAAGATAGGGAAGGGAGATAGACTACTTAATTAAGACGACTAAATTAATAAGATCGAGAGATAAGTTAATTTAGACTTTTAAATCACGTTTCAGGACGGGAGTTAGTACTAGTGATATTAGGGACCCGTAGCTAGATCAAAAGATGCTACCTGTTAAGAATGGACCGAGAGGACTTCTTATTTTCCCGTCTCACGTGATTGACTCTGACTTACCTAGGATACTGCCGCCGAAATTACAGTGAACCGACCCTCTTAGCATCCTTTTAATATTTGATTTTATCCATTTTCGTCTTTGCTTATTTATTTGTTTTAGTTCCGTTTTTATTATTGCCTTTAGTTATAGAACTATTCAAATCAAACCCCCCTCAAAACCGTTACTTTAGACTAAAATTAGACAACTTTTAATTGCATCGCCTGTCCGTGGTTCGACCCTGACTGCCACTAGCTATAGTAATTGTTTGGATTTATAAATTTATCTTTGGTACTCTACGACAGTATCAAATTTTGGCGTCGTTGTCGGGGATATCCGCCCACGGGGTCCCTGGACTCACCCGTCCTTCTTTGTCCCCCCGGTGGGCGGATATCCTCCGCCTGCTACAATGTCTACTCCTGCTGCTGCTGCTGTTGAGAAGGAAGACGAGGACGACTCAGGGTCCGATGAGGCGAGTGTTTCCGAGTACGAGCCAGAGGACGATCGGTAGCAGCTTTCTGCCTCCCTTTTTGACGGCTGGTTTGGGGAGGCCGTTTTAGTGAGTTTCCGTTTCTTTTTCATTAGTTTCCATTTCTCCTGTAGATGTTTATATTCTTCCCAATTTTGTTGTTGCTGCTGTTGAGTTTGCTGCTGAGCACAATGAGGGCATTGTGCGTTTTGGTTTGGGGAGGGTATATGCATATGTCTATTGCATTTACATTGGTTATTTATTGCATTTCTGTTCCACATTTATTGCATTTCAGCTTGCATTTGTTTTCACTATAGAAAAAAAAAACAAAAAAAAATAAAAAAATTTTAAAAAATTCTAAAATATCACGTTTACTTTAGCATTTAGGTCGAGTCGGAATGGATGTATTTCTATGATAAAATTGCTTTACGTATTGTCTCATTGCCCTTCCTTGCACTTGTAATGTCGTTGAGTATGTCACTTGCATGGTCTACGAGGTTTTGTTGGAATTTTACTAAACAAATAGACTTGACTCAATATTGGCAAACTACTTAAAATTTCTGAGGTTAGAGCTTATTTAAACTGGTGTCATTTATGACCAGTTTCATGTAGGAATGAGAGTAGTTACTCCTCGTAAGGCATGTCACATAAATTTGCATAAACATGAATTTTATCTGCTTAATACCTATGTGCATTTGGTTTTGCGGTTTGCTGACACATGTGGAAGAGGTTCCCTTATTTCATTTTGCCCATAAGCTCCACAAAAGCCAAATTTACCTTTTTTGTCCCATAAACTACATTCAAATTTAGCCACCCTAGCCGAGCTAGTAAAGGTAGTTATTCAGGAATATTATCTTGCGATTTGGTTTTTATTGTCTCGTGTGAGATATGCATCAGTTTTGGATGATTTGTTGGGAAATGAAGGAAAGTTTGAATTGAAAAAAAAAGAAAAAAAAAGAGAAGAAGAAACTGAACTCGGCAGAGAGGTTCAGCTCAACAGGGGTGGTCGGTCGACTGCACAACCTGGTCGATCGACTGCCAATCCAGGTTTTGGAAAAAAAAAGTGAAAGTCGGAAAAGAAAAAGGAAGAAAATGAAAGAAAAAAAAAAAGAAATCACATGATTAGAATGATTTTCGGATGGTGATGGCTCCTGGGGACGAGGTCCGCGAGGAGGAGGCCCCGAGGCGGGCCAACATTGGACGAAGAGGTCGTCAGCTGAGGGGAGCACCCGCGTGGGCTGAGACCTGGGAGAGTAGGCACTTGCTCTGGGCTGTTGAGGGTCACCTGTCCTACAGTACGATGAAGAGTTTGGTAATTTTGAATTCATTACTCATCACTCACCTTCTTTCATTTCATTTGCTCATATTTTTCCAACTTTCATTCAAAACTAAAGATAGATTTTGTTTCGAATCACATTAGGAGGCCGGGAACATTAGGTCGTTCTCGGGTTATACGACAGCGATGGAGTGCTACAAACGGCTGTCGGCGGAGGAGCACGCCATGATCGAGCGTGGAGCGTCCGGTGCCTTGGTGCAGGCCTGGAGGGATATCGCGAAGAGGAAGTTGTGGGCTAACCTTAGCTTGGTCCGTGCTTTCTTGGACCGATTCTGGGACACGACTTCCACGTTTCACATGCCTTTTGGTGAGGTGGGAGTCACTCTGGAGGACTACGGCATGGTTTCTGGTATGCCGTGTGGGACTGAGGCGGTGGGGTGGCCAGAGACTGCCATGAGGGTGGACTTGGCCGAGGCGAGGAGGTTGATCGGCTGGAACTTGTCGCCGAAGGCTGTTACAGTGCCGGGTTTGGTGCCCAGTTCCTAAGTTCGAGACTACTTTGCGGGAAAGATCCCGGCGTTGGTGATGATTGACGGTAGGGAGATGGCTCCTCCTCCCTGTACTGCTGAGCAGAGGGCCCGCTTGTGGCTTTGGTGGTTTCTGTCTTCGATTTACCTCGAAGACAAGGGAGAGAGGTTGTCGACGAAGCTTCTTCCCTTCCTTTCTGAACTGAGCTCCCTAGGTCGTTGGGACTCGGTTACTGCTGGTTTTGCGGTCCTCATCCGCTTCATGAGGGCCATGGTTCGTCCGAAGTTGATGGAGAAGGGGACTTCTCCAGGTGCTGTCGGACCTGGACTGCTGTTGGAGGTATGAAACTTCATAGAGACTAAAATTAATTCTTTTTCCCATCCAATTAAATCAATCAAATTATGAAAGATCGTTTATTGGCTATCTTGTTTCACAGGCGTGGGTGTACTCCTACTTTCCGAGCCTCTCGCCCAAGAGGACGGAGCCGCTGGAGAAGGCCTATCCCGTCGTGAGGGATTGGGTGATGTGCAGGACGAGGAGCAAGCGTTCCTCTCACGGTGTTTACCGGCGAAATGTGAACGCTCTTCAGCTGGACAGCGTGAGCATCTCACTTATATTCATTAGCTTCTTCATTGCTTTTAACCGATCATAAGAATGATTCTTTGTTTGTCTTATCCCAGTGGGTGCCCAGGCCTTGAACGGAGTACGCCGGAGCGCCTCCTTTTGTGGCTGAGGTCCTTCGACCTAGGAGCTCGAGCCGGTTGCTGTTGAGGACGTCGATGGGTCCTGTGTGGTACTTGGGCGAGCGCTTGGCTCGTCAGTGCGCTCGGGACGTGTTGACGGTTCCCATCGATCCTCCTAGGACGATGTTCAGGGAGCCTTCCGAGGCAGAGAGGGAGGCTGACTTGGCTGGCGTCGGTGGTCAAGCCCTCCTTCATCTTGGCGAGGACTACTCGGCGTTCCTCTACGGGAGGTTGGCGTACTGGCCGGTAGTGGTGAGTATCTCTACTCTTCTTCTTTACTTGATTTTAAAACTACGATGAAAGATCATCGATTTAATGAGAAATATTTGACCTTGCAGGAGGTTGATGCGGCGGGCATCGAGCCCCCATAGTACCCCGAGACCCTCGAGTACACTGACGCGACTGGGAGGACGACGATCTCCGAGCTGCGTGACTTTGACGTGGCTGTGACGGATGCTGACCTGGACGACTGGCGGCATCTGATTCGGAGGGTGAGTCTCTAATTTGCATAATATTTGTGTAAGAACACATTTGATTGAACTTATTCAATTATTGAGAATTTATTTCTGGAAAATGCAGGTTGCGCCGTCTCGGTTCGTGGCGTTATGAAGGGTGGCCAACCGGCTGCGAGCTACTGCCGTCGAGGCACTCATCGGCGATCGAGGTCGTCAGGTATGAAACCTGTGCCTATTTCACTTTTGAATTTTGATTTCCCTTGTAATTGCTTGAAATGATTGACATGAGCCAATTTTGTTGTTTACAGGGGGACCGTGAGTTAGAGCGAGAGTTGGCCCAGTCTCGGGAGGAGACAGATCGCTTGTTGAGGGAGCTTGAGGTTCGAGACGCCGAGATTGTTGTTCTCACGGTGAGGGTTGCGGAGCTGGAGGGCGACCGACAATAGTTTTGTTTTGTTTTTATTTGTATTTTGCACATTTTGTACATTTTGACCTTCATTTTGGACATTTCGGACTTTGGTTGGGGCTCGAGCCCCCAGTTTGCTTTACATTTCCCTTTTTTGATTGTATATATGACGGCCTGAGTGCCTTTGCTGCTGGGTTGTGTTGCTTGTATCTGCAAGTCATCTTTGAACAGGTTTGGTAGATGACGGTTTACGCCGTCATGCTGCCGAAATTTACATAGAAATCACGCAAAACAGACATTTGTATATACATATGGCCTAAATTAGCGCAAAACTAATGACTCAACGGAATGCAAAAAATGCAAAAAGTAAATGCAGAAATTCAAAAAATTTGCCAGAAATGACCGGACGGTAGGGAGGGTTACCCCCTAAAAAAGAAAAAAATAGAACCCTATAAGTTAGAAATGAAATGGTGAAAAAGACATAAAAGAAATATATAAATGAAATAAATATATAAACTTTGATATGAATGAAAATGGAATTGTAAATTATTTCCTAAAATGAAAATGTGCAAGTGTGATAAAATGACAAAAATGTCGATATTGCCTCGAGATGCGTGCCCGCGGAATTAGGAAATACAAAATATGGTAATTCCTCGTATTTACCAAAGCAATAACCCATAGGAATAGGAAATTATTCGTCACGGAATTAGGAAAGATCCAACGCGGAAAATCACAGAAACCTTGCTGAGGAAGAGGCGCAGCAGGAGCTGCGTCTATTTGAAGAGGCGCAGCAGGTGCTGCGCTTGTTCCCAGGTGTGTCTGCTCTGGCATATTTTGGGAAACAGAAATTAGTATAAATAGAGACGTCGATAGAGCTTTTATTCACACAATTCTTCCGTCTCTTCTTCGTCTTATTACATAAAATTCTCAAAACAAGCACTCATCATGAATACTTTGGAGATTCCCCTAAAGGAGTGGACTAACGAGTTTTCCAACATGAAGAAACACGACATGGGCGCCTATAATCTTGGATCATTGTTGAGTTTGAAGCTCATCAAGGTTGTCAAACCGTTCTTGGATGCTTGTCTTGATTACCGGGACCCGAATTATCATGTTTTTGCGTTCCTTGGATGCAATATTTGCCCATTTCCTGAAGAAATTGCTGCGATTGGTGGGTGGGACCCTGAACACTTGCCTGCTATTCCTTCCACTTTGCAAGGGTATAAAAGCAAATTTAGAGATTTGCTTGGATTGACTAGACTTGAGGTGGACCGCCTGGTGACCTCGAAAGGAGTGCGGATGTTGGACTTTATCAACCGATTTATTAATAGGGCCGACCCCACCGTTTCTTATGTTACTAGGCGAAGGGCCTTTGGATTTTGCTTGTTGCATGTGTATGTCCTCCAAGGGCATGTTGATGAAGACTTGAGAGGTGATCCTCGTCTTTTTGGCCTTGTTGAGCAAATGGAGCTGCGCAGGAGCCCAACTTGTTTATGTTTAGGAGAGATCTTGTTGGGCTTGGATAATAGGAAAGCCAATCGTGGCCTACCGTACTTGGGAAGACCCGTTATCTTGCAGGTAAAAGAACATTTTCTTCTTTTTTCTTTTCTTTTTTTTTTTCGTTTTCTTCTTTTTCTTTTTTTTTTCGTTCTTTTTTTTTCGTTTTTTTTTCTTTCTTTTTCGTTTTTTTATGTCTAATACCCGCTTTTGGTAGGTCTGGCTCATGGAACAGCTTCGATTGATCGAGCCCCCAGTTCATGTTCCTTCTTATCATGCTCCTTCGATTGCAATGAGGACCAGGTTGTACATGGTGGTCTTCACTCGAGTCTGCGATTACTGGAAGAATAAACTGAAGAGTGATGATGGCCCCTTAATTAGGTGGATTGTACCATGGTGGCACCTCAAATCTGTCACTGGAGTGTCTTCTTTGGATCCTAACCGATCTGTGCGCATTCCTGGCTTGGAATTCATGGTGTGCATCTTCCCGGAAAGGCTGATGAGACAGGTTGTATTAAAACAGACGATCCCGAAGCTTGATATCGTCCCACAAACCGCTCTGGCGCTTACTACTGACAGCCAAAGGGAATGGGCCATTAAATGGGCCCAAAGAAACATGTGGTTCTTGAACTCTTCTGCTAATGCCTTATGGGTGTCGGATTATTTTCTGCGATGGAGGAAAGCTACTACTCCGGAAGAGCGCGAGAGATTGAGGAAGCGCGAGCCCGTTGATTACAAGGTGCGCGAGGTGGAAAAAGAGAAAGAGAAGCATCTGACCGAGAGAGAGGAAGAAGCCGGGTTTCGAGTTGTTCATCCTTCGAAGAAACCAAAGACTTCTCCTGCCGTGGAGATGGTGATGGGCAAGAATGGTAAGGCTACGCCTCGAGAAAGACCGTTGGTGATTAGGTCCGAAGTGGCGCAAGAGCGTCCGGCTCGAGGTCGTGACAAGAAATATGACAAGAACGACAAGGGCAAAGGGAAGATGGAGGAATAGCCCTAGTTTTTATTATTATTTATTATTATTATCATTGTTGTAGTAAAAAGGTGGGGTTTTTAGAATCCTAGCCTATTTTATTTTTTATTATGTAGCGTATTACTATTAGAAAAAGGATGAAATTAAAAAGGTTAAATGGATATGAAACCGTTGTGATTTTCTATTTTATTCTTGTCGAATTTCAAGTGCAATGCAAATGTCCTTCTATTTACATTTTAAAATTGATGGGTTGTATCCGGTGAAGGATTTCCTACGTATTCATTAAAAAAATGAAATCAAACCCTTGCGCGTAGTTCGAGTAAATGTAAAAGAATAATTGTTCTAAGCAAGAGCTTGTAATGAACATAGAAAATAAGCATGAGCTTTTGCTTACTCTGAAGGTGCAGTTTTAGTTTATTTGATGATATGAGGATGACAAATTTGTCAAAATGCAAGAGCAGAGTGACATTAGCTTATTTCAGCTTGGCCAGGGGCCGTTTATTTAGTGCCACAAGAGCGACACGTGAGGTTACTCGAGGCGCGTTTTTGTTCCTATTCTAGGCATAGTACCGTTTCAACTGGTCAAGGTTTGTCGGGTTGGAAAACTCATTCCCATCTAGGTCTGTGATTCTAACCGCCCCCCCTGGAAGTATGGATTTGACTAGAAATGGTCCGACCCAATTAGGTTTGCATTTTCCCCGTGGGTCAACAGGTAAAAGAGCTCTAACCGATTTGAGCACTAAGTCTCCTTCTTTGATGTTCCTGGGCCTAACCCTTTTGTTGAAAGCGCGTTTGATACGTGCTTGATATGTTTGGACATTGTGCAAGGCGCGTAGCCTACATTCATCAAGGAGGATGAGTTCTTCATATCTATCCCTCTTCCAGTCGGCTTCTGGGATTTGACTATCGAGTAAGATGCGCAAGGATGGTATCTCTAACTCGACTGGTTGTACAGCTTCCATTCCGTAAGTCAAATAGAAGGGTGTGGCCCCAGTGGGCGTCCTAACAGATGTGTGATATCCCCACAAAGCAAAGGGTATCTTGTTTGGCCAATCTCGATAGTTGTCAATCATTTTCTTGAGAATTGTGACAACATTCTTGTTTGCTGCCTCTACCGCGCCATTAGTCTGTGGTCTATATGGGGAAGAGTGGTGATGTCTAATTTTGTACTTGGCTAGCAATTGCTCAGTCTCAGCTTGGAAATGTGATCCATTATCACTAATGATCTCATGTGGGCAACCATATCGACAGATGATGTTGTTTTGTATGAATTTTGTCACGTTTTAGGCCGTGAGACTAGTGTAGGAAGCCGCTTCTACCCATTTGGTGAAATAGTCAATTGCCACTAGGATAAAACAGTGACCTTCTGTTCCGGCTGGAGTTATCTTCCTGATTATGTCGATTCACTAGGCAGAAAATGGCCAAGGAGATGTCATTGTATAGAGCAATGAAGGAGGGCCATGTTGTACATTCCCGAAGATTTAGCAATTATGGCAATGTCTTACGTATTTGATGCAATCGGATTCCATTGTGGTTCAATAGTACCCCAAACGTGTGGTTTTCTTTGCCATCATGGGCCCACTCATGTGAGGACCGCATTCTCCATCGTGGACTTCTTCCATCACTTTCCGTGCCTGTTAATGATCAAGGCAACGTAGGATTACACCAAGAGGTGTTCTTTTGTATAACTCTCCTTGCATGAGAACATATTGGGAAGCTAGTAGGCGTATATCACGTTGTCCCCTCTTGTCCACATCCGCTGGATAGGTACCGTTGAGCTTGAAATTTAGGATTGCTTGGAACCAGGGTTCCTGTGCAATTTCCTCTTCGTCGGTGATTTGGTGGACATAAGCTGGCTCTGACCGTCGTTCGATACATAAAGGCATTTCCACCATGTCGTCTGGCATATTAATCAAAGATGCGAGTTTTGCAAGAGCATCTGCAAATTGATTTTCTTCCCGAGGTAGGTGTAGATATGTCACGTGATCAAAGAATTGAGCAACTTGGTCTATTCTGGCTTGATAAGGTGCTAAGCTCTCGCTTCGGATTTTACAAGATCTCGTAACTTGGTTGATGATCAGGGATGAATCCCCATGTACTCGGAGGTTTTTAATGCCTAAGCTCACTGCCGCTTGCAGTCCAATGAGACAAGCTTCGTATTCTGCAGCGTTATTTGTCACCTCGAAGTCGAGTTTGACAGAAATTGGTGTATGCTCACCTTCAGGAGAAATGAGCAACACTCCTATTCCAAATCCTCTTATGTTTGATGCTCCATCAAAGTAAAGGTCTCAGGACTCTACATTGGTTTGGAGTATATCCTCGTGTGGAAATGACCAAGTGTCTATTGTTTGTGCATCATTGATGGGATTCTCTGCGAAGAATTCGGCGACGGCGCGTCCTTTTATTACTTTCAGAGGCACATACTTGAGATCGCACTCGGAGAGCATCGAAGTTCATCTTGCTAGACGTCCGTTGAGGACGGGTTTTTCGAAGAGGTATTTGACTGGATCCATTTTGGAGTATATTTTGACGGAGCAGCTAAGCATGTAATGGCGTAGCTTCTTCGTTGCCCACACAAGAGCGAGGCATGTCTTTTCGAGTTGTAAGTATTTGCACTCGTACTCCAAGAACTTCTTACTAAGGTAGTAGATAGCCCTTTCTTCACTTCCTACAGTTTGAGCTAGCATGGCACCCATGGCGGTTTCGGTTACTGTGAGATATAAACCAAGAGGTTGATCTCGTTGAGGTGGAATGAGCACTGGTGGTTTAGCCAATATCTCCTTGAATCGATCAAATGCCTTTTGACAATCATCATCCCACATGGTGTGATCCGTTTTCTTGAGCTTCTTGAAGATAGGCTCGCAAATCATGGTGAGTTTCGATATGAATCGACTTATATATTGCACTTTTCCCAGGAATCCTCTGACTTCTTTTTCAGTTTGAGGTTGTGGCATTTCGATCAGAGCCTTGATCTTGGAATGGTCTATCTTTATATCTCGTTGGCTAACGACGTAACCCAGGAGTTTGCCAGATGTTACTCCGAATGTGCACTTCTGAGGATTGAGTCTCATGTTGTACTTTCGTAGCCTTGTGAAAAATTTGCGAAGGTTCGCAATATGCCCTTCTCTATCCTTGGACTTGACAATCATGTCGTCTATGTATACCTCAACTTCTTTGTGCATCATGTCATGTAAGAGTGTAGTTGCGGCGCGTTGATATGTAGCTCCGGCGTTGATTAACCCAAACGGCATTACCGTATAGCAATAGGTTCCCCATTGAGTGAAAAAGGCGGTCTTATGCATGTCTTCTATGATCATCTTGATTTGGTTATAACCCGCATACCCATCCATGAAGGTTAGTAATGCGTGCTCTGCAGTATTGTCCACCAATATGTCGATATGTGGTAGAGGGAAGTCATATTTAGGACTTGCTTTGTTTAAGTCCCTAAAATCAACACAAACCTGGATTCTCCCATCCTTTTTGGGTACAGGTACTATGTTGGCTACCCAGTCAGAATACTCGAAAACTTTGATGAACCCGTCTTTGAATTGTTTGTCCACTTCTTCTTTAATCTTGAGAGCCCATTCCGTTCTCATTCGGCGAAGCTTCTGTTTCACAGGCTTAAAACCTGGCTTAATCGGAATTCTATGCTCGGCGATGTCCCTGTCGACCCTGGCATATCTTTGTTGGACCAAGCAAAGACGTCTTTGAACTCGTTTAGGAGGTCTATGAAATCGGCCCTTTCGGTAGAGCTCAAGGTAGTCCCTATCCTAAGTTCCTGGGGTTCTAGTTCGGTTCCTACATTGATGGGTTCGGTGTCCTCTATTACTGGTCCCCCTTCCTCTTCCTGTAGTATTTCTTTGCCTACGTAGGGAGGTATTTCAATTGAGTCTGGGTCTTGGTCATCCTCAGTATCATCGTAAACAGAATTGCACTCAAGATAACACGAAGAGTAAGCAGAACCTGATTTATTCATATTAAAGTTTGAAAAAAGTTGAACCAAAGAAGCCATCTGATCTGTGGTCAGTGGCGGTAAAGGGACAGTGGTTGGGACATTTCCCGAACTACTGTTACTACTCGAGGCTAGGCTAGGAGAAATAAAGGGAATGGAATGACGACTGGAGGAAACTCCCTAGTGACTTCTCTAAACTCTGACTCTGACTCCGACTCCGACTCGAATTCATCGTCTTCTGGTTCTCTTTTGAACATCTCTCCTTCTCCAGTGGTGAGCTTGAAGAGTCTTCCTTGATTGTTGGTCCACTTGATTGATTTTCTCCATCCTTTCTGCTGATTCGCGTTTGTTTCTGTGATTAACGCGGTAGGGTTGAAGTGATCGTCCTGAAGTATCATGGTAATGATCTCATCCTGCGCGGCTCTAACAAGTCGATCTTCTCCAAACAATAGACTAACAGATTGTTCGTCTAAGCAAGGTACTTGACGGGCTTTGACGGTAGGAACCGCTTCTGGAGGGATGAAGTAGCAATCGTGAAAGATCTTGATTCCGCCTAGCTTCCTCTCGAGATAATGCCAAGGCTCGGGAAATCCATGAAAGAGTTCTAGGCTCCCTTCCTTAACGAAGTATCCGTTTAGGGTAGGGAGATAGGGTCGCATTTGGACTCCCATGTACTTACGGTTTTGAACTTGAGCAAGCATCTCGAGAACTTCCTCTTTATTGGGTTTGTACCCTAGTTCAAGTGGTATACTTTTTAAGTTGTCTTCCTTGTATGGTGCGAAGGTGTTTCTTCGGATGGGGTTTAAAGGCATTCCAGGGAAGTATCCCTTGGATTTGAGTATGTGGTTGACCACCAAGTTGGAGTGGGGATCGTAGTATAAGGGTGCCAATTCACTTTCTATGACATTTATGCTTTGGAAGCCCCCAAGTTCGTATACTGGATCCACAAGGACTTGATTGTTCGACTTCTTTTTTATTATTGCGTTGATGGGTGACGAAGTAATCGTCACCACTTTGCCATTTAATGGGATTTTGATCTTTTGATGAAGGGTGGATGTGACCGCCTTGGAAGCGTGAATCCAAGGTCTTCATAGAAGTATGTTGAAGGAAGCTTCATTGTCCACTATTTGGAAGTTAACCTTTCTCTCAATTGGCCATGTGGCTATGGTTAGGTTAACGAGTCCTACTACCTTTCGTCGTGTACCATCGTATGCGCAAACACCTTGATTGGTAGGGGTCCAATCCGACTCTTTCATGCCTAATTTGTATGCCGTTTTGAGGGGTATGACATTGACCGCGGAGCCATCATCTATCAAGGTCATTGGCACGTTCTTCTTTAGACAAATGACAGTGATGTAAAGAGCCAAGTTGTGACTAGCGCCAAAAGGTGGCAAATCTTCGTCTGAGAAAGTAATAGGATTATTTAGCTTCGGTGATTCTTGGAAGACCAAGTTGACTACATCTTCGGGTGTGGAGTTATGTGCTACATTTAGTTTGGCCAAGACTTGCAGTAAAGCTTGGCGATGTGGGAATGAGCTTGCTACCAATTGCCAGACTGAAAGATCAGCCTTTGTCTTCTGTAATTGCTTGAGCAAATGATCAGTGGAGTCATCTTCGTTATCATTTGGCGTGACAACGTTGGTTGGACCATTTTGAGTAGTGCTTTGATATGGACGGCCCGAACGAGTTAGGTGGTCCACATCTTGGTCTTCGCCATTTTGGACTATTTCTTTGACTAGGGAGTTTTCAATGAGGTACTCGTCCTCATCGTCATCGGCCCATACTCCATTGATTGTAGCTAGTTCTCTCATTCTCATGATCTCGTCTTCTAGTCGTGTGATTTGGTCGACTAGTTTTTCAACCACGGCGACTATTTGTTGCATAGTAGCATTTTGAGAGAAGATTAGTGGCACATGCTCCTTAGGTGTTGCGTTGAGATTATGTAAAGTTGTTACCACACTTTATAATTCCCAAACTTGTCTATCCACACTCCTTGCCCATGTGATGAAATCGGAAATGGTAGAGGAGATAGTAGAGTAGAACCCTTCATTCTCAATCGCATGGATCTCATCTTCAATTGGAGAAATGAGGTGTGAACAATCTAAGGTAGATTTTTCACTTGTGATCACTAGAATCCCAAGAGGGTTCTGAGTGTTGCTGGGTTTACCTCCCAGCGGTATTGGTAGTCGACCGTCTTCAATCATGTCTTGAAGCACATTTTTCAATTTGTAGCATTTTTCTGTGTCATGCCCCTTGCCCCTATGATATTCACAGTACAAGTTCTCGTCCCAGAACTTGGATTTCTTTTCAGGTTCGGGAGTAGGTCCTATGGGTTGGAGTTTGCCTTGCTTCATTAACCTCTTAAGAGCGTTGGAGTAAGTATCCCCAAGGTTTGTGAATTTCCTTGGTGGGGTACTTTTCTTGGATGGCTCAAGAAGGTTAACCTCATCGGTCTTGCTAGTGGAGCCGTATGAACGACTTGTTGAGCCTTGATAACCTCGACCTACCGTTTTGGACAAGAGCCCTTTACGGATATCATCTTCTATCCTTGTTCCTTGTACGGTTAAGTCCTTGAAATTTTTGATGTTTTGGTATCTCAAATGATTGGCATAGATGGGTTTGAGATTATCCACGAACTTTTCCACAAGGGTAGCCTCATCCGGGCGTTCAACTAGTTGGGTACTAGTCTTCCTCCACCTACATAGGAAGTCGGTGAATCCTTCTTTGTCATTTTGGGTAAGAACCTCTAGAGTGCGCATGTTAACTTGGATCTCGGCATTATCCGCATATTATTTAGCAAACTCGATCGCGGCATCTTCCCAAGTAGCGATTTTTTTGTGTTCTAAAGAGTAGAACCATTGCTTTGGGATCGTGTCAAGAGATAAAGGAAGGATCCTTAAGAACATCTCGGGTTTGATGCCTTTGATAGACATGTAATCCTTGAAGGCACGGATGTGGTTCAAAGGGTTCTCATGCCCCTTGAATTTAGGGATATCCGTCATATTGAAGTTGGTTGGCAATTTGGAATTGACGGCCTCGTACTTGCGGTTGTTCTCCCTATAAATGTCATCCCCTTTAAGGTACATCAATTGCTCCTCTAAGTATTGGAGTCTTTTGTCAGCTACAGTCATTCCCATGAGAGGATTTTCGTCCTTGGATTCACTCGCGAAGTCACCCACCACTTCACTCTCGTGAGGAGGCAATCTCCCCTCTACGGCATAGATTCGTCTCTCGATGGTGTCAAGGCGATCATACACTTGATCTTGAGTAACTTGGATCTGAGCTAGTCCGGCTAGGATTCGATCATTACCATCTTGAAGTTGGTGGAGGTTCGTGTCACTGGTTTCAGGCATCTTGAAAACTGGATCAGAGATCGATGATGAATCAAAACAAGATCGACCATTCTAACACACTTGCAAAGAGAAGAAATGTTTTGACTCTTGAAGTGGGTGTGTGCCACTTGTGTTGAGTGAGCTTTGAAGGAAAGACGAGGTTTTGAAAATGTATATCCTAGTCAACTATAGTGTAGTTGTAGGAGTGGACTCGAAGTGGGGTTTTGAAATGGGCTTGGGCCCGAATTTTGACTCGACAAACGGACAGAGTTTTGACTGGGTTTTGCGCTAATCAATGGCCTTTTTTTTCGAAAATTATTTTTTAAAAAAGGGTTTTGATTTTTTACAAAAATCGTCATGGTTTTGTTTTAGAAATGGTGATCATGTAAGGTAGAAACATTCATACAAGCATTATAACGGGATGCTGAGTGCGTATAAAAGGGTTTTGGTTTAGAGGGTGGGTTGCCATACTGAACAATCAAACCCGAAGTCTGTGGAGAGGCTCGTACCAAACAAGAGTAAGGCCGATTCCTAGTCCATTTCCTCAAGTAGTGGAGGTCCTTGATACACACAAGAGTAAGCATCATGGTATGGATGACGTCAATCGCTATCCATCCTTAGGCCCAAATAAGAATTAGGACCGTTTAGACGGGACGATTGGTCGAATGGGTTGGGTTGGGCCTAGGAAGGCCGAATAAAACGGTCTAGGAAGACCGAGTTATGAAAACCGACAATTGTCTTGTACAAATTATTCCCTAACCTTATTCAAGTTTCACCCTTGGCTATACGTAAGTGTATTATCCCCAGCGAAGTCGCCAAACTGTGGAGAACGGGGGGCCCACGGGGGCGCTTGGGAGGAAGAGAACAAGCGTTTGCATTTGTTGGAGTCGCCACCAATTTTTATGGGAAATTGGAACCGTTTGAATACGTCGTGTCATGTCAAGACACAAAGTAGAGACATGAACACCAAGCAATCGTTACCCTTAGCATTCTATGTCTAGAATGACTCTCGTGGATGCCAATGAACACGGGTGATCACACAGATCTGGAGTAAGGGGTGAGGGTACGTATTAGGAAGCTCTTTTGATCGAACACCTAATCCCACCCGCCTCGATAGCGGCCTCTACTAATGATTAGGGACATCATCTATACTTGATATATCGTCGATTATATGCATGCAATGCAACATCCAAGTTTTAATCTTAACATGTGAGAATAGACTAAGTCGGTTAACAATTAATTTAGCATGCAATTGGGTCGAAGTAGGATTTAATGCTTAATTACATGTGAAGACATGTAAATAAATCATACAAATGCGATAAATATTACAATAATAGAAAACTATAATAAAAATACAATAATTACATCGGGTTTAGCGATTTATGTCGAAAATACCTTTAAAACGGATAATTTGAGAAAAGGAATAAGAGAAAGAATTAACGAACAGATCAGTCGGTGTTAATATGAGTAATAGTCAATTAATACGTAAACTAATTAATCTAGGTCAAGCAACAACGGAGTTCAGAGACAGAACTCAACCTGGAACAGGCGCAGCAGGACTACGCCCTTTTGAAGTGGCGCAACAGTTACTGCGTCTGTTCCAAGGGTGAGTTCTGGCTGTGAAGCCGGAACTGCAAATCGTTAATATTCGTTGGTGATTTTAATGATTCATTGCGATACTTACTCGGATGGAAGTGATTATCAGATTATTTACATGCGATTGAGGTCATAAAAGCAATAAAACATGGATGAGACGGAATTAAACGGATTAATTATACGAATTAACTATCGATTAGTGACATAGGTGAACTAAATAGGTTAACATGATGAATTAATGACAAACTAGTGACGAATACGACAAAAGATGGATGAAAATATATCAAAGATGGAATTCCAGAAACCCGATATGAACAAATCGAATTTCTACAACCCGTGTTGAATTTAGTGACGAAAACCCGCAAATATTGGTCATAAGGGATTTAAGTCGGATTTAATGATGAATTAGACGTGTTAATGATGAACGATAATATACACGAGATTATTAGACTATTGTATCGAAGAATTAGAGAAAACAAATCAAACTAACAAAAAACGAACGAATTACAGAGGACGAAGGAAGAAGAAAGGAAGCAGGAACTGCGGCAGCCTCACAAAGAGGCGCAGCAGGAAATGCGCTCCTTCGAAGAGGCGCAGCAGTTGCTGCGTCCTTTCTCGACGGTTTGTCTTCTGGAAATCCGTAAAAAAGAGGTTTTAAAGCACGGTTTTAGAAATCGGTTTGAAAAGGTATTTTCTACATAAACCTTACATTAGTGATGATACAAAAAGGTAAATAACAATAAATAAAAGAGAGATTTACACCCTCAGACTTACATGTTTAACGAAACGAGATGAACTAAGTTATCGATTAGTGATGCTAGACTCGAATGTAGACAAAAGTGCCCTCGTAAGAGGAAAAAACGATTAGATTAATTAAGTTGATTGATTGTGGAGTTAGTCAAATTGGTCGGTCATGCAAACGAGGCTGGTACTCAGAAGGATCCGAGCTTACGTGGTCGAATGTTCAAGTACGTAGACGCTAAAAAGTAAGAACAAAAGACTAGAATGCAAAGGGAGAAGAGAAGGGCGGACACTCGCGTGAGAAATATGAGGAGCGAAAACTCCTATTTATAATAATAACGTGAATGAATAGGGTTTCGGAGAGTCTTTGGAAGTGAATCTCGGAAAGATATGAAAAAGATACGAAAAATACGCAGAAAAGGACCTGGGAAGAGGCGCAGCAGTCACTGCGTCTCTTGGAAGAGGCGCAACACCTTCTGCGTCTGTTCCCAAGTGGTTTCCTCCTGCGGAAAAAAGATTTCCGTGTTTGAGTTATAGAAGGACGGAATAATTTGGTTTTCCTTAATATCTTGTATGAATATTTCCGGAAATTGTTTACCAAAGAATAAAGATTGTGAAATAATAATAAAATATGGAATAGAAATATCCGGAACATTCCGACTCGGGATTTTACGGTTATCAGAAAATGGAGACGGTTTTAGGCTCGGACTCCAAATGTACTCTAATTACTGCCAAAACGAACGTATCGGCACGTAGATGACAGCTAAGAGGTAGACATTAATATTTGAGCAATCACTTGACGACAAACTTACGAACTGTCACAAATAGTTCCGCGTAGCAAACATGCGGCCCAATCATCACTGGGTGGTTTGCGAGAGGTGTAGAAATGAGGTATCTACAACTAGTCATTCTCATATGACTCCATGACACTTGAACTTGCCATCAATCGCATCACATTCTAGTCACTTCAAGACATCACCTCATATAAGCGACTATGGGCGAATACAATGCTAATCCGCGTTCACATTAACGGGGTTCAATTGTCTCTACAACCCGTTTGGATATAACAATGTATAAAGAAAAGATAAAAGACAAATTCGATTATGAACATGAACAAAAACAACACTTTTATTTTATTTCAAAATCTAACATAAACTTGGTACACGTTTAAGTCCCATGGACGCAACATGTCCATCATGCTTGGCCTGCGATAAAGGCTTGGTGAGCGGATTGGCTATGTTGTCATCCGTCCCAACCTTACAAATCGCAATTTCCTTTCTTTCAATGAAATCTCTTATTACATGATATTTTCTAAGTACATGTCTAGATCTATTACTAGACTTTGGCTTTTTAGCTTGGAAGATCGTCCGACTATTATCACAATAGAGAGTGATGGGATCATTGGCGGTAGGTACTACTCTTAGACCTTCCGTGAATTGCTTGATCCACATAGCTTCCTTGGTAGCTTCTGATGCTGCAATGTACTCAGCCTCCGTTGTTGAATCCGCGGTTACAGCTTCCTTGAATCTTCTCCAGCTAACGACACCACCATTGAGCATGAAAACGAAACCAGCTTGTGATTTCATGTCATCTCTATCCGTTTGGAAACGTGAGTCTGTGTATCCATTAACACGGAGCTCGGTGTCTCCTCCAAACACTAAGATAGAATCGTTAGTTCTTCTCAAGTACTTAAGGATGTTCTTGACGGCTATCCAGTGACTCTCACCTGGATTTCCTTGATATCTACTCGTCATGCTCAAGGCATACGAGACATCAGGACGTGTGCATATCATGGCGTACATGATTTATCCATCAGTGGAAGCATAAGGGATCATCTTCATGCGTTCAACATCATGGGGTTCGGAGGGACATTGAGTCTTGCTCAATATAGTCCCAGTTACCATAGGTACCAAACCCCTTTTAGATTTGTCCATGCTGAACCGTCGAAGAATCTTATCAACATAACATTCTTGACTTAGTGCGAATATCCTCTTGGATCTATCTCTATGGATCCGGATACCTAATATGCGTTGTGCCTCTCCTAAATCCTTCATTTGGAAGTGGTTACCTAACCACTTCTTAACAGAAGACAACATTGGAATATCATTTCCAATGAGTAGTATGTCATCGACATACAAGATTAGGAACACAACATTGCTCCCACTAAATTTCATGTATAAACATGGTTCCTCAACACTTCGAGTGAAACCATTCTCCTTTATAACATGATTGAATCGATAATTCCAACTTCTAGATGCTTGCTTAAGACCATAAATGGATCTCTTAAGCTTGCACACTTTGTTAGGATTCTTAGAATCAACAAAACCTTTGGGTTGTATCATGTAAACCTCCTCTTCTAAATGCCCATTTAGAAAAGCGGTTTTGACATCCATTTACCATATTTCATAATCAAGAAATGCGGCAATCGCTAACAAAATCCGTATGGATCTTAGCATGGCTACGGGGGCAAAGGTCTCATCATAATGGAGACCTTGGACTTGGGTAAATCCTTTTGCCACTAGCCTAGCTTTGTAGACATCATCATGTCCTTCTATGCCATTATTGACTTTGAAAATCCATTTGAATTGGAGAGGTCTTGCCCCTTTAGGCAAATCTACCAAGTCCCAAACTTGGTTTTCATGCATTGAATCCATTTCGGACTTCATGGCTTCAAGCCATAAGGAGGAATTAGGACTAGAGATTACGGCCTTATAGGTAGCGGGCTCGTCACTTTTTAAAAGCAACACATCGAGTGTTCCATCTTCTTCGATAAGTATCACATATCGATCGGGATGGCGAATAACTCGACCCGTTCTTCTTAGTGGAGGAGGGACAACCGCGTTAGACGATGAAGGAACATCTTCTTGCGTCACTACCTCGGTTTGTGGCTCTTGAACTTCATCAACTTCAAAATTTCTCCCACTCTGTCTCTTAGAAATAAAGTCTCTTTCTAAGAAGACAGCCTCGCAAGACACAAACACTTTGTTATCTTGAGGTTTCTAGAAGTAGTATCCTCGAGAATTCGAGGGGTAACCTACAAAGGTGCATTTAAAGGATCTTGGGGCAAGCTTGTTGTCATTCTTTGTCTTGACGTAAGCATCACATACCCAAATTTTCATGTAGGTTAGATTAGGAACTCTTCCTTTCCACATCTCAAATGGGGTCTTTCCGGTGGCCTTAGTGGGACTATTATTCAAAGATATAATTGCAGTTTTGATTGCAAATCCCCAAAACGAGTTTGGTAACTCGGTTTGACTCATCATGGATCGAACCATATCAAGTAGGGTTCAATTTCTCCTTTCGGCAACACCATTGAGTTGTGGTGTTCCAGGTGGAGAAAGTTGTGATATAATACCACAACCTTTCAAGTGTGAATCGAATTCAAGGCTAAGATATTCTCCACCATGATCGGAACGTAGTGCTTTTATCTTTTTGTCCAATTGGTTCTCTACTTTGTTTTGAAATTCCTTGAATTTCTCAAACGCTTCACTCTTATGTTTCATTAAATAGACATACCCATGTCTACTCAAGTCGTCGGTGAAGGTTATGAAGTAGTCATAATTTCCACGAGCGGTGATACTCATTGGTCCACACACATCGAAATGTATGAGTCCCAATAGGTCACTAGCTCGTGTCCCTTTACCACTAAAAGGATTACGAGTCATTTTGCCAAGAAGGCAATATTCGCATGTTCCATATGATTGAACATCAAATGGTGTAATCACATTAGTCGAAATTAATCTTTTGATGCGATTCTCGTTTATGGGACCTAATCGACAATGCCAACTAAACGCTTCATTTGGGTCACTTGATTTGAGTTTCTTTGATTGAATGTTATAGATATCATTAGTCGGATTCGAGGTTTCTAAAATGTAAATGCCATTAATAGAAGAAGCTTGGCCTATAACCAAGTCGTTCCTTGAAATAGTACAACGATTGTTCTTAATGACAAAACAAAAACCGTCCATGTCTAGCATGGCGATTGAAATAAAGTTTTTAGAGAGTGTAGGCACATAAAAACA
Organism: Silene latifolia; assembly: GCF_048544455.1. Lineage (NCBI taxonomy): Eukaryota > Viridiplantae > Streptophyta > Magnoliopsida > Caryophyllales > Caryophyllaceae > Silene > Silene latifolia. Next base: position 477,628,260 of record NC_133538.1, on the reverse strand, counting down.
ATTATGTAAATACAACTCAAATCCATTTGGCAAAGCTAATACATAAGTTCCTTTGGATTTGGCCGCTACTCGAGCTCCATTTCCAAGGCGTAGATCCACATCTCCTTCGCTAAGCCTCTTCACGTCTCTTAAACCCTGTAAATGATTACAAAGGTGAGAACCACAACCGGTATCCAGTACCCATGTCGTAGTGGAAGTATAATTTATATCAATAACATAAATTTCCTTAGGAATTTTACCTTTTGGAACGATGATTCCTTCCCTTATATTTCGCAATATACGGGACAATTCCTAAGCCAATGTCCCATGCCATAGCAATAATGGCATCTTTATCTTCCAAAGACAAAGATCCTATACATTGTATGAGGCAGTGTTCCTGAGACCGGCTCACACGAGATCTAGTAGTAGTAGGTGGTCTATTAGAAGTGATGAAGTTAAGGTTTCCATCCGAACCTATCTTATAATGAAGTTTTCTAGTAGTGGCGAAATCATTGTTGGAGCAAACGTCGTCAAAAACATTGTGGCATGCCTCAATAGTTATCGGTGCGTTAGCGTTTGATGGATTCATTGTAATGAACTACAAGTATGGAGGAAAGGAAACATTGACATTTGTCTTTTTGAATCATACTCGTAAATAAATTAACAAGATATGAGCATTTATATAGTGACCTCTACCCAAATATTATAAATGATTCCGAGATCCAAATTCATATTAACTTGGGCACGGGATAGCCGATGAAACCCTTATGAATATAACTCGGTGGACTAACTCTTTAATCGATTCTACTTTTAGAATTCTCGGTCGATAAAATTACTCTAATATTTATCTATAGCCCGGAACACATGCGACTACGGTCACGAATACTTCCGTTGAGATCAATCTAAATTTCAAATAAATGTGTCCATGATCCAAATTCACATCAACTTGGGCACGATATAGCCGATGAAACCCTCATCGAAACGAATTCGGTGGATAGACATATATCACCCACTTCCCATACGTAACAAGGTTTGTACCCCGGGATGGCCGAGTGCACTCCCTCGCGCAGTAGGTTTTCATGGTTTCTACTTTTTTGTAATGCTATGTCTCAATTGTTTATTTTTTAGCAAGAGGTCATGTCAATTTATTATCTATCATGTTTTAAGTGAACTAAAGCGGTGAACTACGATAATTTTAATTGACACCGTCGATAAACTCGATTAAAATGACAATGCATGTTTTAGTTATGGCGATTTAGCAATGCATGCAACATATAAATAAAATGCAAAACATAAATTAAATCCTAGTATGGCCATCCTAAAATAGAAAATCTAATTAACTATTACAAATTAGGAAACCAACTCCATTGGTCCCTTGAACTTCGGTTATAGCACACATCTCGAGGTAACAACGTCTTTATGTATCGCCTTTACATAATTTCCTATTATACATTTGTAATTAAAATAAAATAAATATATTAAATTACAAAACGGTGATACGAGATCACAATAAATTACAACCGAATCAATATTCCCATACATTTCGGGTAATACCAATTTAAAACTAAGGCCATACTAAGTAAAAAATTACATAATTCAAAAATTACATAAAATATAATTATGACAATCATAAATAAAATTCAGCATTATAATATGTATGAACATGCCCAATTTTATGCTAAATCGCCTTTAAGGAGCCAATATCGTATATTAAACGGTTTTTACGGATTTGCGTGATTCAACTTTTTAAAATCACAATAAATTACACAAATTCATATTTATGCACAAGTTAATTACCCTAACTTGTTAGGACTCAAAATTAGTCTCCACTAACTATTTTACTATAACTAACTCATATTTCTTAAAATTGTTCATTAATGGACTCAAAATTACAATAAAATGCTATAAACTCCCAATAAATCATAAAAATTTCAATTAAATTCAAAATTTGAAATTTAAACTCATGAACATTCTGGAAAAATACCATGACACTCATAATGTTCAAAAACTTAGGTTAAAAATTTCGAAATTTATCCAGAAAAACAATGTTGCGGTTTATCGGTTTTAACAAATATAATCATAAAAACATGAGAAAAATTATATTTATCAACTTATCAATTTTAGATCTGAAAAAGATAATAAAATGCAACATGTGACATTTTTCCTTAGTCATGGAGTATGTTTTAGCAATTATTCATTTATTAAGTCACTATTTATGCTATTTTTCATCAAAAATTCATAAATCATGCATAAACACTTCAATATAGCCTATTATTTTACACACATCTTGTAAAATTGCACGTGACAACATACTAAATTTCTATGATCAGATTCGAAATTTATCTCATATTAACCTATTTTTCATCTAAATCCGATTTTTATCATGAAAAATCCATATTTCGAGCATAAAAACTCCAAAACTTATGAACATTTACAGGTCATCTAAAAATAATGTATGTAAAAACATATCCAAAAACCACTGAAAAATTCGAAGTTTAGCTAATTTTAGTCCGAAAATGACATCTTAATCATAAAATCACATTTTTAATGCCATTTATTACATATGATGAACAATAAAAATCCATAAATTAACAAAAATATCCTAAATACATTTTAGGATCAGAAACTTTAACATGCATAATTTATTTAGTGATATTTCATAATAACACAAATTTACAAGTTTTATATGTTAATCGTATAACTCGTAAAAACTATAACCGATTTGCATGCAAACAACCAAGGTTCTTGATACCGCTTGTTAGAAATCTATATCTCATTACTTGACATATTCATATATGTGATGATTTAATTTAGTCATAAAATTAAATGTTGATCTTATGCATGCAAACAATAAAAGAATAAGAGAGAAATCATCATCTTACATTGAGCATTTCAGATTATTTGGGCACAAGTGAGTTCTCCTACTCACTTGTTCTTGAGCTTCCTTAAATGGATGAACAAGGATTCAAGTAGACAATCCCTCCCAAGGATTTATACCCAAAGTAACAACTTAATAAAATTAATATTATTATTACTAGAACATATTAATTTTTGTATAAAATTGACTCAAAAATATTTATTTTGGTCTCTTAATTTTCGGTTAAGAGAGGAAGAAGTTTGGAGTTTTATTTCTCTAGTTTTCTTAGAGAGCTTACTTATTTCTTACACTAGGAATCTTGTGTGAATTATGAATGAATAATAGACTACATTTTATCTTTGTCAATTTGTCACATGTCACATGTCATGTAAAATTGATATGCATTTTTAACATATTAAAAATCAACGCATTAATAAAAATACGTCATATACAAAATTGACTTAGTAATTCATAATTACTTGTACCAAAATATTTTACCAAATATAAATCACAACATCTTGTGCTTATAATAAATTTATTCATTCAAATGCAAATGTTTTCTTAAACAATAATTTCATCTAAGTAATAAAACAATTCGATTACTTAGACCGTATCTTATTTAATCAAATTACAATGAGACACGTAAATATTACTTCCAAAATCGTCCGTCAATTTTAAGTAATTTAATTAACCCGTATAGTCATACGATCAATTAAATGATCAATTAAGAATGTTACCCTTTAGGTATGACCTAAGGGGATCAACTGGTCACCACCGTCGCACGACAGTAATGTCAAACTCTAGTCAGCCACTCATTACCGATATGTGTGGACCAGTTGACAGTAAAAATTACATCCCAATTGTATTCTTTAAAATGAGACTTAAACATGTGATCGTCATGATCAACACGCCCCCTCTTTTCTCCCTTAAAATTCTCGACTCGACTTCTTAAATCACAACCCGACGCGTATTTACGACCTACCGATCGTAAACACGAGCCTTACACATTGTTTGGTACCATCATCGTGCATTAAACCACTTGACCGACCATTTCGACCACCACACCATCGCTAAACCTTTAAAACACTCTTTTTACTTACCAAAACGGTTTTAAACCGAGTTTTTTCCGATCAAACGAGTTGTTACACTTACGTCGGTCACTCGCCATAACCAAACATGTAAGTATGAGGGTGTAAAAATCCTCTTTTATTATGTTTTCATTTGCTTCATGACTTAAACATGCTAAAACATGCATAACATGAACCAAAACATGGAATAAACGAGCCAAAACTGATTTTTGGTCTGAGGCAGAAGCCCCTTAGGTCGCCAACTAGCTCGCGCCTAAATGGGGTATTCAGACCAGAAATCAACCGTGTTTGTTCTCGTCATTTCCCTTAATCCATTTTTCATATTTGTAATCGGTTTTCACCATTTCAAATATTATTTCACATGTTTTAACCATAAAACATTTTTCACCCTTGTTTCCTCATACCATGACGGTTAAATCCGTGTTTCGGTGATAATATTTGGTTAATGACATTTAGAAGGTATTTTAAAGCCTTTTACTTCATTTCTTTACATTTTCAAACCGACATATTAGTCACCAACACAAAGTCATCCTTGGTTCTACATACCATGCCGGAATTTAACCCGGATACGATGATGAGTACCGACTAATTACATTCAAATGGAGTTAAAACAATTAGTCCATCATCATTTTCAAAACTATTCATGTCAAGTTTGTCAAATCGAACCCGACACCGAATATTATCAAAACAATGATGATTATTCGAGTCTAGTTCTTCAAATCAACAAATGCGGTCTAAACGACCCCTTCAAATCAAATCGGGGTCGAATACCCATTTTCAACAAGTTTTATAACGTTTTCTAAAAGGTCAGAACACGGCACATAAACCGTGGGCTAACACGCGCCTAAATAGGCTCTCGATTTCTCATTTTCAAAACCAGAGGGAGGCCCCTTACACCGCCGGCTGGCTCGCGCCTCATATAGCCGTCTGGTACAGGGCCTGTTCCTTCCAAAGATTAGTCTAGGACGATCCCGACTCCGGTTAACCTGGATATAGGACGGATCAGATGACTATTTGATTATCCAAAACCATATTTGCAAAATGCCTTACTAAGACAAATGGATCATGTTATGCACCCTAAACCTAATACGGTAAATGGATGTTTAATTTCCGTCTTGCATGCAAATCAATCATTGATCCAACTCGACATATTATACTTGATACTTGGATTAAATCAACCGACTTAGAAAGCTCTCACATGTTAGGTTTAAATCATTGGATGCGCATTCATGCATTTAAACCGTTTTATCAACTTTTGCATTCAACCAACCAAGATCGATCTGTAGAGGCCGCTAAACGCGGACGGGATTGGGTGTCTGATTAAAGGGCTTCCAAATACGTACCTTCACCTCATACTCAGAAACTTTGGATAGTGGACGACCTTATCCGGGGCGTACGAGAGTCATTCTAGAGATAGGATGCTAAAGAGGGACGATTTCCTTATCTTTAGTACCTATGTCAAACGCTGCTTTGTGCTTCGATTTGACCGAGGTATAATGTGGAATTCGAACGGGTTCCAGGCATACCACAAATGCTTGGTGGCGACTCCGAACATCTCTAATCGTTTCGAGACTCTTACCGAGACAAAACTGACCGATCTAAAACGATCCGGTCGAAAACATTTTTACGCCGCCGAGCGTGGCTTTCAAAAAGAGACCGCTGTATGTCCACGGATCGAAGTGGGCTTGCAGGTGGGCCGTGTCCACAAATTGGCTACTCCGCTGGGGAGAACTAGGACACTTACGTCTTTGTGATCCCTAGATGGTGAGAATCGAACGAGGTCTTGGTTTGAATGCATTAATTGATATTACGGTCACGGTCGGGTTTCGTTGTCCGGGCCCACAACCTAACACTTTTCGACCAATTGGCTCGTTTCGTCGGAGTGAGTTTTCTCATCCCCGCGTTTCGAATCCCGATTGAGTCAAGCATACCGTTGACGTCACACATTTCTGTTTCGTCAAAGAGCTTTCATCACTTTAGAGCACGAGGCTAGGGCACCCTCCTTACACATTTTGTTTGGATTGGTATCCCTCTCGCAAATCGGGGTTTGATTGCTTGGTGTGTAACCCACCCTTCTAACCCAAAACCCGTGTCAGCATAATGCATAATATAATGAAACTGTGAGTGCTTATGTGCTATCTGATCATAAGTCCTTCCGTGTCATTTTCAAACTTCCAAAAACACCCTTTTCGCGCCGTTATAGTGGCCATTTCAAACCTCGGTCTTTTGCCGACCGATGCACGCCTTTCTAGGCCGTCGTAATGACGATTTTCAAACCCGGTTTTGTATAACCATTTCAACACGCCTTTCTAGGCCGTCGTAATGACGATTTTCAAACTCGGTTTTGTATAACCATTTCAACACGCCTTTCTAAGCCGTCGTAATGACGATTTTCAAACCCGGTTTTGTATAACCATTTCAGCATGCCTTTCTAGACCGTCGTAATGACGATTTTCGAACCCGGTTTTGTATAACCATTTTAACACGCCTTTCTAGGCCGTCGTAATGACGATTTTCAAACCCGGTTTTGTATAACCATTTTAACACGCCTTTTTAGGCCGTCGTAATGACGATTTTCAAACCCGATTTTGTATAACCATTTCAACACGCCTTTCTAGGCCGTCGTAATGACGATTTTCAAACCCGGTTTTGTATAACCATTTCAACACGCCTTTCTAGGCCGTTGTAATGACGATTTTCAAACCCGGTTTTGTATAACCATTTCAAATCACCTTTTTACGCCGTTATAATCGCCGCGTCTAGACACGGATTTTAACCCGTTTCGCGCCGACAATTGCTTTCTTTCAAAACCCGGGAAAGGCACACACCCTTTTCTCGGAACACTTTCGGGATCCCGAGGACCATGCACCGTCCCCGAGACCTCTTCAAACATTTCAAACTCGATTTTCAAAACATACAATTTTGAATTTCAAAAAACCGTCTTGGGAAACAATGCACTGTTTTTCGAGCCGACTTAAACTCAAAACGGCTTTTGCAAATAAACTTAAGACAACCCTTTCAACTGATCGACTTGCGGAGATCTCTATCTTCGGAAGCCATCCATTTAAGCGACAAATGAATCTTTTTGAAAATTTCTATTTTCAAAAATTTCAGTCCACCATTTCAATTCCGCCTCGTGTCTATCGAGTCAAAGCAAACATACTTATGGTTCTTTACTTATGAGTCGTCTCACCACGAGACCCGTCCAATGGCGTCTCGCTGTCATGATTGGACTCGTGTCAAAGGTTCGGTCAAACACCGTCACGTAATAAATCGAGTCAGCACCGAGGGACCACACATGGTCGCCCCGTCTTGTTGAGTCTGTCTTTGCCTCGTCCTCTGTGTTGTCTGCGTTCAGTCTTGGAACCGTGTCGGATTGAGTTGTAATGTGAGCCGTTTTTCTGCCTCAGAGCCATGGCCCCGTGTTCAGCTTCATCCAACAACAACAATGATAACCAGCCTGCTTACCGCTCTTAAGGTCACCCTGGATCGCGTCGAGACCCGTATTGACGCCCTAGAGAACAAGGAAACTGGGGAACATAAAACCCCACCTCTGACTGAAATTGAGAAAAGACTGAAACTCTTGGAGGAACAGCTCCTAGCCCGGGGTAACAACATCCATCTTGAGAACAACCGAAGGTTCGAGCCTGTCAAGGACCAGTTACCTAACAACTTCACCCTGACTGACGTACCTAAGTTCAAGGGAGTGGAGGACCCACTCATCCATACCCTTGCTTTCAAGGACTACATGGCCATTAAGGGGGTCAAATAGGAGCTCTTTACCCGGATCTTCCCATCCTCCTTGGAGCCGATTCCTCGCCAATGGTACTACTCATTGGACCAGAAAAACCTTACTACTTGGGATGAGATCGCAGTTGAGTTTGCCAAACAGTATGCCGACAACGTCGAAATCCAGGCCAACACCCGCACTCTCGAGGTGTTAACCCAAAAAGACAAGGAGGGGTTCACTTAATTCCTAACCCGTTGGAGGAGGGTGAGTACTCAATTGGTAAATAAGCCGAGTGAATCGACTCTGGTGGAAAAATTTGTCCACAATCTCCGCCCGGTTTATGCTAACTTACTGAGGTATCGGAATATCAAAACTTTTCAAGATCTGCAGATTCTGGGAACGCGTATTGCGAATGACCTCCGAAAGGGTGTCCTAGGAAAAACCACAGGCAGGGGTTACCAGGGATCCACCTCAATCCGATCTCGCCCTTACGGTCAGACAAACAAGATTGATGAGGTCAACCTCGTTGAACCATCTGCCAAGAAAACTGAGCACCCCCAGAGAGTGTTCACCAACATAGGGTCGACTTATGCAAGCGCCCTGAAAAGACTCATGGACCAAGGGAATCTACAACCGATCGAACCCACCCCGAATCCGACCGACGACAAGATGTCCCGATTCTAGAACCTCAATGCCTACTGCCAGTATCATCGAGGGAAGGGGCATGATACCGAAAATTGCTTCAAACTCAAGCACCTCATTCAAGACATGATTGAGAAGGGAGATTTGGCTTTACCCCCACCAACTAAGCCGAACAACAAGACGAATCCTCTGGGAATTCACGCCATCTCTGACGATGAGCCGACCCTAGACCCCTCTCGCCTCATCCTGCCAATTGACGACGAGGTGAATGTTCTGGAAAAAGGATCCTTTAGACGGAGTGTTTTTGTTTAGTGCTGCCACTATGCTCACTATGTTTCAACAAGTTGAAGAGGCCATAGCCAGCCTCTCTAAAAGAATCACTCGACTCGACGACGCCTACCGTCGACTCATCTTCAATCCCGCAACACCGCGCCCAAGGGAGAATTCCCTAAGCATTCAAAACTACCCACCCCCGGACGGATTGCTCCCGCGACCATTCTGGCATAGACCTCATGAAAATCACCTTCAAAATAACTACCCTCAAAATAACTACCCCCATAAAAATCGCCGTCACAAAAATATTCCCCACAAGAACTACCCACCGAGGAATACCCCTCCAAGGTATCCTCTAGACTACGAAATTAACGGCATATGGAGGGATGATGTTGAGGATGTCTATATCCTCCCAGGGAAGGAGAAGCGGACAAAAGAAATCGGGCATCTCACCGGGTCCGGACGTCCCTATCAAAATCCGAACAATCCAACGGTCGTTCCAACAACGAATGACCAAATCGTACCAGAGGTGGACACTCAACCAAAGGCCCCCCAGAACTCAATCCTGAAACAGCTCCAGAAAGCAAAAGCCGAAATCTCAATTTGGCAACTGATCGCAACGTCTTTTGAGCACCAACATGCCTTGCTGCAGGCCTTGGGAAAATTGACCGTGCCCTCCACCTCTTCCCCAGAAGAAATAGTGGCACACATGATGAGATACGCCCCTGATTTGAGTAACCCGGTCGTCTTCTCCGACGAGGACATCCCTCCGTTCGGAGCCAATCATAACCTGGCCCTGTACATCACCGTACAATGCCTCCAAAAGAATATACCAATGGTCCTCGTGGATGACGGTTCCACCGTGAATGTCATTCTTCTCAAAACTTCCCACAGGCTGGGTGCCAAGGAATCTGATTTGATCCCAATGAATCAAGGAGTACGCGCCTACGACGACATTCGTCGCAAGGTCGCTGGGTTAGTCACTTTGACCGTCGCAACCGGACCCTTAGAAAGACAAACCAGTTTTCAAGTGGTCGACATCAACGCGTCATTCAACATGCTCCTGGGACGTCCCTGGATTCACGCCGTCAAGGCGGTCACATCGATGCTCCATCAGAAGATCAGGGTCCCCTTCGACGGGAAAACGATCACGATTCCCGTTTCCCCAATCAAAGCAGTTATGAGAAGGGGGATAGCCTCCCAAGCCATTGAGGAGAACGACATTGAAATGTGGGGTTTCCAAGCCGTAAACGCCATAACTGATGAATTGGAGACATCTGAGTGTGACCCGTTCACCAACCTCACGGTCAACCGTATTATGATGCGTTAGGGTTACTTCCCGGGTTTGCCGCTCAATCAACTAAAGGACCTATTGCCTCCCTTGAAACAGGCTAAGGTCCCCAACATTCCCTTTGGGCTAGGGTACGAACCTACTGACCAAGATATCCGGGAGATGAACCTCCTAATCCGAAAACGCAAGAAGCACGAAGTCATCCTCCATGCCTACCACCTGACTCTCAACGGATACTTTGTCCCCGAGGAAGATTCCGAGCCTTACCACGGCTTTCCGGAACTGATCTATGACTCTGTGGCCAAGGCTAGGTACCCGGGAGTGGAAGTCTTCCAGGACTGCTACTTTATCCCCGACAACATCGAAGCTGCATCAACTGAGTCCAGGCCGTCACCGTGCTTTGACGGACAAGCTATCACACTCCTCTTTGGGGGAGATAACGTCAAGCACCTTGACTATGAGGACATCATCAACATCGCCCTGAAAGACAATCAATTTGATCCAACCGCCTTGATCTCCGATACTGACCCGGAGAAAGCTACCCAAGGCTGGAGGAAGACCGTCAAGTGGACCGATCTCCAAGGCCGCATCCTCAGGATAACAACCGGAGAGGGCCCTATGTTCAAGGAGGGAAGTGAAGAAGGATCTGAGTCTGAGTCTGAGTCGGAGTCAGAGTCTGTCATAGCTCCTGACACTCCCGATGTCCTAGTCAAGGTCCCCTTCCCGCTGTTTTATCACAAAGTCGTGGCTGATTCAAAGGCTGAGTCTAGTAAGGTCACCCCCACTCCCGTGAAAGGTGACAACCTGGAGCCTGTTCCGGGGGCCACTCCCTCTTTTGTGTCGCCTCTGACTGACCACGAGATGTCTGTCCTTTCCGAGCTTTTCGCTCGTGTCAACTTAATGAACGCTAAGTTTGCTTATGACTCATCTCAATTTAACTGCAATGCAATTCTGAATGACTATGAGGAATTTTACTTGAGTGACTACCCACCTCACTTAGCCAAAGAACTTGACAAACGGGAAACCAGAACCCCCATCATTGAGGAAGCCGAACCTATTAATGTAGGAACCCACAATACACCTCAAGAACTTAGGATAGGGACAACCCTGGAGCCCTCGGAAAGACAGCAGTTCATTGACCTCCTTCACGAATACAAGGACGTGTTCGCCTGGTCTTACAGAGACATGCTTGGGATTGACAGAGAAATTGCAGAGCACCGGATACCCATTAAACCCGGGGCTAAACCTGTGAAACAGAATCTACGCCAGATGCGTCCTGAGTGGGCCCTAAAAATCAAGGAAGAAGTAGACAAGCAGTTCAAGGCTGGGTTCATCAAAGTGTCCGAATACTCGAATTGGGTGGCCAACATTGTAAGATGCCTTTTTGCAAGGCCAGGTGGGTCTTGCCAAAATGGCGACACATCCAAACATTAAAGCACACAAAATCAAGTAATGGACGCATCTACAAAAGAATAGCCACTTTCCTCATCTAAGTGGCAGAAATTATCTACAAGGGAAGCAATACAAGGGTACACACTCCTTCATAGATGCAATTTCTTCAAACTACTAAGCCTAGAAGGATACCAATAAATCACCTCCAAGTTGTGTCAAGCTAGGGTACCTTTGTCCTCAATCGTTAAATGCTTTTCTCAAGAATAGACTCCCTATGGTGTTAGAAACACTGGAGGATCGCGGAATTCTCCTTCATGCCTAGACAAGAAGAAGGGTCCTCCCCTCTCTACCATGCACAAAAATGGATACGATGGATAATGGGATTGATAGTATTTGAGTTTCACTTGGGAGTTTGCTTTTGTTGTTGTTTTTCCCCCCCAATTTCTCATGGCATATAACATTTAACAACACTTTCTTTTGCCATTTCTTTTGATTATTGGCATTTCAATACTTGACAACTTTCATTTTCTTTTGAACATTTTCAAAGTCACCCCAATTAGTAACGAGGGTGCCTTATATTTGAAGCATAGGAGTTTTCATTTTTGTTGTTACTCCTCTTTTCTTTTGATGCATTTTGCAAACTTTTTCTTTTCTTTTCTTTTCTTGAACTCAAATTTGAACAATTTTTGTGCCCATTCCCTTTGATGACAAAATTGTGGTAGAACATGGATGATAGATGCATGGTTTCAAGGGTCACCTTGGAATAAACGGTAGCCAAGGAGTTATCACACCACAAGGTACTCTTGACTATGCCTTAATCCATGGGTCAAAGGATAATAGCATGACACATCCTAGGGTGTTTTACAAGTATTCTAACAAGCAAAGTTTTAAGAAAAAAAGCATCTACTAGGGCCTATATACACTTGTCAAGCTTCCCAAATAGACGGTTTCACAAAATTTTTCTAACATGCAAACTATATGCCATGATGCAACTAACATTTATACATCCTAATGCATATGATTCTACCAACTAATATGCTAAATAATCTAAGTGCAAGTCCTAAATTCACATTGTTTATACCGCATCAATCAAAATAAAGCCACATAGTCATTAACATAGAGAGGAAAAAGGAGATTGGAAAGATCATACCATGCGGTCTTCAATATCCTCTTGTCTCAGATGTGGCGTAGTCGATCAATGTGAACAAGGATAGACAAACATAATATATACAAACAATATATACAAGACGACACTACAAAGGAAATGAACTTGTTTTTGGATTTTCAAATTTTCAAATTTTTTGGATTTTTCGAATTTTTTGTTTTTTTTTTGGATTTTTTTGATTTTTGAATAAAAGTCAAGTTAGAATTTCCCATCCCCACACTAGTATGGACATTGTCCTCAATGGCCAATATGATAGGAAATTATGCGAGTATGATGCATGATTTCTAAACTAAATGCAAGCTATACTAAGCTACACTACATGATGCATGGGTTTTTGTTATGGCGGAGAGTGTAATTTAGATTACCTCCCGATGCGTTTGCATGTACTTCCCCAAACCAAAATAGACATTATTTCTAATGTCTTAAATTTCGGGGTAGTTCATGCACACGAAATGCAATGCATGAAATAATAAATTGTTATTTTGGATTTTTCATGTGGGAACGATAAAAAGAACACATTAATGGAGCCAAGGTGTTAGTCCTCCGTGTTTCTAGGACTCTCCAAACAAACCAAATACAAATATTGTACAAGTTATCAAAACATTAAATTCTTTCATGAAAATTGAAAATAAAGAGAGGAGGTAAGGAAACTTCAGTTAAGCTTGATATGGGTGCCTCATGCCCGCTCCATCTAGCTATGAAGAGATCTTCTAAAGATTTCCATCATCCCCCTCTAGGTCACTATCCCAGATTTCCTTGGATGCATCACTTGTATTAGGGTCCATGAACTCATCTTCTTCGCTATTAAGCTCCACCGTATCCCCACCCGAAGATTTGTCGCTCCCTTCACCTTGTTTCCCATTTGCCCCTTCGTTTGCTTTTTCCGAATTTGGGAAGAGTATGTCCATTTGTGCCCAAGGGGGAAACACTCCCTCCTCACTTATCTTCCCTCGTTGAATCATATCGTGGAATTAAGGGTAAAGTGCATAATAGTTATCCACGGTAGCTTCATATTGTCGGAAATGCAAGTCTTGGAGAATTCCCGTAACAAGTTCATCACGGGGGAGGATAAAGGGGTTGGGGTGGTTGTATGATTAGTATGGAAAAGGGTAGGGAGGTATCTTGATTTTCTCATCTTGTTGTTGTTGCTCCTGTTGTTGTTGTTTTGGATTTGGTGGTGGTGGTGCTTGCCTTGCCTGGGTTGGGTTCGCGGGGATGAGGTAGGACGGGATCGGTGATAGAGGACCCCTTCTTGGTGAAATTCTTGGTAGACCGGTCATTGGTAAGTAGATTGGATCACTCCCCTTTGTTATCCACTTGATCCTTTTATCAACCCCCTCAAGGGTTATCCAATGATGTTGCACAAGAAGGAGTTCTTCATTTATCCTTGTATTCCCGGGAAGAGGAGTGTACTCATTGTTCTCATTAAATTTTGGATTGAAATGCTTTACAATCTTTGTAATGAGTCCTCCATTGACGATATGCTTCATCCCATCGTCATCCCCGTTCCTAAACTTAGCCCACTTCTCAAGTAGTACAAGAGGCGCATTAAAATGGTATCCACCCCTTCCTTGGATATCGAGATAAGACTCCATGAACACAAGATCGACTTCGTTCACAATTGCCGGATCCCGGCGTGCAAGGAGGGTGCCGGAAAGGAACCGGTAGGTGAGTCTCAAAATAGGGTTTGAATGTGGAAAGCTAGACACTCCTTAATGTACATGAAATCTCGGCCGGTCATGGCACTCCATAGGGGTGCAACACTATATTTCTTCGGTTATCATGTCCGGGTAGGCGAGACATCAAGGCCAAGCACATTAGCAAATTCTGCTAGAGTCATCAGTCTCGAAACACTTTCCAACCTAAATTCTATGCAAATCGTTCTATTCAAGGTTGTGATTTTCAAGAAACTTAAAAATTCAAGAACAAGGGATCGGTAGGTTTGCTCGTGCATGCGAAATAGGGTAGAGAGACCAAACAAGTCAAAAAGGGCATCCATTTGATGGTAAATCCCAAGCTTCCTTAAAGTTCTATGGCATAAAAACTTTGTAGGGAGAATGTTCTTACCAAAAAGTCGGTGAAAAACGAGCCTTTGCACATCATTTACGAATTCAACATTAGAGAAGTCATCAACCTTGGTAAGATCCACAATTTCTTCATGCTCCCTTCTTAGAGTGTTGGTGTGAGAAGTAGAAGAACTTCCTCTCACTCTTGGTCTTCTTCTATCCCTAAATGAAGATCCCTTTGGTCCCATTCTTTGATTGTGGAGTTGGAATTTTTTATTTGTTGAAGTATGTAGATGCTCTTTGTGGATTGAATCTTACTTTTGAAACCCTAGAAATTGGGGCTTTTGTTTTTGTGGAATGAAAGAGTGTTTGGGATATGCTTTGGAGTCATAAGAAGGTGGGTTTTTATAATACAAGTGGAAGGAAGGGTGATGTGTCACAAATTGTGTGGTGGGGAGAAATAAAATCGTAAAAATCGGGAGTGAAGGCCGCAGGGAGACGAGCGGAATCGGGCCTGGGACACTCGGTTTTTCCTCGATTTGGGACGAGCGGATTCCTGGGAAGACGCTCGGATTCTCTTACAGTGGATTTTTCCAAAATTTGAAGCAGCCAAGACGAGCGGATCGAGCTTTGGACGAGCGTCTTTTCTGAAGTAGGACGAGCGTCTTGTCTGAAGGACGCTCGGATTTCCTTACATGAAAGTATCCCAAAGTCATGCAGCAAAATGACCAGCAGATTGTCAATAAGACAGGCGTCTTGAATAAACCGAGCGGATTTCCTCCTCAGACACTCGGATTCCTTGCGGGACGAGCGGATTCTCCTCGATTTCCTTTACTCCAATAAAAAGCTTCCCCACATTTGAAAACTAGTTCCTTCCTTCATCAAAAATCATTAGTGACCCACCCTCACTTACTCTCATGGAAAGAATTTATGTTTATGATAAAAGGAATGCAATAAACTTATAAATACAAGTTAGAGGGGTTAGTATATTTACAAGTGGTGGTTTAGGGAGGACTCCAGCAAACTCTCCCTTTGATGTTCCTTCAAGGATGAGGAGGCCCGAGGTAGGTGACCTCGACCTCTCCAATAAATGCTCCCTCATAATATGGCTTCAATCTTTGGCCATTGACCTTGAATTTGCTTCCATCTTCCGCGTTGATTTCAAAATCCTCATACTTTCCAACCTCGGTGATCACATAGGGACCCATCAATCTAGTGTTCAACTTCCCGGGAAAGAGTCGATATCGGGAATTGAATAGAAGGACTCTATCCCCTTTGTACAAGGCTTTTTGCTTGATCCTCTTGTCATGAAGCAATCTTGTCCTTTCCTTGTAGATCTTGTCATTCTCGTAAGATTGTAGTCGGAATTCTTCCAACTCTTGAATTTGTATCATCTTCTTTTGACCACTTAATTTGGGATCAAGGTTAAGGGCTCGGATTGCCCAAAAAGCTTTGTACTCTAATTCGATTGGCAAGTGGCATGCTTTTCTATAAACAAGCTTGTAAGGAGAGGCTCCTATGGGAGTCTTATAGGCCGTCCTATAAGCCCAAAGAGCGTCATCAAGCTTTGTGCTACAATCCTTTCGGGTCTTGTTTACAAATTTCTCAAGAATTTGCTTGATCTCTCTATTCGAAATTTCAACTTGACCTCTTGTTTGAGGATGATATCCTAAGCCGGTTCTATGTTGAACACCATATTTGGTGAAAAGGGATGCGAGCTTCTTTTCATGAAAATGCGTTCCTCCATCACTTATGATTACTTTAGGGACTCCGAATCTTGGGAATATTATTTTCTTGAAGAGCTTGGTGACCGTCTTTGCATCATCGTTTGGGGTGGCAATTGCCTCCATCCACTTTGAGACGTATTCTACGGCCACAAGGATATACTTATTCCCATTGGATGTCACAAACGGCCCTTGGTAGTCGATCCCCCAAACGTCGAAGATCTCCACCTCTAGTATGCCCCTTTGTGGCATTTCATTCCTCCAAGAGATATTCCCCGTCCTTAGATAAGAATCACAATGAATGATGAATTCCCTTGTGTCTTGGAACATCGTAGGCCAATAGAAGCCCGATTGAATAATTTTTGCAATGGTTCTCCTTGATCCATGGTGCCCACCGTAAGGTGATGATTGGCATTCTTCCAAGATTCCTTGGACTTCCCATTGAGGGATGCACCTCCGGTAGAGCCCATCACTACACTCTTTGTAAAGATTTGAGTCATCCCAAAAGTACCTTTTTACTTCGAATAAGAACCTCTTCCTTTGGTTGTAGTTCTAATTTGGAGGGAGTACTCTTCCAACGATATAGTTGGCATAATCGGCAAACCATAGGGTGATGTGCCTTTCAAGTTGGGTTTGAATGGCCATCAAGATATCGCCGGGAAATGAGTCATATATCGGCGTTTCTCCTTGTTCATCATGAAACCGGATCCTTGATAAGTGATCTGCCACTACATTTTCGGCACCTTTCTTGTCTCTTATTTCCAAGTCGAATTCTTGAAGAAGAAAAATCCATCTCAACAACCTTGGTTTTGCCTCCTTCTTTATTAAGAGGTGTCGGAGAGAACGGTGATCCGAAAAGACAATCACTTTGGATCCAAGTAAGTAGGAACGGAATTTGTCCAAAGCATAGACAATGGCAAGAAGCTCTTTCTCAGTGGTATCATAGGTCACTTGGGAGGGATCAAGAGTCTTGCTTATATAGTAGATGGCATATAGAGCTTTTACAACCCGTTGCCAAGAACCGCTCCAACGGCGTAGTTACTAGCATCACACATAATCTCGAACGGTAGTTCTCATATTGGAGGTTGAATGATTGGTGCCGAGATTAGTGCTTCCTTGATTCTATTAAAGGCTTCAACACACTCATCAGTGAAATGGAATTGGGCATCTTTAAGTAAGAGTTGAGTGAGGGGTTTCGCTATTTTTGAAAAATCTTTTATGAAACGGCGATAGAAACCCGCGTGACCGAGAAAACTTCTCACCCCTCTAACATTCACGGGAGGTGGGAGTTTCTCTATCACCTCAACCTTAGCTTTATCGACCTCGATGCCCTTTTCCGAGATTAAATGACCCAAAACAATTCCCTCATTGACCATGAAGTGACACTTTTCCCAATTTAAAATAAGACTATCATCTTCACATTTTTGCTATACAAGGAAAAGATTGTGCAAACATGAGTCTAAGTCTTTTCC
This sequence comes from Silene latifolia, assembly GCF_048544455.1. Lineage (NCBI taxonomy): Eukaryota > Viridiplantae > Streptophyta > Magnoliopsida > Caryophyllales > Caryophyllaceae > Silene > Silene latifolia. The sequence continues at coordinate 477,610,641 of NC_133538.1, read as the reverse complement.
ATAAACGCTAAAATCATCCATAAAAAATTCCATTATGGTCTCTAGGTAATCGGAGAATACACTCATCATGCATCTTTGAAAAGTGGCGGGGGCATTACACAAGCCAAAAGGCATCCTCTTATATGCAAAAGTACCATAAGGGCATGTGAAGGTGGTCTTGTGTTGGTCATCCGGGTGTATAGGGATTTGAAAGAATCCCGAATACCCGTCAAGGTAACAAAAGAACTTGTTGGAGGCTAACCTCTCAAGCATTTGGTCAATGAATGGTAGGGGGAAATGATCCTTTCTTGTTGCGGAATTCAATTTTCGATAGTCAATGCACATACGCCAACCGGTGATCTTCCTTGTGGGTATTAGCTCGTTCTTTTCATATGTCACCACCGTCGTACCTCCTTTCTTAGGTACCACTTGAACAGGGCTAACCCACAAAGAGTTCGATATGGGATATATGATTCATGCATCAAGTAATTTCATAACCTCTCCCTTGACAACTTCTTGCATGTGGGGGTTTAATCTCCTTTGAGATCGGATGGTAGGTCTATGGTCCTCCTCTAGATGAATTAGATGCATACAAAAGTTGGGACTTATCCCCTTAAGGTCATCTAGACTATAACCTATATCCTTTTCATGTTGCTTCAACACATCAAGCAATTTTCCCAATTGGTTTTCATCAAGTTTGTCATTAACAATCACGGGTTTGGTCTTAGATTTATCAAGGTAAGCATATTTCAAATTTGGGGGAAGGGGTTTTAAAGTAGGGATTTGTACCTCACTTTCCTCCTTTGAAGGTTCATTGAGAATTTGTTCCATTTCCATTAGACACTCCATTCTCATGGCATGTTCAACTTGTTCTTCGGGCTCGTCAATCTCGTCATACTCGAATTCCATGACGAATTCTTCTTGCTCTTCGGCTTGTAAGATGTTTTCTAGGATTGATTGCTCATGTTCTATAGGTTAATATGCTTCCACAGGGATGTTATGTACTAATTCGGATTGCTCATGAGTAAGTTCTTTGTTAGCTAGAGCGGCCTCAAAAAAATCTACCTCCAACTCCCAATACATAATTTTGGCCTCACTTGCTTCCAAGGCTTCCAATGCTTGCATGGGGTCATTGAAGAAAGTTATACTTAAGTGGTCCTCTACAAAACAATCTATAAGATCCATCTTGCAAAATATCGAATAACTTGAAAAGAATTAGAACAAACCTTGAGGAGTTTTACTTCCCCAAGGCAAAGAAAGACACAACTAATAACAATTTAAGAAAATCTAAATCAAGTTAACACCGTCCCCGGCAACGGCGCCATTTTTGGTCGTACTCACTTGGAGCTTAATTTCAGTTACTTGTCGTTAGGAGCACCTAGACCAAAACAATATCTATATCTCCACCAACAACTATACTATTAGTAAAGAGGTAAGTAAAGGTCGGATCCCAAGGGACGGGTATTGAAGTAAGATTTTCAATTGTAAGTAGCGGTGTCTAGGGGTGTCACAATTTGGGGTTTGAAGTAGAAGATCACTAAACTAAATAGCAATAAAAGTAAATAAGCAAGATGATTAAAAAGGGATGTAAACAATAGATAAAAGGCACTAGGGAGTCATTGGGTCATAGGGGGATCATGGGAATTGATCATACATACATGTTCTCAAATTATAAGCAGGCAATTATTGTTGTGATGGATCGAGTTGGTTTATATCTTACAATCCTATGAAGGTTTGGGTCCCGGAGCCGAATCGATTAGATTGTACAACACCTACAAGTCGACTTAATCCTCTTTGCTCAACTATTTGCATGGTCTAATGAGTCTCGAGGTGGTTTATATCTTACAAGTCTCATTGAAAAGGTAAGTGATGGGTAAAAATGCAAGGATTCATAGGCTCGCATTTCATCAAACATAACATGTGCATAAGTTGAGATCACAACAAGCAAGCAAATAAACTATGAAAACATATTAAATTAAGCATGAATCATCCCCTATGTTGATTTCCCCTAATTACCCATTAACCCTAGTTAAGGAAACTACTCACTCATTATCAAGTTTAGCATGTTAACAAGATTGTCAATCACATTAACAAAGCAAGACATGATAAATAAATGAAGATGATTAACAACAATTAAAAAGGCATTAAGAGAATTATACCTACTAATGATTCCAATAATAAAGCAAAGAATAATAGAAGCACTTGATGATTGATTGGAAGGTTTTCAATCTCCCAATAATAACCCAAATAATCTTCAATTACCCAAAATAAAAGATGAACACAAGAGAGATTAAGGAAATGAGATTTGTATTAAGACTTGATTAAAAGTTGATTACAAGATTAAGAAGATATTAGAATGATATAAACTACACTAGAGATTGATAAGAAGAACATGATTATCTAATTAGACTAATGGGGTATTTATAGTGGGGATTAGGTACACAAATTAGGGTTTACTAAGGGCTTAAATGATGATTAAGTCCTTGAGGAATCGCTCCTCTCAAAAGAGATGTCGGTCTCCTTTTTGCCGGTCTTTCCGAAATATGCGCATCCTTCATAGAAGAAGAAGAAAAAGAAAGTTGCTGTAACACAATCCGAGGGTCCAAGGTAGCGGGACGAGCGAATTGCATGGCTGCTAAACGAGCGGATTCCTTGGCCGGACGCTCGGATTCTGGCACTCTTGGACGAGCGTTCCGAGGGTCAAGCCGCTCGGATTCTGGGCCAGTTTCCTTCTTTTCTTCCTCCTTATCATATTCAGTTTCCGTCTTTCTATTCTTAGGAGTGTGACCTTTCACCCAAGCGTCGTGACGACTGAATTTTCCAATCTTTGCGGACAATTCATTAATCACATTGATATCCTCTCAAAATATGTATGATTACTATGAACATATATAACATCCGACTAAAACACCTAATAGTCTAATACTATAAGAATTATGTACTTACAAGTATCTTCTTAATCAATCTATAACCATCTCGGGAGCCGTAATAGACGGTCTTTTTCTTTTAAATGTCCGCCTTGTTCCTCTTACTCATAGTCTTCATCAAATAAATTGTATCAAGAAACTGACGTGACCATAATTAGAGCATAGTTAGTCCCCGAATTAGCCTTGTTCCCATGCTTTTTAGTGCATATTTGGGTCATTTATTGTCTTTAGTTCTTTGTTTTGCATATTCTTTGAGGTTTTGTGTCCTTGGTAGGAAAGGAGTGCAAATCTTCCATTTTCATGGCAAAATGTGGCAAAATTGATTGAATTCAATGACCAAGCATCAAGGAGAGAGAAGATTAGAAGGCCTTTTTACATACTATAGTAGATGGGCAATGATGAGAAAAGATCCTTGCATCCCCGAGGAAATCCTCAAGGATTTTATGAAGAAAAAGGAAGAAAAGAAGAAGGAATGAAACTGTTTGACAATCTGTGCGGATTGCCCTGAAGACGGCCGTCCCTCATCACAATCCGAGCGTCTTCCTCCACAAGACGCCCGGGCAAAACCTCCACAAGATGCCCGTCTTCCCCCTCTGGACGCCCGTCCAGAAGCTCCCAAATCCGCCCGTCCCGTGCCAAAAACGCCCGGATTCCCATACAGTACTTTCATCTTCTACAAGCTTCAAGGAAGGATGCACATCTTTTTCTAAGACCGGCAAAAAAGAGACCGGAGTCTCCCTAGAGACCGGCGATTCCTCAAGGACTTAATCGTCATTTAAGCCCTTAGTAAACCCTAATTTATGTACCTCATCCCCACTATAAATACCCCATTTGTCTAATTAGAAGGGCATGTTCTTCTTAGCAATCTTTAGTGTAGTTAATATCAATCAAATCTCTCTTTAATTTTGTAATCAACATTTAATCAAGTTTTAATACAAGTTTATTTCCTTAATCTCTCTCTTGTTCATCCTTTATTTTGGGTAATTTAATATTATTTGGGTTATTATTGGGAGATTGACAACCTTCCAATCAAGCATCAAATACTTCTTTTATTCTTTCCTTTATTATTGGAATCATTAGTAGGTATAATTCTCTTAATCCCTTTTTAATTATTGTTAATCACTTTCATTTATTCATCTGTGGACACGGCCCACCTGCAAGCCCACTTCGATCCGTGGACATACAACGGCCTCTTTTTGAAAGCCACGTTCGGCGGCGTAAAAATGCTATCGACCGGATTGTTTTAGATCGGTCGGTTTCGTCTCGGTAAGGGTCTCGAAACTATTAGAGATGTTCGGAGTCGCCACCAAGCATTTGTGGGATGCCTGGAACCCGTTCGAATTCCACTTTATACCTCGGTCAAATCGAAGCACAAAGCAGCGTTTGACATACTTACTAAAGATAAGGAAATCGACCCTCTTTAGCATCCTATCTCTAGAATGACTCTCGTACGCCCTGGATAAGGTTGTCCACTATCCAAAGTTTCTGAGTAAGAGGTGAAGGTACGTATTGGGAAGCCCTTTAATCAGACACCCAATCCCGCCCGCGTTTAGCGGCCTCTACTGATCGATCTTGGTTGGTTGAATGCAAAAGTTGATAAAACGGTTTAAATGCGCGAATGCGCATCCAATGATTTAAACCTAACATGTGAGAGATTTCTAAGTCGGTTGATTTAATCCAAGTATCAAGTATAAGATGTCGAGTTGGATTAATGATTGATTTGCATGCAAGACGGAAATTATACATCCATTTACCGTATTAGGTTTAGGGTGCATAACAGGATCCATTTGTCTTAGTAAGGCATTTTTCAAATATGGTTTTGGATAATCAAATAGTCATCTGATCCATCCTATATCCGGGTTAACCAGAGTCGGGATCATCCTAGACTAATGCTGGAAGGGAACAGACCCTGTACTAGATGGCTATATGAGGCGCGAGCCAGCCGGCGGTGTAAGGGGCCTCCCTCTGGTTTTGAAAATGAGAAATGGAGAGCCTATTTAGGCGCGGGTAAGCCCACAGTTTATGTGCCGTGTTCTGACCTTTTAGAAAATGTTATAAAACGTGTTGAAAATGGGTATTCGAACCCGGTTTGATTTGAAGTGGTCGTTTAGACCGCATTTGTTTATTTAAAGAACTACACTCGAATAATCATCATTGTTTTGATAATATTCGGTGTCGGGTTCGATTTGACAAACTTGACATGAATAGTTTTGAAAATGATGTTGGACTAATTGTTTTAAGTCCATTTGAATGTAATTAGTCGGTACTCATCATCGTATCCGGGTTAAAATCCGGCATGGTATGTAGAACCAAGAATGACTTTGTATTGGTGACTAATATGTCGGTTTGAAAATGTAAAGAAATGAAATAAAAGACTTTAAAATACCTTCTAAATGTCATTAACCAAATATTATCACCGAAACACGGATTTAACCGTCATGGTATGAGGAACCAAGGGTGAAAAATGTTTTATGGTTAAAACATGTGAAATAAAATGAAAAGGGTTCGAAAATATTTGAAATGGTGAAAACCGATTACAAATATGAAAAATGGATTAAGGGAAATGACGAGAACAAACTCGGTTGATTACTGATCTGAATACCCCATTTAGGCGCGAGCTAGTTGGCGACCTAAGGGGCTTCTGCCTGAGACCAAAAATCCGTTTTGGCCCGTTTATTCCATGTTTTGGTTCATGTTATGCATGTTTTAGCATGTTTGAGTCATGAAGCAAATGAAAACATAATAAAAGAGGATTTTTACACCCTCACACTTACATGTTTGGTTATGGCGAGTGACCGACGTAAGTGTAACAACTCGTTTGATCGGAAAAAACTCGGTTTAAAACCGTTTTGGTAAGTAAAAAGAGTGTTTTAAAGGTTTAGTGATGGTGTAGTGGTCGAAATGGTCGGTCAAGTGGTTTAATGCACGATGACGGTACCAAACAATGTGCAAGGCTCGTGTTTACGATCGGTAGGTCGTAAATACGCGTCGGGTTGTGACTTAAGAAGTCGAGTCGAGAATTTTAAGGGAGAAAAGAGGGGGCGGACACTCGCGTAACTCTCAAATGGGTGGCATTTGAGGGGTATTTATAGAAGAATGAGTGGTTGTGTGAGTTTTGAGCGACGTGGCCACCTGGGCTGCTCAAAGAGGCGCAAGCCATGTCGCGGGTCTTCGAGCTGTGTTGTCACTTTCACAACAAACGCAATCATGATTTGTTCTATCCTAGGTTTTGTAGTCACATGTTTGGTACTTGACCAACATGAATCCGGGATAACTCAAGGTAGAAGGTTTAAAATGTTTGTTTTTTTGTGGTTGACTCGGTTTGACTCGTTGTTGGAGTCGGGATTTGAATTTTTGAGTCGGTTTTTGGTCCGGTGTCGGTTTTGACTCTAGTTAGTGTCATTGCGACCCCGTCGCCGTGCATTAAACACTACAGGTATTTTTGAAATGTTTTGAGAGGTTTTATTTTCGAAATCGTTTTAAGTTTTCCGACGTAATGTTGTACACAAACTGTCGATCAAACGCCGCGATTCCAAAACATGTTGTAGTCCGATAATCATCGGGTGTTTGTTGGAGTCTTAACAGATACTGGGTATCTACATCATCATGTTTTACTTTGTTGGTATGATTGACAACCTTGCTATCATGTTCAACATGATAATGAGTGAGTAGTTTCCTTAGCTAGGGTTAATGGGTAATTAGGGGAAACCAACATGGGGAATGGTTCATGCTTAAAGTAATATGCTTTCATAGTTTATTTGCTTGCTTGTTGTGATCTCAACTTATGCACATGTTATGTTTGATGAAATGCGAGCCTATGAATCCTTGCATTTTTTACCCATCACCTATCCTTTCAATGAGACTTGTAAGACATAAACCAACTCGAGTCTCATTTGATCATGCATATTGTTGAGTAGGGAAGATTAAGTCGACTTGTAGGTGTTGTACAATCTAATCGATTCGGCTCCGGGACCTAAACTTTCCTAGGATTGTAAGATATAAAAAACCTCGATCGATCACAACAATAATTGCTTGCTTATAATTTGAGAATATGTTTGTATGACCAATTCCCATGAATCCCCTATGACCCCATGACACCCTAGTGCTTTTTATCAATTGTTTACATCCCTTTTAATTCATCTTGCTTGTTTACTTTCATTGCTATTTAGTTTAGTGATCTTCTACTTCAAACCCCAATTGTGACACCCTTAGACACCACTAGTTGTAATAGAAATCACATCTCAATTTCCGTCCCTTGGGATCCGACCTTTACTTGCCTCTTTACTAATTGTAGAGTTGTTGGTGAAGTTATCAATTGTGTTTTGGTCTAGGTGCTCCTAATGACAATTACTGAAAACTAAACCCTCACGAGGGATCACGACCAAAAATGGCGCCGTTGCCGGGGACGGTGTTAACATGATTTAGATTTTCTTAAATTGTTATTAGTTGTGTTTTTCTTTGCCTTGGGGAAGTAAAACTCCTCAAGGTTTGTTCAAATTATTTTCGAGTTGTTTGATATTTTGCATGTCTAGAAGATCACAAGGTGACTTGTTACCCTTTGATGACGAAATTGAAAGGACTTTGACAACCAATAGAAGACTTGCTAGGAGAACTTTGCGAGGTATTAGTGAGGTTGTAGATTTTCAATCAAATACTATTGAGTTCATCAACCCTTTTGCAAGAGAAGGTGAGGAGAACCCAACACAAAATCCAACTCAAAATCAACCCACAATGCCTATGTTTTCATCACATTCCGTACCCACCGAGGAGAACCTACCCAATGGTACTCCCACACCACAACACTTAACCGGAAATTTTATTGCCAAATCCGCATTTATCCAATTAGTCGAAAGAAGGAAATTTGGGGGGATGCCTAGTGCAGCCCCTCACCCTCATATGGAGACTTTTTGCGACTATTGTGATGCGATTTCTCAAACCGGTGTAACTCAAGACCAAATTCGATGGGTCTTATTTCCTTTTTCTCTAATTGGCACCGCGAAACAATAGTTGAAAGGCCTTGATAAGGCTACTCTCGAAATTAATTCTTGGAAGAAATTGGCTTTAGCTTTCTTCAAAAAGTTCTATCCACCGGAAATGACTAACATACTAAGAGCTCAAATTACGGGGCTTCAAGCAAAGAGATGAAGAATCTTTGTATGAAGCTTTGGAGCAATTCAAGGGAATTTGTCGCTCATGTCCTCATCATGGACTTAGCGAGTGGTTCTTGGTACAACAATTTTGGAACGGTCTTTATGAAGATTCAAGAAACATTCTCAACCTGCGATCAAATGGAATGTCCACCGAAGTTGATGACAATCAAACTTGGAACAAAATTGAGGAAATGGCGGTCCATAACTCACAATATAGTAGACCTCGCAAGGCTACTAGAGGGGGAAAGCATGAAGTGGACTCCATTACTCAATTGGGTGCTCAACTTAGTGCTCATATTGATACCATCAATTTGAAGTTTGAAAAGCTATGGCTAGACTTGAAGAAGCCTCAAAATCACCAAAGCATCATGTTAATGCCATGACGGCATCTTCATCAATCCCAAGTGGGATATGTGAGAATTGTGGAACTTTGGGATATGACCAAAGTGAATGTAGGGGAAACAAATGAACAAGTGAATGCTTTCCAAGCATACAAGAGTGGTACCCCTTATTCAAACTATTACAATGAAAACACCAAATTCCATCCAAATCTCTCATACAAAAGCCAAAATGTTCAAAACCCTCAACCAACATACACCCCACCTCCCATGAGAAACCAAAATCAAAGACCCTTTTACAACCAAAACCAAGGTTACCAAAATCAAACTCCATACAATCAACAAAATGACCAAGGTTATGATGTTCAAAAAGCGGTTCTCCAAATGCAAAAGAATCAACAAGAGTTTTTCACTCAAATGCAAAAAGATAGTCAAGCAAAGGAAATCATCATCAACACCATCCTAGCTCACACCAAAATTTTGGAAACCCAATTGACTCAACTAGCATCTTCAAGCTCACAAAGACAAAAGGGGCAATTACCACCTCAAAGTAATCCCCCAAGACATGAAACGGTTAGTGCCATTCACTTGAGGAGTGGTACAAGGTATGAAGCACCAAAGAAGCAAATTGAAGATGAAGTTGTGGAAGCTAGTGACAAAGAAGAAATTGTGCAAAACTCCAAGGATGGAGAACAATGAAAAGAAGAAATTTCAAAGAAAAATTAAGACAAGGTCAAGGAGAAGGAGCCCATTGTGATTAGACTTCCTTTTCCAAGTCGTCAAGCCAAGCCCAAATTTGATGACCAACTTGGAAAATTTATGGGAATTGTGAAGAATTTGGAAGTCTCGATTCCTTTCACGGAATTAATCAATCACGTGCCGGCCTATGCAAAATACATGAAAGACATCCTCACAAAGAAGAAGTCGATCCGGAAGCTTGAGACTATCGCTTTCACTAAGGTGAGTAGTGCAATCCTTCAAGGGAGTTCACCTCCAAAACTCAAAGATCCGGGAAGCTTCTCAATACCGTGTACCATTGGCGAAACCACCATCAACAAAGCCTTATGTGATCTGGGGGCTAGTGTGAGTGTTATGCCGTACTCGGTGAGTAAAAGGTTAGGGATGGGAGAGCTTAAATGCACCAATATCACACTCCAAATGGCCGATAGATCGACGAAGACACCATTAGGGATATGGGAAGATGTTCCCGAAAGAGTTGGGAAATTTTTCATCCCGGTGGACTTTGTCATTGTTGACATGGAAGAAGATTCCAACATTCCAATCATTCTAGGAAGACCTTTCTTACACACCGCGGGTGCGGTGATTGATGTGAAGCATGGAGAGCTCACTCTAGAAGTGGGAGATGAGAGCATTACTTTCAATCTTGACAAGACCATGAGAGCTCCCCGTTTACATGAACCATGTTTTATGGTCGATCATTATAGCCGGAAGGATGATAGGAAGAAGTCGGAATTCCAATGGGAGAAGAAAATTGATGATGCTCCATTCTAAGAGCAAGTGAATTGTAACAAAGAGAGCTTGAAAAGCTCACCAAAGTCAAGCAATGAAGAGGATGGCCTCATTGGCCAAGACAAGAAAGTGGGAGAGTTGTCTCTATCAACTCAAGAGATCTTTAGTGATCAAGTAGATGAAGTTTGTGGTCTTTGGGACGATGAGTTTGAAGGGATTTTCAATCCCTATATTGGTAATGATATCGATAAAGACCGACATGAAGGACAAGAAGGGAAAAGGTCTATTGAAGATCTTTATCATGATAATGAACAAGCTTTTGACTACTTTTTCAAGGTGTTGAACAACATCAATAACACCTTGGACATGCCCCCATTACATCTCACTAAGGATGAGAGAATGGTGGAGTCCTCCCTAAACCACCATTTGTAAATATTTCTAACTCCCTAACTTGCATTTTAATTCTTACATTGCATTTTTTGTCATTTTTTGATTTTTATGCTTTGATCAAGGTAATTATCATTTTTGAGAGAAGTGAGGGAGGGACTAAGGATTTAATTGATGTGTAGTGCTTTAGCCTAGTGTGGGGATAGCAATTGCCTAGGCTATTCATGCCTTAGTAGTGCCCCTACAATGAGGAACACGGGATTTGAAGAATGAAAAATGACAAGGGATATGCAAGTGCACGGATGGAATTGAATCCGGGTAAAGCAGAGAGAATCCGAGTGTCTTCAAGGGAAATCCGCTCGTCTTCAGTAAATCTGAGCGTCTTTGCCAGAATCCGCCCGTCCATTTTAACTGAAAAATTGAAATTTTGGGACTGTTGAAGAATCCGAGCGTCCTGGTAGAGAAGACGCTCGTCTTCAAAAATCCGCTCGTCTTTGCAGGAAGACGCCCGTCTTTTTGCCTGTGAAAAACAAGAAAGCTTGATGTCTCAGAATCCGCCCGTCTTCAGCAGAAGACGCTCGTCCTGCAATCAAAGAATCTGAGCGTCCCAGCTGAAAGACGCCCGTCTTTAGGCGAGAATCTTGAACCCAAAATAGGCAGAATCCGAGCGTCCCGAAGGAAAGACGCCCGTCTTCCCCTGCAGTTTAAAAAATTTCGGCTGTTTTAAATACCCCCTCCCACATTTATTCCCTCATTCATTCATTCAAAACACTACCCGTAAACCCCAAAACTCAAAACCCTCATCCTCTCCATCACCAAAACAAGATTTCCTCAACCAAATTCAACAAAATCAAATACAAACTTCCTTTTAACAACAATCAATCACTCCTCTTCCAACAAAAATCAAACCAAGCACCAAAATCTTCAACCTTTGAGTCGATTTTTGAAATTACAAAGGCAAAGCCTTTCATCTTAAAATTGATTTGGGTATACTTTGAAATTGAAGATTTTCACTCTTTTCTTGGTATTTTCATTAATGGCAAGAACAAAAGGATCAACAAAGGCACCTAAGGCAAAGGCACTCTCAACAAGACAAAAATGTCTTCAAGCAAAGAAAGCCTCATTGGCTATGGTGGTAGCTAGTTCAAACTTGGAAGTTCAACAACAAATTCCTCCCTTGGAAGCAACAACATCAACAACTCCGGAAATTGCTCAATTATCAAACTATCCGGAGGTAATTTTCATTTCTAAATCCCATAGGGATACATTTGCCAAGTATGCTGGAAAATCCTTTCTAGCCACCAAATTCATATGTGAAGATGCCTTGAACAAATTGGGTGTCCTTGAACAAACAAAAGCCTTCTTTGAAGCCATGGGGTTGGGAAAATTGTTTGCTACAAGAGAATTGACATACCCCTCCCTTACCTTGTAATTCTTGAGTTCTTTGAAACTTAATAAGGTAGAGACTAGAGAAAACATCGAGTTCCGCCTTACCAATGTGAGTAGGCGCATCACCTTTGATGACCCCGCTCCTCTTTGGAAGGCGATTTCCGGGAGAAAATTTGAGAACTATCATGCTAGTCGCGCTCTATTAGTCCACCATCCGGGCATTAGAGTGTGGCATAAGGTCATCGGGAATACTATCATTGCAAGAAAAGACACTAACCACTTTACCAAGCTCGATTGTGTTCTACTTGAGTCGGCCTTAAATATTGGAAGGGAATTCACCAAGCCTTACAATTCTCTAAGGCTTTTGGTGGAAAGATGGCTCAATGTTGATTGTGGAAAGCAAGGCACCGCTTTTATTGTAAATGGAGGTCTAGTCACTCTTTTGGTTAAGTACTTTGATCCGAATTTCAACAAGTATAGCAAGTATGTGGCGAAAAAAGGGGGTCATCTCATTGACATGGATGCCATGATTAACAAGTACAAGTGGGTTACCCATAATCCTCTTGACACCAAATATGGGTGGCTCACTAATGATGATAGATATTTTACTTTGCCTTCCAAGATATGCCGTTTGAGTGTCCATCGGACAAACTACCTTCTTCCCCTCTCAAAAGAAGCCGAATACATCATTCGTAAACAAAGGGGTGAAATTGAAATGCCCTCCTCCATCATTGTCACACCACCCTATCCATTCAAGTATCAAGAGTTCAAACCCGAAGGTGTTAAAGCAAGCAATGACTACATGACTCTACTTATGCAAGAGATGCACAAACAAGCTTATAAGCATCGGGAAGCTGCATACTTAGCCCAATATCCACCCCTCCTTTATTTAGCTAGGCAAGGACTACTTGATCCTTCATGTCCTTTGCCTAGTTGGACGGATAGGGAAGTCTTCTTTCCAAGTGCATCTAGGGGTAAGATACCGGGTGACGATGAAGTTGTCGATGATGAGGTTGTTGATGAAGGCATTGATGAAGAGGTAAATGAAGAGGAAGAGGCTAATGAAGAAGAAGAAGATGATGAAGGAAGTGAGCAATGAAGTGAAGAGGGAAGTGGTGATGAGTCCACTTCTATTGAGGAAGATGATGACAATGATGATATGGTGGAAGACTAGCAAGCTTTGGAGGCTCCTACCCTCTTGAGGTTTGTCTACTTCTTTCTTTGTTTTATTTATTTTATCTTGATCATGGTTGGAGAGTCCTAGCAACATAGAAGACTAACACCTCGGCCCCATTGAGGTGTTCTTATTTCATTGTTCCCACTTTTGAAAATCCAAAATGACAAATTTAGTTTCATGCATTGCATCTTGTGTGCATGAACTAACCTAACTTTAGGACATTAGAAATAATGTCTATCTCGGTTTTTGGAAGTACATGCATACGCAACGGGAGGTAATCTAAATTACGCTCTCCGTCATAAACAAAAACCCATGCATCATGTAGTGTAGATTAGTATAGCTTGCATTTAGTGTAGAATTCATGCAGCATGATTGCATAATTTCCCATCATTTTAGCCATTGAGGACAATGCCCATATTAGTGTGGGGATGGGGAATTCTAACTTAACTTTTATTCAAAAATCCAAAAAAATCAAAAAATTTCGAAAAACCATAAAAATTTGAAAAATTTGAAAATTCAAAAATAAGTTTATTTCCTTTGTAGTGTAGTCATGTATATAATGGGTTTGTTCTGTCCTTGTTCACATTAATTGACTACGCCACATCCGAGACATGAGGATATTGAAGACCGCATGGTATGATCTTTCCAATCCCCTTTTTCCTCTTTATGTTAATGACTATGTGGCTTTATATTGATTGATGCGGTATAACAATGTGAATCTAGGCTTGCATTTAGATTATATGACATACTAGTTGGTAGAAGCATATGCATTAGGATGTATATATGTTAGTTGCATCATGGCATGTAGTTGCATGTTAGAAAAATTTTGCGAAACCGTCTACTTGGGAAGCTTGACAAGTGTATATAGGCCCTAGTAGATGCTTTTTCTTCTTAAGACTTTGCTTGTTAGAATGCTTGTAAAACACCCTAAGATGTGTCATGCTAGTATCCTTTGACCCATGGATTAAGGCCTAGTTAAGAGTACCTTGTGGTGTGATAACTCCTTGGCTACCGTTTATTCTAAGGTGACCCTTGAAACCATGCATCCATCATCCATGTTCTACCACATTTTTGTCATCAAAGGGAATGGGCACAAAAAGAAATCAATTTGAGTTCAATGAAATGAAAAGTGAAAGAAAGTTTGCAAAAATTGCATCAAATGAAAAAGGAGCAAAAATAGACTCCTAATGCTTCAAATATAAGGCACCCTCACTACATATGGGGTGACTTTGAAAATGTTCAAAAAAAAGAAAATGCAAAAAGTTGAAATTGTCAAGTGTTGAAAATGCCAAACATCAAAAGAAATGGCAAAGAAATGTTCTCAAAATGTCAAATGCCACAAGAAATTGGGGGGAAAAACAACAACAAAAGCAAACTCCCAAATGAAACTCAAATTCTATCGATCCCTTTATCCATCATATCCATTTTTGTGCATGGTACAGAGGGAGAATTCCGCGATCCTCCAGTGTTTATAACACCATAGGGAGTCTATTCTTGAGAAAAGCATTTAACGATTGAGGACAAAGGTACTCTAGCTTGACATAATTTGGAGGTGATTTATTGGTATCCTTCTAGGCTTAGTAGTATGAAGAAATTGCATCTATGAAGGAGTGCGTACCCTTGAATTGCTTCCCTTGTAGATAATTTCCGCCACTTAGATGAGGAAAGTGTCTATTCTTTTGTAGATGCATCCATTACTTGATTTTGTGTGCTTAATGTTTAGATGTGTCGCCATTTTGGCAAGACCCACCTTGCCTTGCAAGAAGGCATCCTACCTGTTGGAAATCTATATCTCATTACTTAACATATTCATATATGTGATGATTTAATTTAGTCATAAAATTAAATATTTATCTTATGCATGCAAACAATAATAAGAATAAGGAAGAAATCATCATTCTTACATTGATATTTCGGATCAAAAGGGCACAAGAGAGTTCTCCTACTCACTTGTCCTTGAGCTCTCCTAAAATGGATGAACAAAGGATTCTAGTATAGAATCCCTCCCAAGGAATAATACCCAAGATATTCTCCTAACAAAATTAATATTATTATTACTAGAACAATATTAATTTAAATAAAATAACCCAAAATATTTTGGTCCTCTTGGAATTTCGGTCAAGAGGAGGAAAAAGAAGGAAGAAAATATTTTTATCTCTCTAAAAATATTTTTTGATGATGTTAGAATGAATATTACAATTGATTCTTCTCACGATAAGTGTATGTGCCAAAAGACAAACCCTTGGCAAGGAGGGTTGGAAAAACCGGTTATAGGAAGGGAGAAGGGCCAATGCATGAGCCTCTATTTTTCCCAAGAAAAGATTAGGCTTGCATGGCTAGGATACTAGGCTTAATTATATTGTTTTCCATCACAAATTCAACATAATATAAACACCATACTCCCTCCTAATTTCGGTCCAAATGGGATAAAATGGGTTCCATTTTATCTTTGTCAATTTTGTCAATTTGTCACATGTTACAAGTCATGTAAAATTGTCATGTATTTTTAACATATTAAAAATATACGTATTAATAAAATACGTCATGTACAAAATCGACTTAGTAATTCACAATTACTTGTACCAAAAAACACTCTACCAGTTGTAAATTACAACATCTTGTATTTATAATAAATTATTCATTCAGTTAAATTGTTTCCGTAAACAACAATTTCATTTAAGTAATAAAACAATTCGATCACTTAGACCGTATCTTATTTAATCAAATAATAATGAGATACGTAAATATTACTTCCAAAATCGTCTGTCAATTTTAAGTAATTTAATTAACCCGTATCGTCATACGATCAATTAAATGATCAATTAAGAGTGTTATCCTTTAGGTATTACCTAAGGGGATCAACTGATCACCACCGTCGCACGACAATAATGTCGAACTCTAGTCAGCCAATCATTACCGATATGTGTGGACCAGTTGACAGTAAAAAATACTTCCCAAATGTATTCTTCAAAATGAGATTTAAACATGTGATCATCATGATCGACAGTTGTGATCGCATTATTGTCGGAGGACACATATTCTAACAATCTCCCACTTGTCCTCGACAAGTGTGCGTCACCAATTCTCTTGTCCTATTACTATCTCCCACTCAATGCAAGGTGTCTTTCAGTTCGTACTTGCAAGTGATCATATCGATAGTGGCTTCCTCGATCTGGAGAATAACTAATTGACCGGATTTATCTACCATAGATATCTTCCGAGCGTGGCCACGCATTTCCAGTTCATTACTCCTCGAGTGGCCCTGAGATATTGTTATAACCCTGACTAGGGGTGGACAATTGCTATAGCACTCATTCCCTTCGATCAGCCACAACCATCATAACCCAAAATATGCCCATTTGACCCCATTTACGAAGGTCGTAGTAACACAAATCAAAGTTAATCTGAAACTGTGCCATCTTAGGCGAACAATCTTTAGTCAAAAGAATCGACTCATTAGAATACTATAGTAGCTCTGGCCACGTCCAGGCTATATAAATTTGCCAGAACTCTATAAGCAGTCATAAGGCCCGACAAAGTGTTTCTAACAGTCTGCCTATGTGATCGACTAGTCATCACACATGACTCTATGGCACTTGAACTTGCCATCAATCGCATCACATTCTAGTAACTTCGAGACGTCACCTCATGTAAGTAACTATGGGCGAATACAATGCTAATCCGTGTTCACTTTAACGGGGTTCAATTGTCTCTATAACCCGTTTGGATGTAACAATGTATAAAAAAAGATAAAAGACAACTGCGATTATGAACATGAACAAAAACAACACTTTTATTTCATTTCAAAATCTAACAAAAACTTGGTACACGTTTAAGTCCCATGGACGCAACATGTCCATCATGCTTGGCGTGCGATAAAGGCTTGGTGAGCGGATCGGCTATGTTGTCATCCGTCCCAACCTTACAAATCGCAATTTCCTTTCTTTCAATAAAAACTCTTATTACATGATATTTTCTAAGTACATGTCTAGATCAATTACTAGACTTTGGCTATTTAGCTTGGAAGATCGTCCCAGTATTATCAAAATAGAGAGTGATGGGTATTTGGTGGTAAGTACTACTCTTAGACCTTCCGTGAATTGCCTGATCCACACAGCTTTCTTGGCAGCTTCTGATGCTGCAATGTACTCAGCCTCCGTTGTTGAATCCGCAGTCCCAGGCTTCCTTGAAGCTTCTCCAGCTAACAGCACCACCATTGAGCATGAAAAAGAAACCAGCTTGTGATTTCATGTCATCTCTATCCGTTTGAAAACTCGAGTCTGTGTATCCATTAACACGTAGCTCGGTGTCTCCTCCAAACACTAAGATACAATCCATAGTTCTTCTCAAGTACTTAAGGATGTTCTTGACGGCAATCCAGTGACTCTCACCTGGATTTCCTTGATATCTACTCGTCATGCTCAAGGCATACGAGACATCAGGACGTGTGCATACCATGGCGTACATAATTGATCCAACAGCGGAAGCATAAGGGATCATCTTCATGCGTTCAACATCATGGGGTCTGGAGCGAGATTGAGACTTGCTCAATATGGCCCCAGTTACCATAGGTACCAATCCCCTTTTGGATTTGTCCATGCTGAACCGTCGAAGAATCTTATCAACATAAGACTCTTGACTTAGTGCCAATATCCTCTTGGATCTATCTCTATGGATCCGGATACCTAATATGCGTTGTGCTTCGTCTAAATCCTTCATTTGGAAGTGGTTACCTAACCACTTCTTAACTGAAGATAACATCGGAATATCATTTCCAATGAGTAGTATGTCATCGATATACAAGATTAGGAACACAACATTGCTCCCACTAAATTTCATGTATAAACATGGTTCCTCAACACTTCGAGTGAAACCATTCTCTTTTATAACATGATTAAATCGATCATTCCAACTTCTAGATGCTTGTGTAAGACCATAAATGGATCTCTTAAGTTTGCACACTTTGTTAGGATTCTTAGAATCAACAAAACCATCGGGTTGTATCATGTACACCTCCTCTTCTAAATGCCCATTTAGAAAAGCGGTTTTGACATCCATTTGCCATATTTCATAATCATGAAATGCGGCAATCACTAATAAAATCCGTATGGATCTAAGCATGGCTACGGGGGCGAAAGTCTCATCATAATGGAGACCTTGGACTTGGGTAAATCCTTTTGCCACTAGCCTGGCTTTGTAGACATCATCATGTCCTTCTAGGCCATTCTTGACTTTGAAAATCCATTTGCATTGAAGAGGTCTTACCCCTTTAGGCAAATCTACCAAATTCCAAACTTGGTTTTCATGCATAGAATCCATTTCAGACTTCATGGCTTCAAGCCATAAGGAGGAATTAGGACTAGAGATTGCGGCCTTTTAGGTGGCGGGCTCGTCACTTTACAAAAGCAATACATCGAGTGTTCCATCTTCTTCGATAAGCCCCACATATCGATCGGGATGGCGAATAACTCGGCCCGTTCTTCTGAGAGGAGGAGGGACAACCACGCTAGACGACGAAGGAACATCTTCTTGCGTCTCTACTTCGGTTTGTGGCTCTTGAACTTCATCAAGTTCAAAATTTATCCCACTCTGTCTCTTAGAAATAAATTCTCTTTCTATGAAGACAGTTTCGCAAGACACAAACACTTTGTTTTCTTGAGGTTTGTAGAAGTAGTTTCCTCGAGAGGTCGAGGGGTAACCGACAAAGATACATTTTTCGGATCTTGGGGCAAGCTTGTTGTCGGTCTTTGCCTTGACGTAAGCATCACATCCCCAAATCTTCATATAGGATATATTGGGAACCCTTCCCGTCCACATCTCACATGGAGTCTTTTCGGTGGTCTTTGTGGGACTATTGTTCAAAGATCTAATTGCGGTTTGAATCGCAAATCCCCAAAACTAGTTTGGTAGCTCGGTTTGAATCATCATTGATCGAACCATATCAAGTAGGGTTCGATTTCTCCTTTCGGCAACACCATTGAGTTGTGGTGTTCCGGGTGGAGAAAGTTGTGATATGATACCACAACCTTTCAAGTGTGAATCGAATTCAAGGCTAAGATATTCTCCACCACGATCGGATCGTAGTGCTTTTATCTTTTTGTTCAATTGGTTCTCTACTTCATTTTGAAATTCCTTGAATTTCTCAAAAGCTTCACTCTTATATTTAATTAAATAGACATGCCCATGTCTACTGAAGTCATCGGTGAAGGTTATGAAGTAGTCATAATTTCCTCGAGCGGTGATACTCATTGGTACACATACATCGGTGTGTATGAGTCCCAATAGTTCACTAGCCCGTGTCCCTTTACCACTAAAAGGATTACGAGTCATTTTGCCAAGTAGGCAATATTCGCATGTACCATGTGATTGATAATCAAATGGTGTAATCACATTACTTGAAATTAATCTTTTGATGCGATTCTCGTTTATGTGACCTAATCGACAATGCCAAATGAACGATTCACTTGGGTCACTTGATTTGAGTTTCTTTGATTGAATGTTATAGATATCATTAGTCGGATTTGAGGTTTCTAAAATGTAAATGTCATTAATGGAAGAAGCTTGGCCTATAACCAAGTCGTTCCTTGAAATAGTACATCGATTGTTCTTAATGACAAAACAAAATCCGTCCATGTCTAACATAGCGATAGAAATAATGTTTTTAGAGAGTGTAGGCACATAAAAACAATTATGTAAATACAACTCAAATCCATTAGGCAAAGCTAATACATAAGTTCTTTTGGATTCGGCCGCTACTCGAGCTCCATTTCCAAGGCATAGATCCACATCTCTTTTGCTAAGCCTCTTCACGTCTCTTAAACCCTGTAAATGATTACAAAGGTGAGAACCAAAACCGGCATCCAGTACCCATGTCGTAGTGGAAGTATAATTTATATCAATAACATAAATTTCCTTAGGAATTTTACCTTTTGGAACGATGATTCCTTCTCTTATATTTCGCAAATATACGGGACAATTCCTAAGCCAATGTCCATGCCATAGCCATAATGGCACTCATCATTAACTTGCTTGAAGTTTTTCCCTTTCTTTCCCTTCTTCTTAAACTTTTTGCCCTTTGAAGCAAGAACTTGATTGCTTGAGCTCCCACTAGTTTTGGCATCTTTAACTTCCAGAGACAAAGATTCTATAGATTTTATGAGGCGTTCTTCCTGAGACCGGCTCACAAGAGATCTAGTAGTAATAGGTGGTCTAGTAGAAGTGATGAAGTTAAGGTTTCATCCGAACCTATCCCAAAATGAAGTTCTCTAGTAGTGTCGAAATCATTGTTGGAGCAAACGTCGTCAAAAACATTGTGGTATGACTCAATAGGTATCGGTGCGGTAGCGTTTGATGGATTCATTGTAATGAACTACAAGTATGGAGGAAAAGTAAATATTAACATTTGTCTTTTTAGTCATACTTGTAAATAAAATTTAAACAAGATATGAGCATTTATATAGTGACCTCTACCCAACTATTATAAATGATTCCAAGATCCAAGTTCATATTAACTTGGGCACGGTAGGGCCGATTCATCCCTTATCAATATAAATTGGTGGATTAACGCTTTAATCGATTCTACTTTTAGAACTCTTGGTCGATAAAATTACATTAAAGTTTATCTTTAGCCCGGAACACATGCGACTACGGTCACGAATACTTCCGTTGAGCTCAATCCAAATTTCGAATAAATGTGTCCATGATCCAAATCCACATCAACTTGGGCACGGTAGGGCCGATTCATACCTTATCAACATGAATTCGATGGATAGACATTTATCACCCACTTCCCCTATGTAACAAGGTTTGTACCCCGGTAGGGCCGAGTGCACTCCCTCGCGAAATAGGTTTTCATGGTTTCAACTTTTTGGTAAGGCTAAGTCTCAATTCATTATTTTAGCGAGAGGTCATGTCAATTTATTATCTATCACGTTTTAAGTGAACTAAAGCGGTGAACTACGATCATTCTAATTGACACGGTCGATTAAACTTGATTAAAAAGATAATGCATATTTTAGTTATGGCGATTTAGCGATGCATGCAACATATAAATAAAATCCAAAACATAAATTAAATCCTAGTATGACCTTCCTAAAATAGAAAATCTAATTAACTATTGCATATTCGGAAACCAACTCCATTGTTCCCTTGAACTTTGGTTTTGGCACGCATCTCGAGGTAACACTGTCTTTATGTATCGCCTTTTTGAGTGACACCATCTTCAAGGAACTCCGAAACAAATAAATTACATACCAAATTACATAATTTCCTATTATACATTTGTAATTAAAATAAAATAAATCTATTAAATTACAAAACGGTGATACAAGATCACAATAAATTACAACCGAATCGATATTCCCATACATTTCGGGTAATACCAATTAAAACTAAGGCCATACTAAGTAAAAAATTACATAAAATAAAATTACATAAAATAAAATTATGACAATCTTAAATAAAATGCAGCATTATAATATGTATGAACATGCCCAATTTTATGCTAAATCGCCCTTTAAGGAGCCAATATCGTATATTAATCGGTTTTTACGGATTTGCGTGATTCAACCTTTTAAAATCACAATAAATTACATAAAATCATATTTATGCAAAAGTTAATTACCCTAACCAACTTAGGACTCAAAATTAGTCTCCATTAACTATTTGACTATAATTAACTTATATTTCTTAAAATTGTTCATTATTGGACTCAAAATTACAAAAAAAAAAGCCATAAACTTCAAATAAATCACGAAAATTTCAAATAAATTTGAAATTTGAAATTTAAACTCATGAACATTCTTGAAAAATACCATGACACTCATAATATTCAAAAACCTTAGGTTAAAATTTCGAAAATTTATCGGAAAAACTATGTTGCGGTTTATCGGATTTATCAATTATAATCATAAAGACATGGGAAAAATTATATTTATCAACTTTTCAATTTTATATCTGAAAAAGATAATAAAATGCAACATGTGACGTTTTTCATTAGTCATGAATTATGTTTTAGCAATTATTCACTAATTAAAGTCACTATTTATGTTATTTTTCATCAAAAATTCATAAATCATGCATAGAAACTTCATAATAGGCTATTATTTTACACACATCTTGTAAAATTGCATGTGGCAACATACTAAATTTATATGACCAGATTCACAATATTTCTCATATTAACCTATTTTTCATTTAAATTCGATTTTTATCATGAAAAATCCATATTTTGAGCATAACAACTCCAAAAATTCTGACAATTTACAGATCATCTAAAAATAATATATGTCAAAACATATCCAAAAACCACTGGAAAATTCGAAGTTTAGCTAATTTTAGTCCGAAAATGACATTTCAATCATAAAATCACATTTTTAATGCCATTATTATATAAGATGAACAATAAAAATCCATAAATTAACCAAAATATCCTAAATACATTTTAGGATCAGAAACTTTAACATGCATAATTTATTTCGTGATATATCATAATAACACTAATTTATAAGTATTATATGTTAATCGTGTAACTCGGAAAAACTATAACCGATTTGCATGCAAACAACCTAAGGCTCTTGATACCGCTTGTTGGAAATCTATATCTCATTACTAAACATATTCATATATGTGATGATTTAATTTAGTCATAAAATTAAATATTTATCTTATGCATGCAAACAATAATAAGAATAAGGAAGAAATCATCATTCTTACATTGGTATTTCGGATCAAAAGGGCACAAGAGAGTTCTCCTACTCACTTGTTCTTGAGCTCTCCTAAAATGGATGAACAAAGGATTCAAGTATAGAATCCCTCCCAAGGAATAATACCCAAGATATTCTCCTAACAAAATTAATATTATTATTACTAGAACAATATTAATTTAAATAAAATAACCCAAAATATTTTTGGTCCTCTTGGAATTTCGGTCAAGAGGAGGCAAAAGAAGGAAGAAATTATTTTTATCTCTCTAAAAATATTTTTTGATGATGTTAGAATGAATATTACAATTGATTATTCTCAAGATAAGTGTATGTGCCAAAAGACAAACCCTTGGCATGGAGGGTTGGAAAAACCGGTTATGGGAAGGGAGAAGGGCCAATGCATGAGCCTCTATTCTTCCCAAGAAAAGATTAGGCTTGCATGGCTAGGAGACTAGGCTTAATTATATTGTTTTCCACTCACAAATTCAACATAATATAAACACCATACTCCCTCCTAATTTCGGTCCAAATGGGATAAAATGGGTTCAATTTTATCTTTGTGAATTTGTCAATTTTGTCAATTTGTCACATGTTACAAGTCATGTAAAATTGTCATGTATTTTTAACATATTAAAAATCAACGTATTAATAAAATACGTCATGTACAAAATCGACTTAGTAATTCACAATTACTTGTACCAAAAAACACTTTACCAATTGTAAATTACAACATCTTTTATTTATAATAAATTATTCATTCAGTTCAATTGTTTCCGTAAACAACAATTTCATCTAAGTAATAAAACAATTCGATCACTTAGACCGTATCTTATTTAATCAAATTATAATGAGATACGTAAATATTACTTCCAAAATATTCCGTCAATTTTAAGTAATTTAATTAACCCGTATCGTCATACGATCAATTAAATGACCAATTAAGAGTGTTATCCTTTAGGTATGACCTAAGGGGATCAACTGATCACCACCGTCGCACGACAGTAATGTATAAATCTAGTCAGCCAATCATTACCGATATGTGTGGACCAGTTGACAATAAAAATTACTTCCCAAATGTATTCTTTAAAATGAGATTTAAACATGTGATCATCATGATCGACAGTTGTGATCGCATTATTGTCGGAGGACACATATTCCAACAACATGGTTGTCTTGTTGTGAGTTGAAGGGGCAGAGTGAGACCCGCTAATTGTCTCATATCGGCTATGTTATTAGGTTAGTTTAAATAATGGTCCTAGTCTTTGTCACCTCTTTACTTGGGACGAGCAAATGTTCGGTTTTGGGATATTTGATGTGACCATAATTAGAGCATAGTTAGTCCCCGAATTAGCCTTGTTCACATGCTTTTTAGTGCATATTTGGGTCATTTATTGTCTTTAGTTCTTTGTTTTGCATATTCTTTGAGGTTTTGTGTCCTTGGTAGGAAAGGAGTGCAAACCTTGCATTTTCATGGCAAAATGAGGCAAAATTGATTGAATTCAATGACCATGCATCAAGGAGAGATAAGATTAGAAGGCCTTTGTACATACTATAGTATATGGGCAATGATGAGAAAAGATCCTTGCATCCCCGAGGAAATCCCCAAGGATTCTATGAAGAAAAAGGAAGAAAAGAAGAACGAATGAAACTGTTTGACAATCCGTGCGGATTGCCCTGAAGACGCCCGTCCCTCACCACAATCCGAGCGTCTTCCTCCACAAGACGCCCGGGCAAAACCTCCACAAGACGCCCGTCTTCCCCCTCTGGACGCCTGACAGGGCAGTCGTATACCTATCAAAAATAACCAACTGGCTCTAACTAATATAGCTAGGGAAGTCGGGTCTCCACAGGGAGATGGGAAGATGTCAGCTTTGTCTAAGTTCGTCACGGTAACCAAATTGGGGGGGTTTAAATTGTATTGTTCTAAACTAATGATAAGGATAGAGAAGAAAGAGCAAGAGAGTAAAGATTGACCAAGTAGAGAAAATAGCTAAGAGAGACGGTTCACCATAATCATTCGGTCAAGTAATCTAGGTCTCAGGTTAATGCAAGTATGGTCTGAGGAGCAGTGAATATCTCCTTTCGCTCTCAGTTCGCCCTAAAGCACAAATAGCTTAGCTTTCGCCCTAACTATAATGCCCTATTGTTCTCTACTAGTCTCACCTCTTCCAACCTTTCGGTCCAGGTCAAGGGTCACTATGATATAAATGCCTAATTGCATCGACTCAATTAAACAGATACAGATAAATGTTGCATTTAACAACAAAGACCACACCAGCATTAACCTAGTAATTCGATTACTATCCTTTCATAATTATGGATCCCCTTTAGTCTTAGCAAAAAGGGAATTAGCTACGCATCATCATTGAATTAACAACAACAACATATAAATAATAAGAAATCAACATGATAACAATACTAATGAGGATTGAATAGAGTAAAGATGATAGCAATAAGAGAGAGATAACAAAATAACAGTAAATATGATTAAAGAATTAAAGGAGAATAATAATACCAATAAAAATCTGAATCCGAGTAGCAAAGTGTAGAAGAAAAGCCAAAATCTAAGACATAGTAGCAAAGGATAGAGTAAAAGTGAATGAGAGAGAGAGAGTTACGTAGTTTACCCCCTCGGTCATATACGAAAATCCTCCCTAAACCTAATCTACGGACTAATTACAAAAGCCCATACAAAATTAGGCGGAAAAAAGTCTATTACAGGATAAACTACTCGATTGAGTGGAAATAAACCACTCGATCGAGCAACTTAGCATCAAACCTCTCGATCGAGTGGAAATAAACCACTCGATCGGGTACTCCTTGCAAAGTCTTCTCGATTGAATACTCGAACTGCTCGATCGAGCAACCTTCAGCATATAAAGCATTCGATCGACTAGAAAACTAGTCGATCGAGCTATTTAGGCACGTTAGACATTGAAACACCTCCCGAGACCAGCTCACGCGTCTTCCAAGTGTTAGATTTCCAAGCTTCGGCTCCTCGTTCTCCATAAATGCATGCAAATGGCACGAATTAAGGCTCGATTTAGCTCCTCTTTGGTTAATTCCTGCAAATTACATAAAACGAACCAAAGTAGAATATTCGGGGGTATTTGTAGCTAGATGCTACATAAATAGTATAGAAATGCGTGTAAAAATGAGGTAAAAACCTTATATGAAATACACGCATCAAATCTCCCCAAACCAAACCTTTGCTTGTCCCCAAGCAAATTATGAATGCAACTAGGAACAACAGTGGAACGGGACCAACGCATCAGCTACAAATCACCCACTAAAAACCAGTTTAATGCAATAACTGACAAAGTGACAAATGAGAAGTGCAAACGAATTAAATCAATGTTTCAAACTTACTGAACCGTCGACCTTGCTAGACTCAAAAGATATCGGACTCTCACGGGTCGCTCATCACTCAAAATTAGGCACAAGGTGAGTATATATGCGAAATATTGGAAGAAGTAAAGACACTCACCTAACTCGACCTATAAGAACATGCATGCAGTTAACATGAATAAAGTCTCTACAACCATACATATGCATTCCAACCATACTAATGACCAAGTCATATGCCGAGGACTTACATTTGGGTAAGTGAGGTATTGGGTAAAAAGGGGCTAAGATGAATTTGGATATGTGGAGTTAATAGCCAGGCTAGCAACAACGGATCCAAATTTTGAACTGCATCCCAACTTCGTACTCAATATGAAAAAACGAAACGGTGCAAATACTATGCACTCTGCTCACAGAACACCAAAAACTCGTCAACTCCCCATAAGATATAAGTAAGACATGGGAGTGAAAATCATTATACAATTTCTCATTTTTCTTCGCACATGATTTTTCTTTCATTTTCTTATTTCCATCTTTTTCGTTCTTTTTTTTTCTTTTCACTTCATTTTTTTTCATTTTTCATTCATCATTTTATCTCTTTCATTCACTTCAATTCTCCCACCATCTTCCGAAATCAGATAAAAATAACCAAACTGTAGTAAAGTATTCCAAACAGCTACTCGTCACTAGCTCGGCTAGGGTAGGAAAAATTATAGATCGTAGCTAATAGGACAAAAAGGCAATTTGGCTATCTGGGGCTTATGGGTGGAATGAAATAAAAGGAACTGCCTCTCCTAACATGTGTCACCATCCACGGACCGAATGCATACAGGTATTAAGAAGACTAGACTCATGCTTATGCAAATTGATGTTACATGCCTTAAAGAGAGTACTACTCACATCCTAGATGAAACCGGTCTTGAATGTTGCCAGTTTATAAAGCTCTAACCTCAGAATGTAATGTAGCTTGCCGATATAAGAGTCAAGTTTATTTGTTCAGATAAGAGAGAAACAAAAACTCGTAGATCATGCACATAATCATGCCAACTAATGTCAATAATATGCAAGGCTGAAGTAAAGATTCAATGTAGCGTCAAAGTTCAAACGTTCCGACTCAATTTAAACGTGGAAATTTTTGAATTTTCTGATTTTTTTGAATAAAAAATGACAATGCATGCGAAAATAAATAAACGTGCAAGCGGAAATGCAAGAAAACATGCAGGCACAGATATGGATGCATACCTCCCCAAACCAAACCTTACAATGCCCTCATTGTACCAAAAATAGGGAAAGAAATGCAGAATGAAAAGAGAAGGAGAAGTGGAGTCGGAAAACTTACAAAACGTCGTAAAGAGGGACCTCCCCAAACAGACCATGAACATGGGAGGTCAAAGAAAGTCATGCAGTAGCTCCATAGACGTAAATTAGTAGCTGGAAGACGAAAGCACTCGATCGAGCAACTTGGAATAGCTCGATCGAGTAACCTGGTGTCTGGAAGGACTCGATCGAGTAAAATAATCACTCGATCGAGTGAGCGTGAATATGCAGCTGGTCGATCGAGGGTATATATCACTCGATCGAGTGAATATTACCCTTAAAGCGCCCAATCGAGTAGAAAAACTACTCAATCGAGTGGATTAACCTGCAAAACACGCATTGAAAACAAGGAAAGCATAAAAAGTGCGTAAAACAGTGTCTAAAGTTCAACAATAAGCTAAAGAAAAATAAAAAGTTCAACAAAAATACAAGAAAACAGTCCGGGCTGCCTCCCAGAGAGCGCAAGTTTAAGAGGTCCCGCACGACCTTTCTAGCATCAATTAACTGGCGCATCTAGCTCGTCGAAGTACAAGACTTCAACACGATTGTCTACTTCCTTTGCCTCGTGATAATGCTTCATATATTGCCCATTCACCTTGAACCTACTACCTTCGGAATCTTCGAGCTCCACGAATCCAAATTTGGTAACAACTGTCACCGTATAAGGACCACTCCACCTGGACTTCAGCTTGCCAGGGAACAATCGCAGTCGGGCATTAAACAACAGCACCTTTTGCCCAACATGAAACTCCCGAGGTAGAATTCTCTTGTCATGCCATCTCTTCGTCTTTTCTTTATAAATGAGCGAGCTATCATAGGCATTAAGCCTAAACTCTTCCAACTCATCTAGCTGCAAAAGACGATTCTGACCACACAACTTAGGATCAAAGTTAAGCTCACGAATTGCCCACCAAGCCTTACATTCCAATTCAAAAGGTAAGTGACATGATTTCCCATAAACTAACCTATAAGGTGATTCACCAATAGGTGTCTTAAAGGCAGTTCTGTACGCCCATAATGTGTCTTCTAATTTAAGACTCCAGTCCTTCCGTGATTTAGAAACAACCTTAGACAAGATCTCTTTCAACTCGCGATTAGAGACCTCAACCTGACCACTAGTTTGGGGATGATACCCCAAACCACGCCGGTGTTGGACACTAACTTTAGACAGAATAGAAGTTAGTTTCTTTTCCTTTAAGTGCATTCCCCCATCACTAATGACGACCCTAGGGACACCAAATCAGGGAAATATGACCTTTTTAAACATTTTTATCACGGTCTTGGCATCACAATGAGGTGAGGCAATTGCCTCAACCCATTTCGACACATAATCTACAGCCACTAAGATGTACCTGTTACCTTTACTAGACGGGAACAGTTCTTGGAAATCAATGCCCCAGACATCAAAAACCTCAATCTCTAAGATGCCATTTTGTGGCATCTCATGTCTCTTTGAAATGTTCCCTGATCGTTGGCAAGCATCACAAGCTGAAACAAAAGACTTAGCATCAGCAAACAAAGAAGGCCAGTAAAAACCGGACTGAAGTACCTTAGCCACGGTGCGCGATGGACCGTGGTGACCACCATAGGAAGAGGAGTGACAGCCTTCCAGGACTACTTTGGCCTCCCACTGCAGAATACACCGTCTCTAGAGACCGTCGGCACATTCCTTAAATAAATAAGGATCATCCCAGAAATACTGCTTAGCGTTATACAGAAAACGCTTCCTCTGCTGATGAGAAAGGTCAGGCGGCAGCTTGCCACTGACAACGAAGTTAGCTATATCTGCATACCAAAGCTCTTGGTTAACAATAGACGATAAAACAGCAAATAAAGTATCGTTAGGGAAAGAGTCATCAATAGATAGAGAATCTTCCTCTTCCTGTCGCGACAAATGATCAGCTACAACGTTCTCAGCTCCTTTCTTATCCTTAATCTGCAAATCAAACTCCTGAAGAAGGAGTATCCATCTCAATAGCCGTGGTTTAGCCTCCTTCTTAGCAAGGAGATGCCTCAAAGCTGCATGGTCAGTAAAAACAGTAACTTCTGACCCAACCAAATAAGAACGAAACTTCTCTAAGGCATAAACTACAGCTAGCAGCTCTTTTTCAGTGGTAGTGTACATCACTTGAGCCTCATCCAGAGTTCGGCTCGCATAGTAGATTGCATTCAAAGCTCTGTCTTTCCTTTGGCCTAGCACTGCTCCTAGTGCATAGTCATTGGCATCACACATAATCTCAAACGGCAAGTCCCAGTCGGGAGGCTGTATGATCGGCGCAGAGACTAAAGCCTGCTTTAACCTGTGAAAAGCAGAAAGACACTCATCAGTGAACACAAAAGGGGCATCCTTAAGTAGCAGCTGTGTAAGTGGTTTAGCAATTTTTGAGAAATCCTTGATAAACCGGCGATAAAAGCCGGCTTGTCCAAGGAAACTCCTCACCCCCTTAACATTAATTGGAGGTGGTAATTACTGAATCACTTCCACCTTTGCTTTATCGACCTCTATTCCCCTATCAGAAACTAAGTGCCCTAAGATAACTCCCTCGTTGACCATGAAATGGCACTTCTCCCAGTTAAGCACAAGATTAACCTCAATGCAGCGATGCAACACTTTATCAAGGTTAGACAGACAGTTAGAAAAATCACTTCCATAAACACTGAAATCGTCCATGAAAACTTCCATAATAGACTCAATATACTCTGAAAATATCCCCACCATGCACCTTTGAAAGGTGGCAGGGGCATTACATAAACCAAAAGGCATCCTGCGATAAGCAAACACGCCCTGAGGACAAGTAAATGTAGTCTTAGCTTGATCGTCTGGGTGGATAGGGATCTAAAAGAACCCTGAATACCCGTCTAAATAGCAGAAAAATTTGTGAGAAGCTAACCTTTCTACCATTTGATCAATAAAAGGAAGGGGAAAGTGATCTTTCTTGGTGGCGGCATTAAGCTGTCTGTAATCTATACACATCCGCCAACCAGTCACTACTCGAGTAGGTATTAACTCATTCTTATCATTTTTAACCACAGTTGTCCCTCCTTTCTCCGGAACCACCTGCGCTGGACTCACCCATTTAGAATGACCAACAGAATAAATAATACCTGCGTCGAGCAGCTTTATTACCTCAACCATCACAACATCTTGCATCTTCTGGTTTAGTCTGCGCTGACCCTGTCTGCAAGGTTTGTGATCTTCCTCCAGCTCTATCCTGTGCACAAATATCGGGACTAATCCCCTTGATATCGTCCAATATATAACCCAATGCTTTCCTGTTTTTCTTAAGCACAGTTAACAAGGATGTCAGCTGATCATTATCAAGCTTAACACTAACAATGACTGGAAATTGCTCAGTATCGTCAAAGAAAACATATTTTAGATGAGAAGGGAGAGGCTTACGCTCTGGTACCTTTACCTCAATGGAGCAAAGAGTGCTAATCATCTGTTCCACTTGCTCTCCCTCAGCGTCGGTGAGTACACGCTCATCTAAATCATCTATAAGCAAATCCAACATAGCGTCATCGTCATCTGGGCTATCTGCACACTCATCTAAAAACATAAGAGCTTCTAGTGGGTCCTTTATAAAAGAACCCGACCAGAAGTCATAAATAGAATCGTCAATAATATCAACCGAATAACAAGTATCCTCTATCATTGGCCGAGCCAAAGTACTAGGCAGACTGAAAGTGATCGCGTCATCCCCTACTGCAAGAGTCAAACGCCCTTGTTTGACATCAATAACGGCCCCAGCTGTACAAAGGAACGGTCTTCCTAAGATAATTTGGGTC